>NC_082661.1:231034457-231343147 GCF_025265405.1 Mesoplodon densirostris
AATATGAAGCAGATGAAGGAGCAAGGTAAAAACCCACCAGACCAAACAAATGAAGAGGAAATAGGCAGTCAACCTGAAAAAGAACTTAGAATAATGATAGTAAAGATGATCCAGGGGCCTCCCTGGTGGCGCAAGTGGTTAAGAGTCCGCCTGCCGATGCAGGGGATACGGGTTCGTGCCCCGGTCTGGGAGGATCCCATATGCCGCGGAGCGGCTGGGCCCGTGAGCCATGGCCGCTGGGCCTGCGCGTCCGGAGCCTGTGCTCCGCAACGGGAGAGGCCACAACAGTGAGAGGCCCACATACCGCAAAAAGAAAAAAAAAAAAAAAAAAAAGATGATCCAAAATCTTGCAAACTGAATGGAGAAAATACAAGAAATGTTTAACAAGGACCTAGAAGAACTAAAGAGCAAAGAGACAATGATGAACAACACAATAAATGAAATTAAAAATTCTCTAGAAGGAATCAATAGCAGAATAACTGAGGCAGAAGAACAGTTAAGTGACCTGGAACATAAAACAGTGGAAATAACTACCACAGAGCAGAATAAAGAAAAAAGAAGTAAAAGAATTGACGACAGTCTCAGAGACCTCTGGGACAACATTAAACACACCAACATTTGAATTATAGGGGTCCCAGAGAAGAAGAGAAAAAGAAAGGGACTGAGAAAATATGTGAAGAGATTATAGTTGAAAACTTCCCAGCATGGGAAAAGAAATAGTCAATCAAGAAGAGGAAGCACAGAGAGTCCAAGACAGGATAAATCCAAGGAAAAACATGCCAAGACACATATTAATCAAACTATCAAAAATTAAATACAAAGAAAAAATATTAAAAGCAGCAAGGGAATAGCAACAAATAACTTACAAGGGAATCCCCATAAAGTTAACAGCTGATCTTTCAGCAGAAACTCTGCAAGCCAAAAGGGGGTGGGAGGACATATTTAAAGTAATGAAAGGGAAAAACCTACAACCAAGATTACTCTACCCAGCAAGGATCTCATTCAGATTCAACAGAGAAATTAAAACCTTTACAGACAAGCAAAAGCTAAGAGAAATCGGCACCACCAAGCTAGCTTTACAACAAATGCTAAAGGAACTTCTCTAGGCAGGAAGCACAAGTGAAGGGAAAGACCTACAATAACAAACCCAAAACAACTAAGAAAATGATAATAGGAACATACATATCAATAATTACCTTAAATATAAATGGATTAAATGCTCCAACCAAAAGACATAGGCTTGCTGAATGGATATAAAAACAAGACCTGTATATATGCTGTCTACAAGAGACCCACTTCAGACCTAGGGAAAAATACAGACTGAAAGTGAGGGGATGGAAAAAGATATTCCATGCAAATGGAAATCAAAGGAAAGCTGAGGTAGCAATTCGAATATTAGACAAAGTAAAATTTAAAATAAACACTATTATAAGAGACAAAGAAGGACACTACATAATGATCAAGGGATCAATCCAAGAAGAAGGTATAACAATTGTAACTATTTATGCACCCAACATAGGAGCACCACAATACATAAGGCAAATGCTAACAGCCATAAAAGGGGGAATTGACAGTAACGCAATCACAGTAGGGGACTTTAACACCCCACTTTCACCAATGGACAGATCATCCAAAATGAAAATAAATAAGGAAACACAAGCTTTAAATGATACATTAAACAAGATGGACTTAACTGATACTTATAGGACATTCCATCCAAAAACAACAGAATACAATTTCTTCTCAACTGCTCATGGAACATTCTCAAGGATAGATCATATCTTGGGTCACAAATCAAGCCTTGGTAAAGTTAAGAAAATTGAAATTGTATCTAGTATCCTTTCGGACCACAATGGTATGAGACTAGATATCAATTACAGGAAAAAAAAAAACTGTAAGAAATACAAACACCTGGAGGCTAAACAATACATTACTAAATAACCAAGAGATCACTGAAGAAGTCAAAGAGGAAATTTAAAAAATACCTAGAAACAAATGACAACGAAAACACGACAACCCAAAACGTATGGGATGCAGCAAAAGCAGTTCTAAGAGGGAAGTTTAGAGCAATACAATCCTACCTCAAGAAAGAAGAAACATTTCAAGTAAACAACCTAGCCTTACACCTAAAGCAATTAGAGAAAGAAGAACAAAAGAAACCCAAAGTTAGCAGAAGGAAAGAAATCATAAAGATCAGATCAGAAATAAATGAAAAAGAAATGAAGGAAATAATAGCAAAGATCAATAAAACTAAAAGCTGGTTCTTTGAGAAGATAAACAAAGTTGATAAACCATTAGCCAGACTCAACAAGAAGAAAAGGGAAAAGACTCAAAGCAACAGAATTAGAAATGAAAAAGGAGAAGTAACAACTGACACTGATGAAATACAAAGGATCATGAGAGATTACTACAAGCAACTATATGCCAATAAAATGGACAACTTGGAAGAAATGGACACATGTTTAGAAAAGCACAACCTTCTGAGACTGAACCAGGAAGAAATAAAAAATATAAACAAACCAGTCACAAGCACTGAAATTCAAACTGTGATTAAATATCTTCCAACAAACAAAGCCCAGGACCAGAAGGCATCACAGGCGAATTCTATCAAACATTTAGAGAAGAGCTAACACCTATCCTTCTCAAACTCTTCCCAAGTTAGCAGAGGGGGGAACACTCCCAAACTCATTCTACGAGGTCACCATGACCCTGATACCAAAACCAGACAAAGAAGTCAGAAAGAAGGAAAACTACAGGCCAGTATCACTGATGAACATAGATGCAAAAATCCACAACAAAATACTAGCAAACAGAATCCAACTGCACATTAAAAAGGATCATACAGCATGATCAAGTGGGGTTATCCCAGGAATGCAAGGATTCTTCAATATATGCAAATCAATCAATGTGATATACCATATTAACAAATTGAAGGATAAAAACCATATGATAATCTCAATAGATGCAGAAAAAACTTTCAACAAAATTCAACACCTATTCATGATAAAAACCCTCCAGAAAGTAGGCGTAGAGGGAACATAACTCAACATAATACAGGCCATATATGACAAACCCATAGCCAACATCATCCTCAATGGTGAAAAACTGAAACCATTTCCACTAAGATCAGGAACAAGACAAGGTTGCCCACTCTCACCACTGTTATTCAACATAGTTTTGGAAGCTTTAGCCACAGCAGTCAGAGAAGTAAAATAAATAAAAGGAATCCAAATTGGAAAAGAAGAAGTAAAGCTGTCACTGTTTGCAGATGACAATGATACTATACACAGAGAATCCTAAAGATGCTACCAGAAAATAACTAGAGCTAATCAATGAATTTGGTAAAGTAGCAGGATACAAAATTAATACACTGAACTCTCTTGCATTCCTATATATTAATGATGCAAAATCTGCAGGAGAAATTCAGGAAACACTCCCGTTTACCACTGCAACAAAAAGAATAAAATACCTAGGAATAAACCTACCTAAGGAGACAAAAGACCTGTATGCAGAAAACTGTAAGACACTGACAAAGGAAATTAAGGATCATACAAACAGATGGAGAGATATACCATGTTTTTGGATTGGAAGAATCAACATTGTGAAAATGACTATATTACCCAAAGGAACCTACAGATTCAATGAAATCCCTATCAAACTACCAATGGCATTTTTCACAGAACTAGAACAAAAAATTTCACAGTTTGTATGGAAACACAAAAGACCCCAAATAGCCAAAGCAATCTTGTGAAAGAAAAACGGAGCTGGTGGAATCAGGTGCCTGGACTTCAGACTATACTACAAAGCTACAGTAATCAAGACAGTATGGTGCTGGCGCAAAAACAGAAATATAAATCAATGGAACAGGATTGAAAGCCCAGAGATAAACCCACACACATATGGTCACCTTATGTTTGATAAAGGAGGCAAGAATATACACTGGAGAAAAGACAGCCTGTTAAATAAGTGGTGCCTGGAAAACTGGACTGCTACATGTAAAAGAAAGAAATTAGAACACTCCCTAACACCACACACAAAAATAAAATCAAAATGGACTAAAGACCTAAATGTAAGGCCAGACACTATAAAACTCTTAGAGGAAAACATAGGCAGAACACTCTATGACATAAATCACAGCAAGATCCTTTCTGACCCACCGCCTAGAGAAATGGAAATAAAAACAAAAACAAACAAATGGGACCTAATGAAACTTCAAAGCTTTTGCACAGCAAAGGAAACCATAAGACAAAAAGACAACCCTCCGAATGGGAGAAAATATTTGCAAAAGAAGCAACTGACAAAGGATTAATGTCTAAAATATACAAGCAGCTTTTGCAGCTCAATATCAAAAAGACTAACAACCCAATCCAAAAATGGGCAGAAGACCTAAACAGACATTTCTCCAAAGAAGATATACAGATTGCTAACAAACACATGAAAGAAGGTCAACATCACTAATCATTAGATAAATGCAAACCAAAACTACAATGACGTATGACCTCACACCGGTCAGAATGGCCATCATCAAAAAATCTACAAACAGTAAATGCTGGAGAGGGTGTGGAGAAAAGGGAACACTCTTGTACTGTTGGTGGGAATGTAAATTGATACAGCCACTATGGAGAACAGTATGGAGGTTCCTCAAAAAAGTAAAAATAGAACTACCATACAACCCAGCAATCCCACTACTGGGCATATACTGTGAGAAAAATCATAATTCAAAAAGATACATGTACCACAATGTTCACTGTAGCGCTATGTACAATAGCCAGGACATGGAAGCAACCTAAGTGTCCATGGACAGATGAATGGATAAAGAAGATGTGGCACATATATACAATGGAATATTACTCAGCCATAAAAGGAAAGGAAATTGAGTTATTTGTAGTGAGGTGGATGGACCTAGAGTCTGTCATACAGAGTGAAGTAAGTCAGAAAGAGAAAAACAAATACTGTATGCTAACACATATATATGGAATCTAAGAAAAAAAAAAAGGTTCTGAAGAACCTAGGGGCAGGACAGGGATAAAGATGCAGACATAGAGAATGGACTTGAGGACACGGGGAGGGGGAAGGGTAAGCTGGGACGAAGTGAGAGAGTGGCATGGACATATATACACTACCAAATGTAAAACAGATAGCTAGTGGGAAGCAGCCACATAGCACAGGGAGATCAGCCCGGTGTTTTGTGACCAGCTAGAGGGGTGGGATAGGGAGGGTGGGAGGGAGATGCAAGAGAGAGGGGATATGGGGATATATGTATACATATAGCTGATTCACTTTGTTATACAGCAGAAACTAACACCACATTGTAAAGCAATTATACTCCAATAATGATGTTAAAAAAATATTTACAAGACCTTTGGTATGGTTAATAAATCACATTTAGAAGTATAACTCCTAGCCTTAAGATCCTAGTTACATGCTGTTTAGGACATTAAAATTTGTGGAGCTTGTTTAGTTCCTGATTTCAACAATTATAAAAAGACATTTATGATATGATACTAAAGAAATTTTCAATGATTATTCTTTTAGTGATAATTACACTTAACATTTTAGGTAACTATTAAATTTTAGTTTTACGTTAAAAAGAGTCCTGTCTCTTTAAGATGCAAATTGAAGAACATATGGATGCCAGGGCATGCTTTAAAATAATCCAGTGAGGCAGAAAAGGGGATATACTGATAACTGTTGAAACTGACAGTTTAGTATACTATTTTATCGACCTTTGTATATTTAAAAAATTCTCCATATTAAAGTTAAAAAACACTTATTTTAACATATGAGGAATTAAAGCAGGATGGTTCAACGGATTTTTTTTTTTCTGTTTTTTGAGGTACGCGGGCCTCTCACTGCTGTGGTCTCTCCCGCTGTGGAGCACAGGCTCCAGATGCGCGGGCTCAGCAGCCATGGCTCACGGGCCCAGCCGCTCCGCGGCATGCAGGATCTTCCTGGACCGGGACATGAACCCGTGTCCCCTGCATCGGCAGGTGGACTCTCAACAACTGCGCCACCAGGGAAGCCCTCATTTTTTTTAAAGATACAACAAAACCATCTTGAAATCTGATTTTATTTTTTTCACTTTTAACTGCTTGATTGAGGTATAATTTATATCCATATAATTCACCCACTGTAAGTGCACAGTTCATTGATTTTTAGTTAGTTTATACAGTTGTACAACCATCAGAACAATGACTGAATTTTAAACCAGGAGAGCTTTTTTTTTTTTTTTTTTTTTTTGCTTGCGGAGTATTTTTTATTTTTTGTTGTTGGGAAACAAAGTTATACTTAAACGATGGTTAGCATAATAGCCTATCTTCCTCTTCTTGAAATACCAGTATCTTAAAAAAACAGTATTTATCAGCAACTAGATTCTGAGACTACAGCTATCTTTTTTTCTCCATCTTTATTGACATATTTCCTCCTTGCCAAGTTATGAGGAAGAAATACACATTCTTCCCTTTTCCCATATAACTTCTCTGTTGGCAGATAGCCACAGCCAGCAGCAGTGGGCAAACACGAGATCTGAATCGACCCTTCTGTGCTTCTAAGGCTAGACCAGGGCAGCTCTGGGGAAGGTTCCCACCCCCGATATCTCAGGTCCCCTTGGGAAGAGCAGAACATAATTTATCTTTCCCACTTCTCAGGAAATGGGAAAAAACTGAATACACTAAAGTAGGCCTGACTAGAACTGTACCATTACTTCTCCACCATCATTCCCACCCAGGCTGTAGAGGATGCGGTAAATTATCACCCAGCAAACAATGGCTTCTAACATCTGTCCCTACATAAACACTTCTGTGTTACTTTAGTGTCTGCTCTAGGAATTGGCATTTGTGCTCTCATTTTCAAATCTCCAGTCTCAACCGAAAAAGAATGGTTGATTTGTCTAATAAAATCCTATAGGCTTTTCATATAGGTGAAAAGATAGCTTAGTATTAGAACGATTCACTTTGGATATATACTGTTAATATACACAACTAACAATGGACATCCCTTAAATTAAAAATAAAACCTCAGAAAACTTTTATTTGAAGGTTTAGGGATACCATAAATAAAATATATAACATTTTACAATCAGTAATAATGCTTATATTTCATTGTTTTGAGCTTTTAAGAAAATAAATGATTTGGGGGAAGTGTGGTATATAGCTGGACACTTGTGGTCACAATTATAATGCATCATACATACAGTAACCATACCATTTATTATCCAACTACTTCTGTGTGTGAAAGGAGATGCTATAAAAAATTACACCAGGATAACAGGCATAATCCAAAACTATTCCAGGCAAACTGGGACACATGATCACCCTAGTTATAAGCAATTCAACATAAAAACATTTAAGATTAATGCGATTTAGCTATAGTTCCCAATTCTTTGTGGGCTGTAATGAAGTCTCCGAAAGTTATTCTCAAGTTTCTACCTTTGGAAAGCTTTAGCCATCTGTAGGGAGATGCTAAAAGGATCTCTTTTTTAATCCTATCCCTTGACTCTGATATTCTACATTTGTACCATTAACATCCTTGTCTTTATATCTGTAATATATATATCACTGAATTATGAACTTTAATGAACATTATTGAATATAGTAAATTATAATTTATCAAATGAGAATTATGGTGACCACCCAATTGTAAAATTCTGAAAATAACGTCCAATTCTAGGGAGAATATTTTCACTTCCCAATTGGATAATTTGTTTAAGAAATATTGCCAAAACCCACCAGGACTATAAAATACCAACAACGATTTTGAGACGCAGAGTGTACAGCTATAGAAATTCGAAATAGAAAAAGAATGAACTTGGAGGTGTTCTCCGTATTTATCTCATTTGGATAGTCCTAGAATTTGAATAACATTTCAATTTCTTTTAAGGTCGCCTCACTTTAAAAATGTAGTAATTAAAATTCTCAGCAGCACTTATTATGTACATGAACGTTAAAACACAAATCCAACTGAAAAATTAAAAACAGCTGGAATTTATAAACCAGAAGTCTTTTCCACTTTGGTAAAGAAATTATAATGAAGTGTGACACAGTTTTATGAACTTATTAGTCCAACTAAATGAATTTACATTATGCAGCACTTCAATAACTTTGTAAGTTGGAGCACTGCCCACAAACAAAATGGGAACATTTTTCTTGCTACTTTTTATGCAGAAGTCAAAATGATTTACATTTAAAAATTCAATTACGGAAGAAAATACACAGCATTAAAAAATCAAGTTAAGAATTCTAATGCATAAAGTTGATACATTTTACAGAGTAGATTAGTGTGCTATGTTTCTTTTGTGAAGCTAAAATTGTTTATAATGGGTGAGTAATAGCAATGTGAACTTCCCTGTTAAGAAACAAGCAATATACATGTTAAAACTATTTCCAAATGAATGTCCAAAACTATTAGTATCATTCATTTAAATACTCTGAGAGTAAGATGATACCAGCTTAAATATGGGTTCTGACAGTTTATTCCATCTATACAAGATATCACAAGGAGGAATTTAGACACAGTCTGAGGATCCCAAATGAGAAACCTCAATGTAACTTTTTGACTAATATTTAGAACAAGCCATCTGAGGACACCATCAAATATATTTCCCTTTCTCTAACTGATCACTATAATTACTGCCAGCATTATTTTATATTTGTGCTTAAAATTACAACTCTATTTGCAAAAGTATCAACGTTCAGGCATCCGCTCTTGCTATGTTCAGTATATGGGTCTAGAGGAGAGAGAGGCCACTGTTATTCACTTAAAAAGCCCCTCAGCAGGAAAGACTACGCAGTTACAGATGGGAATGACACTCGGATTTATCTTTGATATCTGTTTCCCAAAGCCAAAACAATGTTCCCCTTCAGCTGAATTTTACCACTGGACCAATCCTCTAAGTCAAAAACAAGTTGAGGTTCTTAATGTCATCCGTAAGAATGTGAGAAATTTGAGCAAATCCCTGTGACTAACTCCAGCAACAAAAAAAAATCATTTTGCCAGACAAAGGAGAGGTCAGAGAAACCAACACAGAAGTGGAACTGAAGGAAGCTATCAAAAGTGTGAGAACAATTTAAAGATAGTAATAGATAAAACTGCATCAAAAGATCATCATGAAATGCTGAATGCCAGAGCACTGCAGAGACCCAGTTCAAAAGATAACAAGCGTCCATTTTTTTCCCCATAGTTAATTTTTTAAATATTGCATTTTCCAAGATCTAAGACAAACATTCAAAAACTACCCACGTTTTTGAGGAGACTCTCATGTCTCGGTTTCCAGCTCATTCATTCATTCCCCTACAATGCACTAGGTACTGCATTACTTGCAGGAATAAAAGAGGAAAACAGACGCATCCCTACTCTTCGGGATCCAGTGGGAAAACAGAAACAGGCCACTTTAAGACCTGTGATGGGGCAAGCTCAGGTGTGACAGGACACACAGGAGTCAAGGAAGCCTCCCGGGGCAGCCACCTCTCATCTGAGGACAGAATCCCTAGGAGGAACCAGCTGGCACAGATCAGAGAGAGGATGAAAGGGAGAACAAACAGAAAAAAACACGTGCACAGAGGCCTCGCGGTGGGATGGGCAACTAGACATACACACACAGGGGAGGGATGGATGCTTTCATAAGCCAAGGGCAGCTAAGGAATAGATTCTGGGGCATGAGCAGAAAGTGATGCAGTTAGAGAAGGAGGTAGGTTCCAAAGCTCGTGTATAATGCTGAGGAATTCTTTTTTTATTATTTTTTGGGGGAGGCGGGTTCTCACGAAAGTTTTTAATAAAAACTCTATTTGGGGCTTCCCTGGTGGCGCAGTGGTTGAGAATCTGCCTGCCAATGCAAGGGACACGGGTTCGAGCCCTGGTCTGGGAAGATCCCACATGCCGCGGAGCAACTAGCCCCGTGAGCCACAAATACTGAGCCTGCGCGTTTGGAGCCTGTGCTCCACAACGAGAGGCCGCGATAGTGAGAGGCCCGTGCACCGCGATGAGGAGTGGCCCCCACTTGCCACAACTAGAGAAAGCCCTCACACAGAAACGAAAAGCCAACACAGCCATAAATAAATAAATAAATAAATAAATAAAAACTCTATTTGCCAAATATTTGTCATAGAGAACAACAGTACAATTAATGATCTGATTTTATGCACATTTACTATAATTTGTTTGGTCAAGGAACTTTTTACTAAGCCCCTTCACAATTTTTCTTTTTTTGTGTGTGTGATACGCAGGCCTCTCATTGTTGTGGCCTCTCCCGTTGCGGAGCATGGGCTCCGGACGCACAGGCTCAGCGGCCGTGGCTCACGGGCCCAGCCGCTCCGCGGCATGTGGGATCCTCCCGGACCGGGGCACGAACCTGTGTCCCCTGCATCGGCAGGCGGACTCTCAACCACTGCGCCACCAGGGAAGCCCCCACCTTCACAACTTTGATATGAACTAGGAAGTTCTGCCACATTGAAAATATTCTCAGAGAACAGCAAGCAAGCTATGACAATGTCAAACTAATCATGAACCAGAAAGACGCTTTGTTTCTGCTATGCAGGGATTTTATGATGCTCCTGAACAGTCTCATATCCCTTGGGAGGGAGAAAAATAAAAATGTAACAATCCCAGAATATGCAGTATGCAGGAAAAAAACACAGCCCTGCATTATCAAGGGGCCACAGCTTGATCTGTTGTGCATAGCAGTCTTCTGGTTTATATTATGCAGTGACACAAAATCCTACATACTCAGTCTAAGAAAAACAGGGTGAGGAAACCCTACCCTGGATACAGAATCAAATCCTGCGAGACCTGCTGGAATTCGATAATAAATATTTACAGATCTTACTAATTCAATAATCAATTTGAAACATTTGGATAAAGCCAACATTGCCAGCTGTTTCCCAACAAGGTGGCTAGGGAAGCCAAGTAGCACTGAGGAAGCCCCAGCGAAGAGCTGACATTTCAGCAAATTCGAAGGGGCATGCTAGATGACCCAGAAAATGCCATTCCTGCAAACCCAAGAACAGACGTCTCCACGTCACAGGGAGTATTCTGGCATCTGAAAAGCACATAGGTGCAACTGGCCTCCTCTGCTCTTACAACGCTGAGGAATTCTGAGGAGCCTTGCAAAGCCAAGCCACGTAGATGAGTGAATGCTAGAGAGGCTCCTTTGTTCTCCCCGTCATCTCTCCCCAGTGCCCCCGCTCCCAGCTCAGGGAATGAAACTAGTGCTTCTGCCACATTATTCAATGTAATGGACTTTTCAACTAAGGCCAGGCTCTCAGACTGGCAACACAGTTCATGACATTTGGGACCTTCAGGCCTTCTGCAAGGCACGGCGTCTTCAGTTCAGCCCTGGGTCCCACCTTTTCCTTTACCTGGCTGCTAACACACTCCTTACCTACCCACCTCTGAGGGCATCTGAGTCCGCCTCCGGGTTAGACTATTGGCAGCAGGGCCAGAAGTGAACAGAAAGTGTCAAGAGTCTGCTGCGATCTCTAAGTGTCTGATATGCGAAAAGTACCATGACAACTGCACAGATGCAGAGGACGTGCGACTGCTTAGTTGTCAGGAAGTGCCGCTCATGTCTTGAGGAGTTAACGTTCATCGTAAAAAATATATTTTTATCGAGCACATTATGCTAGGTGAAATCAGCCAGTCACAAAAGGACAAATACTGTCCGAATCCACTTACAGGAGGCACCTACAGTAGTCAAATGTCTAGAAACAGAAAGCAGAATTGTGGTTGCCAGGGGTTACGGGGAGGGGGATGGGGAGTTAGTAATTCACGGGCAGAGTTTCGGTTGAGAAAGATGAAAAGAATTCAAGAGATGCAAGGTGGGGCAGCAGGGACTGTACAACAATGTGAACAGACTTAATGCTGCTGAACTGTAAGCTTAAAATGGTTAAGATGGTACATTTTATGTTATGTGTATTTTACCACAATTAAAAAAAAGTAACAGTGATATATACTTACCGAAGTAGCACAAAGTAAAAAGTGTGGTAGTACCAGTCACTGGCGGGGATGGAGGAAGGGTCCTCAAATACATTCCAGGTGGAAATGTGAATTACTTCAACCTTTTGGAAAGCAACACGGCAACATTTCTTTCTTTCTTCCTTTTTCTATTTTTTTTTAAATTTATTTTTGGCTGCGTTGCACCTTCGTTGTTGTGCACGGGCTTCCTCTAGTTGCGGCAAGCGGGGGCTACTCTTCGTTGCAGAGCATGGGCTCTAGGCGCACGGGCTTCAGTAGTTGTGGCACGTGGGCTCAGTAGCTGTGGCGCACAGGCTTAGTTGCTCCGCGTCATGTGGGATCTTCCCAGAACAGGGCTCGAACCCATGTCCCCTGCATTGGCAGGTGGATTCTTAACCACTGTGCCACGGGGGAAGTCCCTGGCAACATTTCTTAAAATTTAAAATCCTCACTTGATTCAGAAATCTTAGTCTGGAAGCCTATCAAATACTAAAAAAAATATAAGGACATATGTAGGAAAAATCTTCCGGGAAGCGTTCTCCCTCCATGTGGGAAGAGTTCAGAGCACATATACTTTTTGTATTCCTGAGTGCCCTGCATTTACTGGAGAGTAAAGCAAACATCACAACATCGACTGACTCTCATCTAATTCCCTGCTATGCTCAAAGCATAAATGTTTTCTCTTCCTCATTCTTTTCTTCTAAAATTTTACAGAAAATATATTCTTTATAAGCAGGAGAAAAGACTACTTATTAAAAAGCTGGTAAACCAATGCAATTTTGTCATCAAATCAACTTTTTTAGGATGAGAAGTTTAAAAGTCTATTACAAAGTAAAGAGAAATAGTGCGAACATGTAAGAAGCTGAGGAATGAGAGTGAGTGAATCACATTAAGCTTCGACCACTTAATTTTCCAAAATATTTTGCCAAATCAAAAATTTTATGTCTACTCAATGAGACTAACTTAAGGCAAAAATGAAATACTATTAAAATGATCCTGATAAAAGTAGGAACATTAATTAGTTGCAAGAAGGTTACCATTAGAGGTAGAATAATTTCTCTGAATTGTTTCTTTTTTTTTTTTAAATAAAATAGGTAGTTGGCTCTTTCTTTCTATACAGGCTTTTTTTTTTTTTTTTTTTAACTCTGGGAAAAATGGTCCCATGATAAATAAGAGTCTCCTCAAGTATCACGAATCAGCTGATGACTATTACAAAAAACAACTCAGAGCAAAGTTAATTTTACTTCATTTCACTGCCTCCATGATTAGTTTTATAAAGGATTTCCAGTATCCACTTAGTATCCTGAGTTCTGTATGAGACCAGACCTGTTCTCCCTGGATTTCCAAGGGCCCCATGCACCTCCTTACACACTCAGGAATAATGTATACCAACCAAAGACTCACTGATCATTTCTATCATTTCCATGTCAACAAATACAGACGTCCACAGAGCGGGCTTTCTTTAAATGGGGTCCACTTGAACAATTCAGAGCAGTCATCGTGACTAGTTCCCTACTGTCCTAAATGTGCCCCCACCCCCGAAATCTACAATGACGTATTCATAATTGAAAACGTGAAGCCATCCTGATTTCTTACGACGGTGCAGAGCGTTGGGAAGTCTTGGAAAGCAAATCATCTGTTGATTTTAACTGTGTGCCAAGTGTGACGTCGGTACCTGTTTATTGAAGAAGAGGGCTGTATGCTTACTGCTATCATTTCTGCAACAGGAAAGTCTCCTGTGGTTACATCCTTTACAACAGGCACTATGGACCAAATTATTAAAATGGGTTGGTTTGCGGGACAGTCACAGACGTACGAGAATGAGTTTGTATCACAGTAAATTCTTGCTCATATGTACAGAGGGTCAGCCGTGTGGACCAGTGGAGCCGGCAAGACCACCACCTTGAAAGGTGTCCCTGAACCATGTATTGACTCCCGTGATTTAAGAGGCCAGTGACACAAACAGCATCCTCAGTAAATGGTGCTCTCTTAATCTCAGTTTACGTACTTGCTTCTAAATGGTCAGCTATAGGTTCTGGGATGAGAGGAATGGGCATCTCAGGTATTTTCAGGGAAAATCACTAGATGTTTAAGAAAGTATTTTGGGACAATGTAAATCAACTCCAATTTAAATACTTTAACTAAGGGGCATTCTCTCTTTCCACTTTTCTCCAATATACCATGCTCCCAGAGTTAGCTACTTTGTCAGGGAACAGTACTGGCTTTGGAGTCAGATGCAGGTTTGAGTCTCAGCTTCCTCACTGGTTAGCTGTGCCACCTGCTGAAGCCGAAGCTGCTCAATGGCAAGTGTTTAGCAGTGTGAAGACGCGTACAAACACACGCTGTTATTATCGCAATGGTACACGAAGAAATGGAGGTGACCTTCCCTGTATATTCCTTCTCAGGAGCAAAGCCCCCAGGATCTTAACTTTGGCTGCCAATGTTTTCTGGTTTCTGGCGATCTGGTCTTGAAGGGAGAGAAACTGCCTAATATTTTTATCAATTTATTGCATTCCCTTCTTTTTCTTCCATAAGTTTTTTAAAGGATACCTCCCTATTAGACCTATGTGGGCAGAATTTTAGTAAAATTTTGTTTCAAGTTAGGATTTAAATTACTCCTTTTAGAAACATGATCGTTTAGGACTTTTGATCTGCGCCCATACCTAATATCATGCAGAGAATCTCTTCTACAAAATAGTATTATAGTTTTTAATGTCATCCATCACCCAATTTGATAATAAAACAGAGCTATTTTAACAACTGGAAAAGCTGCTCGCCCTTGGTCTACATTCAATTTCAGTGGTATTTATTCTCACCAGGATTCAAAGCAGCCCCTTTCCTGGTTTCAAATACACATTTTGTATTTAACATGTGTGTAGGGGGTTTTGGAATCAGACATATAAAATTACTGTGCCTCTGACATCTATACACGGTTTCATCAAGTAACCACTTAGGGAGTTCTGCCTACTCTGTGGGATGTGTCCAGTCTGACAAGTAATAAGAGTACTGTGAATAGCTATCATTTCTGTATGATAGCTATTCACAGCATGATACAGAAGCTATCATTCCTGTAACGTCTACAACGTGCCAGAAAATCGGCATATACCACAGTCACCAAAACATAACGATACCCAAGGTATTTCCCCATCTCCATTTTACAGCGAGGAATCAGGAAGAAGCTGGTAAATTGCCCAGGCCTCGGGGCCAGTAGGGCAACACGGTGAAATCAGACAAAGTCTGGAGTCAGGAAAACCTGCCTGCCATTCCTACCTCTGTCCTTCACTGTGTGACTGTGGACAAATGGCTTGATTCCTCTAATTAATTTTCTCATCAAAACAGAAGTATACTACTTCACACCTACAAAAACTGTACAGAAATAAAACGAGAGACTGTCCACTGCAGTCCTAGCTCACAGTCACATTTAATAAATGTTCACCATGATGAATACTAGAGACAGTGACATTGGACTTTGAACACAGGTCTCTAAGGTTATGATTCCAGCCATAACAAGGTACATCTACACTGAATCTGGAAAACGACACACCATCATCTAGTTTCAGTTACAATTAAAATTAAGAAAAAGCAAATGTTACAAACCAAGACATATAAAGACAAAGTATAATCGTGGTTGACAGGGGCTGGGGGAGGGGAGCATGGGGAGTGATTGTTTAATGGATACAGAATTTCAGTTTTACAAGATGAAAAGAGTTATAAGGATAAGAGGTGGTGATGGCTGCACAACCATGTCAATGTATTTGACACCACTGAACTGTACATTTAAAAATGGCAAGATGTACATTTCATAGCATGTGTGTTTTACCACAATAAAGAACAAAACCAAAAATAAACACTAAGCTTTATGAGACTGAAGCTGGAAATACGGTATTTGCTGGAAATTTTGTATGAGGAAATGGAATTAAGACATTTTAAATATAACAGAATTATTTTATTATAGGATCTTAGTAGAATCTTAAACAGTGGGAAGAATATTTATCCTATGATTTACCTGTATAGTATAAATACATAAATAAACAAGTCATTGCCTGGGGTTAATTTCCATCTGATTTCTAAATTAGTCATTTAATAACAATGAGTGGGTACCTGCAATGTGTTCTAGAAACCTAAAGGTAACAAAATGGTTGGCATCCCCTCATATGATGAGATGAAAGAAGGTGGAGGGCCCTTTCCGTGATTCTAGATGCAGCAATTTCTATTTTAAAGTAGCTGGTCTGTGGTAGGCAGCATGGCTGCAACACAGGTACACACCTCGCTGCATAACGACATTTCTTTTGGCAACTGTTTTTCCCAAAACAAATCACATAGAACGTATAGCAGAATTATGTCATAGTGTAATTACTAAAGGAAAAACTATTTACATGTGAAAAATGTGTACTAATGCCTCAACTTAAATCTTATTAAACATATTTCAGTACCTGTAAAAATATTTAATGAGTTGATTTTTTAAAAATCTCTATTGAAAGCACCATAGTCACAAGTATCTGAAATGACATTCTTCTTGTAATCCAGCTAGCAACTGATGACCTTCAAAAGATCATAGTCAGATACGTTGAGTACAGTTAATTTTAAAATGTTAAAGGGAAAGCTGATTGAAGGAATTTTAGACCTAAAAACACTTACATAATTATTTCCCCATCTATTCTCTTTTAAAAACAGTGATTTTTATTAACATCTATTGAATACTCTTTTTAGATTACTATTCTTTTTTAAGTTGTAATTTCAGATCATATTGGAGAGCAAAAAAAGAAAAAGCAGAATTAGTACTTATGTAATGGTGAGTTATGGTAAAGACAAGAGAGACAGCCTACTCTGTTTTCTTACATAAATGAAAAACACGCTTTTATGTTATACTTCTAACATTCTCTCCTCACTATAGGAAAGACAATTTTGCTTGGCTTTTCAAGTAATTTAAAAATCGCTTTTATTTTCAGGCTTGTTTTACAAAGGATGTGTTAATGGCTCAATAGAGGTTAATTTTCACTACTAAAATAATTTCGTTTTTTTGTTTCTATCCCCTCCCTGTGGGTCATGACTATAAATTACAACTTAGTCTATTAAAGGAAATAGCTATCAGTACCTGAAAACACCAATTTTCTGCCTAGTAAATTGAGTTCAACAGTGAGAAACTTTGTAAAACGGGAAATCTTTCCTGGTTCCACTTGATTTTTGCACAATTTGCACTGCTGCAGTAAAAAAGACAAGGTTAATTCCTAAGTCTCGATATGATTATTTTTGCTTTACAGGTAATTTTTAAGATACAGTAGAGGAGTTTTTAAAGAGGTGCACTACTTAGAATCAATTAAAGTAAGGTATCTGGGATTCCCATGCCTTTCTGTTAATGGGAATGGACTGTAGCACACACTTAGGGTCTAGTACATAGTAAGTATCCAACAGATGCTGGCTGAATTGAAGGAATGTGCCTGGTTTCTACACAGTGGGTCTACACTGTGGGCCCACATACGGCATTTTCCTTTCTATTTTCAATGACTATTTTGTCTGACATCAGCTCTGGCCCTGTTGGTTCCTTGCCTCTTCATTGCCTTCTTAGCGCCTGATCCTAGCTTGATTCTCCAAGTTCTGGACCTAGTGCTTCATGTTTCACTGACATCTGACCTTAGTCACGATCTCAGCTCTGTTCTGTGAAATGCTAGTTAAATTAGGTGTAGGTCAGCTATTTCAGTATTTGGGAGATGTCACAGAAATATTTTGAATTTTGAGTATCACCAATGACAGCAACTAAAAGTCTTCAAATACATCTTAATCTTCATCAGATATGTCAGAAGCACATTTATTTTTAAATATTGAAAGGAAAGGTTTCTTGAAGGACCTTTTAAATCTATTATCATTTAATAATGACATTTCAATAACAGTTTCTCCACTATTCTCCTTTAAAAACAGTGATTTTTACTTAAGATTTCTAATTAATGGCTACTAATACTCTTCATTCCTATTCTTTTTCTGAATGCAACTTCAGTTCATATTGAATAGTAAAAAACAGAACAATTAGTACCTATGTAATGCTAGCAACATCAAATTGCTGAGCCTGGTTCAACTGGGGAAATGCTATGGTACAGGCCAGATGAAAAACAATCAACCTAGACTAATTCTGCACTGGTTTTCCAATTAAGTCATTCAACACAAGTGGGAGGGCAAGAGAATGCAGCATGTTTTAGAAATCCTGGTACAGTTAATTAAAAAAAGAAGAAGAAAGTGAAAAGTAGTTGTGATCTCCCAAATTGTTTAAGATGTAGAAAGAGTATGAAAACTGTCTCTGTTCTTTTTATGATTCTATATTCAGGAAGATTAAATTTAAATCCTGATCTTAAATATATACAAAGGTTTCCCCACTGTGGCCCTTGGGTGTAATCCTCATGAACAATGTGGACTCGCCTAAACCTTCCTAAACAAGAAAGTCAAACCTCTAAGTCTTGCCTAAATTGAGATACTCTTTTCTATAATTTTTACTGTTTTTTTTTTCCTTCAAGGCAAATATTTAGCACATACAGAAAGTAGCTAGAATTTAAATATTCTACATTTTATTGAGAACCATGAATTATTGACTCAATTACTTCCTAACAAGGGGAATATTCATTTTTAAACGTACCATTTGTAAAGTAACCCTTTATTATTTCTAAAGCAGTTTCAACATACATGTACTAATTTTTATCCTCCTAACTCTGAGAGATGGGTAGGGCAGATACTTTTAAGATTTATTTTCTTACAGAAGAGAAAACAGAACTTCCATTATTTGCTCAAAGTCTCAGAGCGGGCAGTGTCATTCTGGACCCAAGGCCAGGTTGTCTGACCCCAAGGCCAAATCTCTCTCTACTCACGCTATACCTCAACATAAAGATGACTCTGGAATCTGTGCTGGTGATGCTTTATTATACAGCTTCTTACTGGAGCACTCTCACAGTAAGTGCTTAAACTGCTGGATAATATTCAAAGAGCCTTTCACTAAGACATTAAGTGGTCAGTATGGCTTCTAAGAGGATGGTGTGAACCTCCAAACTCTAGCCTTGGTTCTTCCTTCCAAATTGACGAAGAAAATAAAATAAAAGGAGGGATTAGGAGAGAGGAGGAGGTATTTGTGTGCCCCCACCACTCCCCGCCAAATTATATACTTTTGATTCCTCTGAAACAAATATAATTGTATGAGTCTGGACTCATCTATAGTGCTATGTGTAAGGGTGAATTTCTATTAAACTTCCTAAAAACCTCAT
The DNA here is from genome assembly GCF_025265405.1 of Mesoplodon densirostris. Classification (NCBI taxonomy): domain Eukaryota; kingdom Metazoa; phylum Chordata; class Mammalia; order Artiodactyla; family Ziphiidae; genus Mesoplodon; species Mesoplodon densirostris. The sequence goes on from NC_082661.1 coordinate 231,053,645, forward strand.
CCCATCTATTGCTCAGCTTATTTGCTACAAGTGACTTTTCAATTCTTGTTCACAGTTATGATGCCTCTCTACATTTTGATTCTTTAATCTTTTGTTTTATTTCATTTGCTTTATTTTGTCGCTTTACCATTAGAAAAGTAAACAGAACCTTTTTGCAAAGCTGCATTAGGTTGTCAAAGACCAGTGATTTAATGGAGCCTTTAGTCTTATACCTGTAAGGAGAAAATACATTTGTCACTCCTCCTTAGGGATCATGTTTTGCTTTGTGAGGTGGAAGAGTTCACTGTTAATTAGCAACACAGCATAGACAGGAAGATGATGCTTTTGTAAATGTAATGTTACAGTCAACAAATTCCAAGCGCTGGCATTGATGAAAGAGCTTCAATTAGGGCCAACCTGAGGGCAAATGGAAACAAGCTCCATTGCTTGAGACGGGTGAGCTTCATTCCTTGGTGTCAATCTGCTCTTATCTAGAGGTGGATTTGGTCTCTGATACTGGAGGGAGGTGTGTGAGTGTGAGACAGAGAATGTGAGCATGTGCACAGATGCTTTCATGATCATTTCAAGTGGTTTTGGAGTCTTCTTGCTGAGGTTCAAGGTTTTCCCCTCTCCTCAGAACACCAATCACTGGATGACAGGGTGAAGTGGAGCAAGCTCTAAGTGTGTGGGGGCCTCCCTGGTGGCACAGTGGTTGAGAGTCCGCCTGCCGATGCAGGGGACACGGGTTCGTGCCCCGGTCCGGGAAGATCCCACATGCTGCGGAGCAGCTGGGCCCGTGAGCCATGGCCGCTGAACCTATGCATCCGGAGCCTGTGCTCCGCAACGGGAGAGGCCACAACAGTGAGAGGCCCACGTACCGCAAAAAAAAAAAAAAAAAAAAAAAAAAAAACTGTGTGTGTGCTTATGTGTGTATGTGTTACAGGTATCTGCTTATCTCTACAGAAATCATCGTCAGCCTTTCTCTCTTTCTGATCTAAGAGGTCAGGATGGGCAGTGAATGAAGATACCAAGGAAAAAGGGTAAAAGAAAAAAATCACTACATTGGATATGTCTGTCTTTAAAGAGCAAAAAATTACGGCGGGCTTCCCTGGTGGCGCAGTGGTTGAGAATCCGCCTGCCGATGCAGGGGACATGGGTTCGTGCCCTGGTCTGGGAAGATCCCACATGCCGTGGAGCGGCTAGGCCCGTGAGCCATGGCCGCTGAGCCTGTGCGTCCGGAGCGCCTGTGCTCCGCAACGGGAGAGGCCACAACAGTGAGAGGCCCGCGTACCGCAAAAAAAAAAAAAAAAAAGTGTGTGTGTGCTTATGTGTGTATGTGTTACAGGTATCTGCTTATCTCTACAGAAATCATCGTCAGCCTTTCTCTCTTTCTGATCTAAGAGGTCAGGATGGGCAGTGAATGAAGATACCAAGGAAAAAGGGTAAAAGAAAAAAATCACTACACTGGATATGTCTGTCTTTAAAGAGCAAAAAATTACGGCAAAAATTTTGGAGACTTGAAACATGCGCTTTTTTTTTTGCTATACAATTTTTTTGAAGCTTGAAGACGTTAAGCTAAGAGAAATAAGCTGGACACAAAAGGACAAATATTGTATGATTCCATTTATATGAGATACCTAGAATAGTCAAATTTATAGAGATAAAAAGTAGAATGATAGTTCCCAAAGGCTGGGAGAAGTGGTATTGGGGAGTTCTTGTATGGAGTTTGGGAAGGTAAGAAAATTCTGGAGATGGATGGTGGTGATAGTTGCAGAATAATGTACTTAATGCCATTGAACTGTACCCTTAAAAATGGTTAAAATGGTAAAAAAAAAAAATTAGCTTCATGTTGTGGTTTCCTACGGTGTCATGATCTGCTAACATCATTTAGTACCTCTAACATGGGCAGTAATGATGACACGTCTCCCCAACGATCCACCATGCCCTGCGGGGCTGTTTCATTGGTGCTGTGGGCCCAGCACCTTCACCAGGCTTTCAATTTCATTTCATAATTTCCCATGTTCTGCACCAAACAGCCAAAGCAGCCACTGACATCTGTTGCCTACAACTAAGCCGATCTGCCAAACTACCTTATATCTAGTTACACACTTCTTTTATTTTAAAATGTGCCAGAAAATATATCCAGGTTAAAAAAAAAGGTACTTTTTCAGAATTTAGTCTCTGCTTTTTCATAGAGACTGCTTTATCGCTTTGGGTGACCCAATCTCAAGTTTTGTTTTGTTTTTTAATATTTATTTATTTATTTATTTATTTAGCTGCATCAGGTCTTAGTTGTGGCATGCGGGATCTTTCATTGTGGTGCATGGACTTCTCTCTCGTTGTGGCGCATGGGTTCCAGAGCGCGTGGCCTCTGTAGCTGCAGCACGCGGGCTTAGTTGCCCCGCGGCATGTGGGATCTTAGTTCCCCGACCAGGGATTGAACCCGCGTACCCTGCCTTGGAAGGCAGATTCTCAACCACTGGACCACCAGGGAAGTCCCTCTCAACAGTTTTTAAATTCCTCTCATCCTCTCCATTCTCAAAGGGTTTCCTCCCAAGTCTCCATCAGAATCTCCATCATCCCCCAGAACTAATCCACCATCAGGTCTTGCCCGTTCTTCCTTCTCACTCCTCAAATCAGGCCTTCTGTTCAGTTGCACCAATTCCATCCTGAGTCAGGCCCTTTCTACCTTCCATCATCCGCAATCCCATCCCAGTCGTCTTCTCTTCCGCTAGGTGGTACTGCCATGCGCCACTGCGCAGACACCAAGGGACAATGCTGCCTATACCCCTGTGTTGATTGTTTTCCTCAAAAAACACTCGCTGTGTTTAAGAAGCGATGAGATTTCTCACTGCAAAATGAGGGCCTTTGTTTGGCCCCAGTGTCTTTGTTCAGTCGCCTCCTCCACCTCTGGGCGTGGACCAGCCCCTCACCGAACGGGGCCTGCTCAACTGAGCAGACTCAGGTTCAAGCCCCCATCTTGCCATCCCTCCACCACCCGCCTCCACCTTAATGCCTAAATGCCTCCTTATCCTCCCTATCTTCCAGGGCTCTGTTTCTGGCACTGACTGCAATCAATTTAGCAATTTTCATTTCCGGCGTCAAATCATTCTCAAGGGGACAGAATCACGTAAGCGGTACAATCCTAACGACATCATGGGCGCAAGTTCTGGGAGGGCAGCCCTGCGTCCTCTGGCTCTCGGGTCTGTTTCTGAGCTGCCAGGCCTCAGGGCTGAAGAGTTGGGGGCTTTCAGCTTTGGAGGAGGAAGGTCCTGCTCGCAATGCTTCTCTGAGCCTGAGAGGCTCTGTCTAATTTTTATCACACATAGGAAATGAAACACAGGAAGATAAAAAACTTCCATCGAACCTTAGATTAATATCAAGATGTTAAAGATGTACTTTAGGATGGTAATGGTAATTTTTAAAAATAGGGAGTTCATTCCTTAAGGAAAAAATAGAGACTACCCAATTTCTTATCCATTAGGGCAACAGAAATTCAAATGAGAGCTTCAACTTGGAATGGCCAGGAGTTAATTATTTAGAGTATAGCGGGAAAACTGTTAAATTGCAATGGGCTCTTCATACGTGTTCTCAAGCCAGGGATGTTGCCCTACTTTTTGAGGGGTAAAAATAGTTGGGATCTGATATAACTCTGTGAGAGGCAGTAGAGTGTATGTGCTGAATACACAGAGTCAGAATGCCTGGACTTCCCGGGTTCAAATCCCCGCCCCGCCACTTCCTTCGAGCTGGGTGACCTTGGACTGACTAACTCAACTCTTACATGCCTCAGATGACTGATTGCTAACATGAGGACAGATAATAATTGAATAATCGGACCTATTTCATAGGATTATCATGAGGATTAAAATGATAAAACACAATAAAGTTCTTAGGATAATGTGCACAAAATAAGTACTCAAATGTTGATTGCTATTGCTATTAATTTTAAGAGTGGAAGGATCATACCATAAAGCCTTGTTAAAGAAAAGTAGTCAGTTTTCCTGGTCACAACAATTGCTTAGAGGGTTCAGGTTTAAACATATTGCCTTGCAAAACTCAACAAAACTTTCAGCTTTAAGGCGGCAGTTATGAGGAAAAAATGAGATAAAACATGGAGTACTTGGCATAGTGCCTGCCTGGCATGGAGTAACTGCTCCATAAATAACAGCGATGATTATAGGAGAAGGTGCTTGACAGAATACAGCATGTTTCTCACACTGCTCCTTAAGATAAACCAAACAATCCCATTAATACCAATGGGAGAGTTACTTTTTTAAATTTCAGGTTATAATTCACATGAAAAGAATAGGCACATTACAACCAAAGCAGCTCATGAAAATTTTCTTCTAAACAGGCAATTCCCTAATCTAGTGTTAAGAACATCGTACATCAGGTGACTCACCACTGTCTGTGGGCTGGGGCCTAGAAAGCCAAGTAGGTGGCTGGTGTCTGCCAAGGCCAAAGGGCATATTTCTCTATACCATCCTCTTTCCTGGCTTTATGTTCTCTTTCTTGCTCTCGTCTTGCCTTTGTCCTGTTTTTCATTTCACTTATGAGAAATTTCATTTTACCTCATGGAAAGCTGTGAGTTGCTTTGGATTCCTTTCTGGAACAAGATGGGCTGCAAACAGAGCCACAGACACGGGGAATACCTGAAAATTACTTACTGTGCTTCTAATTTATACTTTTCAAATTTGCTATGTGAAGTGCACCTTCGTTTAAAATTTTAAGCAACAAGAAGCTCTCTTTGGAAGACACTAATTTACTTTTGGCCTACATGTCCCTACTCCAAATCATTTTCTAATAAATCACTTCAACATAGTTTTGACCTCAGAGAAACAGTGATAGGAACAAGGGGGGAACCCCATACATATATTTAAATAGTTATTGATCAACAAATGTGACTTGAGCATCTGCTACATGTGTGACATTATCTCTGCCTGGTTAGCAAATCAAATTTCCTCGCTACCATGTTTGGTTGTGGGCTATGGACTGGCTAAGATTAAAAGAAAATCAAGATTAATGATTAATAAAGAGCAAAAACTGGGATTGAAAGTTCCACAGATGCAATAATGTCTGAAGTTCATCTAAACTTGGAAGAACCAGAGACCAAGTAACTAAGACTTTTCTGTGTACAACTCGGAGGAGAGAGAGAGAAAAATTATTCACACATGTGTAACACACACACACACATACACACATATATACATACACACAATGTCCTAGATTTATGCTTTCTAAGGTTCTAACCTTGGCTTATTCCTTGTCTCTCTAAATACCCCTTTCTTGGGCAAATGCATCTACTTTCATGGATGATGATTCTAAAATAGTTATTTTCGATCTTTCCCTATTCCCCAAGCTTTAGAATCACACATCCAACTTCCCGTTAGGCACATCTGAATGCTCTATGGACATTTCAAACTCATTGTCCTAAAAGGAATTTCATTCCAACCCCCTTTATCCTGGCAGTGCTTATTTTCCAGAGCACCTATCAACTTTTCATGTTACACAAATAACTCATTTAATATGTTTAATCTCTCCACCACCTCTCACTAGAATGTAATCTCCACCATGGCAAGGATCTTTGTATGTTTTGTTCACTTTCTTCATCCAGGAAGTCCCTAGGTATGCCAAGAATAGTGTCTGCCATTTAGTGGATACTGAATATGTTTGGTCAATGCATGACCTTTGCCTCCCATGCCCCCAAAGCTGCTCCCACTCCAGGGTCCCCAGTCTCAGCAAAAGGCACCAGCAGCCGAGCCTGTGGAAACATCCCAGATCTTTGCTTCCTTACCTCCAATACAGACCCACCAATGTTACTTCCCAGATAGTCTTGTTAGCTGTCCCCTCCTCTTTATCCCTAACAGTGCTGGTCTAGTTCTATCTCTGGTCATCTCTCACCGAAATGACTTAGAAGAGCCATCGGAACTATCTCTCTTTAAATAAGCATACCTCCCTACAGCCAGATATTAAATGCGAAACTGAGCTTACCATTATGCTGTATGAAAACATTCAGAGGTTCTGTTTTGCCCAAGGATAAATTCAGGGCCCTCCTTAGAGTCCAGGACCTGGACCCAATCTGCACGTCAGCCTCCACTTCTATCTCCTTGCATCTCACACGTCCATAGAGGTAACACGAAATTGCTTTTGGTGCCCTGTGCAGACAGCCTGCCCTTACTCCCCCTCAGCATTGCCAATCCTAATCTTTCAAGATTCAGTCTGGGGGTCAATTCTTTAAGAAGCTTCCTTGACCTTCCTGATTGGCCTAAATGTCATGGCTCTGTATGTTCCCATGGCAACCAACTGAAGGGATATAAAAAAATCTGGGCAAACATTTGCAATTAACACAAAAGCCTTGGGTTTATATAAGGAGGAAAGGAGTGTTCATAAAAATCCTAGATATGATCTACTGGGTAGGTATTTATTTAAGCACTTATAGGAAGTAGTTGGAAAGAATCAGGTTACCTCGTTTCTAATTTTTGGTAAAGGGGAAAAAAGACTTAATCTTTAAAGTGTTTTGTGAGAAAACTGTAAGCCAGAAGAGTCCCTGGTTTCCTGTCTCTGACTCAGCAGTTTTGTAGGAGGGACGATGCCCTCTGATGTACATTAGCTTCCTGTACGTGGCACACAGGGACACGGAGGGCTGCATCACACACACCGTGACCTGAAGACATCTAATAAGCAGGTGTTATTTCCTTGTTTTATCATTTCCTTAATTTCACATTGCCAATTACAAGGGGATAGCTATATTTCAATTACTATGTAAGATAGTACTATGTAAGATACTATGATAGATACTATGTAAGACCATCCTGATCTAGTTTGTGTCCATTCAATTTAAATGCTCTGTTTTGCGGCATGATTGCACCGTCCATCATCCAGCCCCCCAGACCTCACACTTACTCACACTCTTGCCTGCTGGGCCCTCTTGCTCAAGAGCACACACAGCATTGACGGGGACAACATGAGCCCATGACATGGTGAGACACACTTTCCTCTGGACCTGTTCGGTTTACTCATTCAGTTTAGAAAAGCGAAGAAAATTAACTATTATTCAACCATTACACGTCCTTAAAAACATTTTCCCCCATAGGATAATCAGTCTATGAACTGCAAGACTTCTCACCTATATGCAGCGAAGTACACGTGAAAGGAATGAGGTGCATGTATCCAGGTTTGGGTACCTTAAACGCTGCATATTTGAGGACTCCTGAGATTAATCTACAGTTAGACCTTTTAAAGCCGTTTCATTTCAGGAAATAGATTTATAAGTCTCTTACTTAAGGGAAATGTCTGAGTGTCAAAATAGACATCATATGATTTGGCTGGCCATACCAAGATATGGACTCTTTAGCCTAACGGGTCTGCTTACAAAAATATAAATCCAGCTGACTTTACATTATAGTGAACTCTCTTCTTTCACAGCCCTGTACCTCTTCAGTGATTTGTGGTGGCTGTGTCTTCCAGATACTGCTGTATACTGAGTAGCCAGAAAGGAAATTAGGTTATAAAATAGCCTGCTGAATGTAGTCAGCTCTGTTCACTGAGGGATCACAAAGTAAAATACACACAAGATGAAACCAATGGGAATTTACAGTTGGAAAGAGACTGAGATAGTAAAAACTCAGACTAGAATTAGAAGTTGCAGATTAGACATCAAAAGACCTGCGTAAATTCTTGGGCCAGTTTCGTTGCTAATTTACTGGTTTGAGGGGGAAGTCATTAACCTGGAATGCTCTTATGCCACATAGGTACATTGATATGTACATTCAAACATTTATTTAGTGGCTACTAAATACCTGCGTTGTTGCTAGGTTCTAGAGATAAGACCCTGTCCTGCCCTAAAAACATCGAACAGGGGAGCTAAAAGTCCAGTTGGCATCTCTCAATATTTTCTCTACTGTGCAACTCCCAAAGGTAGGTGCCAGAGTCAGTTATGAAGGTTCGTTACAGGAATCAATCTTGGTGGTTCAGTCCACGGTGGAAAATGTGGAAAAGTCCCTCAAGGAAATGTCGACAGGCCTTCTACCGCGCACCCCTGACACCGACATCCTTTCAAACTTTGAGAACTGCTAGTCTAGAAGGATCTTACAACCTCAAAGGGCAGTTCTATGGGCAAAATAATGTACTACGGGAAAAATGAAGATGTAATGAAGAAAAAATGAAGACCTAACAGTAGAATGTTACCGAATCATTTACATGATCTCTGTGTACAGACGTGGCCAAAGAACTTCAGCAGTTGTTCCTAAAGTCAAGGTCTAATTTTTTGTTGTTGTTGTTTTTTGCGGTACGCGGGCCTCTCACTGTTGTGGCCTCTCCCGTTGCAGAGCACAGGCTCTGGACACACAGGCCCAGCGGCCATGGCTCACGGGCCCAGCCGCTCTGCGGCATGTGGGATCTTCCTGGACTGGGGCACGAACCCGTGTCCCCTGCATCAGCAGGCGGACTTTCAACCACTGCGCCACCAGGGAAGCCCAAGGTCTAATATTTTGATGCCACTTTACGATTTATAAAATCTGCAAAGACATTTTGCTTTCACGTAATTTTTCATAGCAACAGGTAAGGCAATACTACCATTTCCATTTATATATAAAGAACTGACGCCCAAGTAAGTTAAATAACTTGCCATAATCTTACACCTAGTGAGTGGCAGAGCTGGAAATTAAACCAAGTCTTCTGACCCTAAAGCCAGTCCACTTTCCACCACTAGGGAGAAGCCAACTTAAAATATATATATGTGTATGTGTGCATGTGCGTGTGCATATAGGCTTATCCTTTTTTTTAAGACAGAAGGTCCTGACAAACCTTCAAGGCAAATAAGCAATTCAAATTTAAAAATAAAACGATAAGGTTCCATTGTAAGATACAGTAATACGGCTCTAAACTGACATTATTGACAAAAAAGATATTCTGGATGAGACGTCTAAGTGTTTTTATATTAAATGTTTAAGCAGAAGAAATAAGCACATCTATACACCCCATTAGACAGGACACAGAGAACATAATATACACTTAAAACAAATGATGTGCAGTCTCCCTATGTAGTCATCACTACCCTATCAGACCAAGCATTGGAGTGGGGTGCTCTAGGGCCTAAAAGCCTGAAGCCAACAAGCTTGAAGCTCAGACTGCTGTGATTTTTCCCCCTGTCCTCTCTCTAGTGGTCATTTCCAGTTCTCCCTGATGTTGTTAGTTCCTTTCAATTTTAAAGGACTCCCCTACCTGCAGCTGCTTCGAAGCCTCTGTATACGTAGTCCAAGGAGGAGCTTAAGGTTAAAACCACAAAACCACCTTAGTAAATATTCAAATATAAAAACACACATACATGTTTGTATATGTGTGTGTGTGTGTACACACACAGTGACACACACGCAGAGACACACACTAAGGGTACCACACTGTCTTCTCAATGTTTACATCACTGTCCTCATTATCACCAAGCAGGCATAAACAATGACATACAGAGCACGATTTTCATGAACTTGAGAATTATGGAAAATGGAAAGAACAGATTATGAGATTTAGGTTTAGGAGGCCTTAGGTTGGGTCTAGGTTTGGAGTCATAAGACTTTAATATGGGTCTAAGTCTGGCCTTATGATTCCAAATAGATTAATTGGGTCTGATCCCAAATTTCTTCATCTGTAAAAGGGGAATAAAAATAACATCCAGGGCCTCCCTGGTGGCGCAGTGGTTGAGAGTCCGCCTGCCGATGCAGGGGATACGGGTTCGTGCCCCGGTCTGGGAGGATCCCATATGCCGCGGAGCGGCTGGGCCCGTGAGCCATGGCCGCTGGGCCTGCGCATCCGGAGCCTGTGCTCCGCAACGGGGGAGGCCACAACAGTGAGAGGCCCGCATACAGCAAAAAGAAAAAAAATAAATAAATTTTAAAAATAAATAAATAAATTAAAAAAATAACATCCATATACCATAATTTTGTGAAATTAGTGCCCTTAATGACATAAAATATTTTTAAAATAATTTCTTATTAAATCAAAAAGTGCTGATACAGAGATAGTCCTATTTCTTTCACACATACACACATGATAAAACAGTAAGCAAATACAAATTACAAAACAAAAACAAGTCATTACTCTCATGAAGTTTATATTTAAAATTTATAGCCTTGTTTCACACAGGTGGGTGCTAAAATTCTAATTCCCAAATAAATAGGAAATAAGCTATATTAATAAAAGTCTTAAAAGGCACTTGTTAAGGTTCATTTTCCATTACTGATCAGCTTTTCAATGAAAGAAAAAGACGTACAGACATTTAGGCTTTTCCATGTTTATATGTACCTCAGTTGCAAAAACAATTCTTTCCTTAGCTACTTCCAGAGAAACTACTTAAAACAACAAAAACATCTAGAAAACCGTTTTTTGCAGAGAAGGGCAGATTTTATAAAGAGCCATAACATGGGTTCTGATGTGAATGCTGACCCATAGGTAGGGCAACACAGAGGCACCCTCTCTAAATGTCCTTCTCTCACTGCTTTATTTTTACTTATCACCTTTGTTCACCAATTAGTGAGCTTAGGAGGGGAGCCCTGATGTTGGAAGGTATAAAGCAGCATTAGAAGATGCCAGAAGTATATCTTACCTACTTATCTTCTACTGAGTCAATCATAGAGTTAAGGAAAGAAAGAAGAAGGTGGCGGGGAAGACAATCTTAAAAAATTAAATTGATTTCAGTACTATACATACTTCTTTCTCACATTTTCTGGAAATCAGCCTTCTGGTAACAGGACCCACCTTTTTCTCCGGGAAATGCTCATTCCCACAGTTGGTCTAGGTTGTTCAGGTTGGCCGACTCCAGCCAGGACCAGCCTATCAGATCACTGCTCCCCCCACCCAGCCACGGTGATTGGTCTGGAGGGGGCCAACGTGAGTAAAGTTCAGTCTATGGAGATTCAATTGGGGGCTTTTATAACAACCCCTGAGAACAGAAAACCTCTTTTCTTCTCACGAGAGAAACCGCATGAGAACAGAGCCAGAACAAAGTCAAGCGATGGAGAGAATGAGATTGAATGCGAATGACCTGGCTTAAGACCATGGCTTGCCCAAAGCCATGCCCACATGAGGACTTTCCAGTTATGTGGGCCAACGAATTTCCATTGGTGCTGAAGCCAGTTTGTGTTGAATTTTCTGTCACCTGTAACCAAGAGCTCATACCCCGAGAAAGAAACATGGAACTCCTATTACCAATTCAATGCTGGGTTTGGGGACTATTAAATAATTAGTAGTGTAAATAATGTAAAATCATGTACTATCAATTAAATAATGCAGAATCAACCTCAGAAGCACAGAAATAACTACTTGGTCAGCTTTTTTTTATCCCAGAACTAAGGACATTTCCTTGTGGTCCTCAGCAAAACAAACATTCAAGTCATTTATGCTTAAGTCTCTGAAACACCAATTCATCTCTCAGAAAAATGTCCTGAGAAATACACTTGCAGGAATCTTAATGCTGAACTCCTTAGTGAGAATAAGTGTCAATTACACAACACTTCTCCTGATAGCAAAAAATTCTACACTTTGACCAGTCATAGTAGTCAACATTAATAAAACCATCAGGCCTAAGTCTGATGCTAATTAATTGCTTGGAAGTGAAGTTGGAGAAAGGCAGAAACAAACGAAAAGACCATTTCTCCTTAGGAAGTACAATTACCTGAACAGAAGCAAAAGCTAGACTACATAAACTTAAAGAATCTCAGTCCAATTTTTCATTTAATGTACTGGTTTGGAAACTTTCAGTAGGAATGAAGGTAGGACTCAAATGGGGACCTGGAATCTCAAGCAGCTGTTAAATGACATTATTCTGTAAGGAACACAACTTAAATTACACACATGATCCTGATATCAATGTCTTAACTTGCCACAAACACATATATTTATACAGAAACATAGACAAGGCAGACGTGCTGTAAAAAAAAACGTTCTTTCTGATCACGCAAGTTAAATTTATGGTGACACAGAATGATTTTGATAAGTCTAAGTGAAAAAAAAAAAAACTGAGGCAAAACAACAACCAAAACAACCAGTCTTTCTGACTGGTTGCTCTTAATCCACAATTTAGAATTTTGGCCATTAACTATTGCTCGGTGGAGAATCTCCAAGTGGTTTTTACACAAGGCATTATTACTATTTATCACTGACAGATAACGTCCAAAACTAAGGACAGATTACATCCAAAACTAAGGACATTTCTGAATTATTTCCCAATAATGCTATCGAGTTAACCTTGCAAGTAAACTACACACCAGGAAAGAAAATGTGTAAAAGGAACACCCACATGAACATTTACCTTCCACTGCTCTTTTGAAGAACACTTTGCAGCTGCCACAGGTCACTACACCATAGTGACATCCTGAAGCCTCATCCCCACACACCAAACATATTTTGGAAGGTCTTGAGGATCCAGTGGAAACACTTCGTAAAGTAGAGCTGGGGAAAGAAATCAAGATTTAAATAACTACAGTGTAGTGGCACATTTGACATGCTGTACAGCTTAGCTCAGTATCTGTCAATCATCTTGGTTCTATCAATGAATTCAATATGGTCCCATCCTGACTGACTTAGGAAATGAAGGCAAAATCCTATGAGGGGAGTAATTGTATCAAGAATTCTCTATAGCAAAGCCTCTTCTCAGTACTAAGAAGTCAAAAATAATCCCATATAAACTTTTCTCTTCCTTTTCCTGTTTCTGAGAACGTTTACCAAAAAATACTATTTGCATTCTAGGTGAAGAGGGAGGAGAGAAATCTTGAGCCAGGTCATCACGGAACTATTTCTGGCATCAAAGGGCTATTACAATACTTCTCAACTCTCTCTTTTTTTTTTTTTTTCCTTTTTTGTGGTACGCAGGCCTCTCACTGTTGTGGCCTCTCCCATTGCGGAGCACAGGCTCTGGACGCACAGGCTCAGCAGCCATGGCTCACGGGCCCAGCTGCTCCACGGCACGCAGGATCCTCCCAGACCGGGGCACAAACTCGTGTCCCCTGCATCGGCAGGCGGACTCTCAACCACTGCGCCACCAGGGAAGCCCTACTTCTCAACTCTCTTCACTCGGACTCAGATTATATCTCAATTTATGCCAGATAAAGAACTCTCCCCTCTCCAAAACAATCCACAAATTAAAATTAAAATAATTCTTGTCTCTTTTGCCAGCAATTTTACTCCTCCAAGCTCCTGCATTTTCTCCCATGTTACCTTACATAGGTATGTTCAAATTGCTTCATTTTGCTTACTAATTTAAAGGGGGCACAGTCAATACTAAAAACAAGCCATATATGGTAACTATCTCAGGTACCTTTCATGGTAAGAAACTGAAGGGTGCAGTTTTTAGGGACACATTTAACCTTTTAAGCAACAATCTACATGAATACTTTTTAAGGAGACTTTTCTCAAGCTATATTACATATCCCCGTGCCGGTTTATGGCGCAATCTGAACAAAATTGTTTTAAATTCTAATAAGGTCTCATAATTCAGTGACCGATGTGTGCCAAGCAGGCAAAGAATTCAATTTTTTTTTCATTCCTAGCCCACATGTACTTATTGAATATCTACCCACAGGTCCTGTGCAAGGTACTGAGGAAATAAATATAGACTGCTCAGTCCCTGTCCTCAAAGTTGGTGGAGACATGCAGCATTATGGTATGTGGTTAGGTGTGGGGTAATATGGCGGCACATTGTAGGCTCAGCCTTCCATACTGGGAAAGCTAGGAATATACCAGTCAGCAGCCTTCCCCAAAGGTGACAGCTGAGCTGAGTTTTGAAGCACGACTAGATGGTAGCCAGACAAAGACAGGCGCAGAGCAAACAGAATGTGCAACGCGAGCTGGAATGTAAGAGAAATTCGAGCTGAACGTGTTCAGAAAACATTGGGTAGATTTTTTGTATGTCAGCACCATCACCTTGTTGTCCTAGCTTTTGTCTCCATGTAAAACAGCAGGAACATAAAAACTCAAAGAAAACATATGAAAAGGCTAGAATGGTTATGTTATGGTGATGATTTCCCTGTTTTTTAAATTAGCTAAATGTGATACTACTGTCTTCATGATTTTTTTTAATTGATTTTATATGTTTTAACTACACTCTCAACAAAAACAGATGAAGGAACAAACTATGCAGCTGCTCAGAGCACTGCAGCATGACTGACTTTCTAGAAAAATGACTTCTTAAATCAAAGGCTGAAACAATGTTCTCCAAAGTTGTTTCTCCTTCTGAGAAAAGTGCTCTTTATTATTTTTATTAGCGTCCTTTGACTTCTTTATGGCATTCAAAACATTCCATTTCAGCCCCAGTAACTTCTTCGGCATACTGGCCAGTAAAACTCAATCCATACTGACTCTCTTATGCTTCACAGGAAAATACCATGATTGCATAAACAATTAGAATACAACTTAAAAACCATCATTAACATGTAAGTGCTTTTTTACAACTGCAAGCATACATGGGATTTGTATTTAACATTTTTGTGAGCCTTGGTCTTGGTCCTCAAACTGAAGAGTCTCTTAACTTTGGTCTTTGGAACTCTCCTCTTCTTCTATCCAAGCACACTTTCCTTGGCTCAGTCAATGGCAACTGCTATGGGCTGAATCGTGTCCTTCTCCCCACTTCCAATTCCAATGTTGAAGTCCTAGCCCCTAGGACATCAGAGGGTGGCCTTTTTTTAAAAACTGAAGTACAGTTGATTTACAATGCTGTGTTAATTTCTGTTGTACAGCAAAGTGACTCAGTTATATATATATATATATGCACACACACATTCTTTTTTATATTCTTTTCCATTACGGTTTATCCCAGGATATTGAATACAGCTCCCTGTGCTATTCAGTAGGACCCTGTTGTCCGACCATTCCATATATAATAGTTTGCATCTACTAACCCCAGACTCCCAGTCCATCCCTCCCCACCTCCACCTCCCCCTTGGCAACCACGAGTTTGTTCTCTATGTCTGCAAGTCTGTTTCTGCTTCATAGATAGGTTCATTTGTGTCATATTATAGATGCCACATATAAGTGATATCATGTGGTATCTGTCTTTCTCTTTCTGACTTACTTCACTTACTATGATAATCTCTAGTTGCATCCATGTTGCTGCAAATGGCATTAATTCATTCTTTTTTTATGGCTGAGTAGTATTCCATTGTGGATATGTACCACATCTTCTTCATCCACTCATCTGTCAATGGACATTTTGGCTGTTTCCATGTCTTGGCTGTTGTGAATAGTACTGCTATGAACATAGGGGGTGTATCTATCTTTTTGAATTATAGTTTTGTCCGGATGTGCCCAGGAGTAGGATCGCTGGATCATACGGTAATTTTATTTTTAGTTTTCCATCAGAGTGTAATCTTCCTTGGAAATATGGTCATAGCAGATATGATTAGTTAAGATGAGGTCATTTTGGAGAAGGGTCATCCCTAATCCAATATGATTGGGGTTCTTATTAAAAAGAGGAAATTAGGACACCGACACACACACAGAGAGAATGCTGTGTGAAGATGAAGAGAGTGATACTCGTACAAGTCAAGGAATGCCAAAGACGGCCAAGAAACCACCAGAAGCTAGGAGAGAGGGATGGAACAGATTCTCCCTCACAGCCTTCAGAAGGAACTAACTCAGCTGACACGTTAAACTTGGCCAAGCCTACAGAACCATGAAACAATATATTTCTGTTGCCAAAGCCACCCATTTGTGGTACTTTGTTAGGCAGCCCTAGCTGACCAATACGGCAACTTGGACTCATCCCTGACTCTTCCTTCTCTCTAGTTTCATTCTCGATCTGTTCAATTCTATTTACTTTACCCTCAAAAAACATCCAGATTCTGATCACTTCCCACACCTCCTCTGGGACCACTCTAGTCCAAGCCATCAACACCTCTTCCCAGGATGTGTGGAAGCTTGCTCGCTCATCTTCCTGTTTCTCCTTGCCCGCCACTTCCTTCCCCTGTAGCCAGAACGGTCCTTATTCATTCATTTGCTGAAAACCATCCAAGGGCTTTCCCTCATGCTCAGAGGAAAAGCCAAAGTCAACCTATGACCACAGGGCCCCAATGTGGCCCCTGAGACTTTACTAACCTTTCTCTCTTGCTGGCTACCCTTCAGCAACACTGGCATCCTTGCCAGACCTCAAACACACCAGGCGTGCTCCCACCTCGGGGCCTCTGCACGTGCTGCCCCCTGTTCACCCAGATATCTACACAACCCCACCCCCCCACCTCCCTTCAGGGTGTCATCCAAATGTCACTTTCTCAGCCAGGCCTTTTCTGTCCCCTCTACTGAAAACACCCTTTCTTCCAAACCCCCTCTCCCTTCTGCTTTATTTTCCTCCCTAGCGCATGTCACCAGCAAACAAGCTGTGTATTTTCCTTCTTTAGTCTGTTTATTGTTTGCTTCATCCACACAAGAAGGTAAACTCAACGGGGGCCTGGATTTGCTTCTGTGTTATTTGCCACTATGTCCCCAGGGCATGGCATAGTCCCTGGTATGTATGAGGCTCCCGATCAACACTTGGGATAAATGAGTGATCTCAGATGACTGGCCTTTTCATCAGTTTTGAACTCCTACTGCATTCCTTACATATAAGAATGTGATTGGTTTTTAACTTTCTTGAGAGTGAAAAGTATGTAGTGGAACCGAATGCAGAGAAGTCAAAGTGAAAGCATAGCATCAAAAAGATGCATTGTGAAATCCCAATTAAAACAGTAATTTGGGGCTTCCCTGGTGGCGCAGTGGTTGAAAGTCCGCCTGCCGATGCAGGGGACGCGGGTTCGTGCCCCGGTCCAGGAAGATCCCACATGCCACGGAGCGGCTGGGCCCCATGAGCCATGGCCGCTGAGCCTGCGCCTCCGGAGCCTGTGCTCCGCAACGGGAGAGGCCACAACAGTGAGAGGCCCGCGTACCGCCAAAAAAAAAAAAAAAAAAAAACTAATTTGGCTCAATGACAAAATTAAAGCAAAGGTGGATTATTTTTCCTTCTTGTTCACTAACATTTCTCAATGGCAAGGGAGCACACTTGCCTCTATGTGTCTCTCAGCAGGCCTCTGCTTCTTTGGTTTCTGTAACAGTGGACTGAGCTCAGTCTCTAGTTCTCAGGCTCTTTCTCACTGTCTTAATCACCAATGTAGATTTTCTTTGGCGCTCTACCTTTGGCCATCTTTTTGTCTCATTTCTACACTTTATCCCTTAACGACCTTATCCACTCTCCCAGCTCAAACAGCTCTCCTGGTGAATGACTTCCCAAATCTTTATATCCAGCTCCAACCTCTCCCCAGTGTTCCAATTTCACGTGTTCACTTCATTTACATAACTTCCCAGCCTCTACAGTCTACTGGCTTCTGGAAGGTATGGTACTGCCATCTGCTAGGCACCCAGGTTCAAACCTTCACCATCACATCTAGTCAGTTACCAAGTTCTGCTTGTCCAGGCTTGACTGTCTCCCATCACTTCTCTTCACACTGTTGGGGACCCTGGTTCAGACCCTTGTCACTTCCTCAGGGCTCTTCCCCAACCCTCCAGTTCATTCTACAGTGGCTGACAAATGGCGTCTCCTGTTATACAGTTCTGATTCTAGTACTTCCCGGTTCAGAAATCTCCCATCATCCCTACACAGTACCATCATAAATGATAACGCTCCTGTCCCTCTTCCTTCATGCCTACCCCCGCAGGCCCTTTCATGCTTGTGCTCACCCCACTGCAACATCCCTGTTGAGGTGCTGTGGGTACCACCATCTGTACACCTACTCCCTCTCTGACTCCTGGGAAGCCTGTCCATCCTTCAAGGGCCCCTGATGTTCTCCCGGCAGGATGCACCCCTCTCCTTTCTCCTGATTCACTTTCGTGAATTCCTGATTTGCTCACCCCCCTCCCCCAGTGCTCATCACTTCTGCCCTGACATTCGTGATTTGTGCACTTATCCTAATCCCTTGAGGGCAAAGACCTTGTCCTCTGCCTCTCTGTGCTCTCTGCTGCCATTAGTGTGGTGCTGAGACTATTTATTGAATGAATGAAATCACAACCTTAATCTCATCATAGCAGAATATAAATTTCCAAAAGGCAATTTTAAAGAAGATAAATGAATGAGGCCAAGGTTATAGGTTCAATTCCTATATGGTTCATTTAGCTTTGCACAGAGGGGAAAAAAACATCCGGGGAGACAGACTATCCTCAAAAGCTCAGCGAGCTATCCCACAAGCGTCTGCATTAGTAACCAAGAAGACAGGCCACAAGGTGTGGACGGGTCAGGAAAACTCCCGTCTCCACTGACACCCTTTCATGTGATTACCTCTGAAACTGAAAGATGGGACACGGTTGGAAGGGTATATGTCTGGTTTCAGGAAATACATTATTACATTTTATAAGCAGGGAGAGGGAGGAGAGGAAAAGGAGGAGAAGGGAGCAGATCTTGAACTCACTTCTTAGATTCTGGGTTATATCAAAACACAAAGCTTATTGAGTGATTTTTGGATATAAGAATTCACCTTTATAGTATGTATAATCCATTAACATCTTATAACATCTAAGCATCTTCATGGGATGTGAGTCCCAAACACGCAGGGGTAAAGACAGGCACAGGGGCTCAGTAAGGAAGCCTGGTTCCGGTTCTAGCTCAGCCACTAACTGGTAAAACCTTAACAAAATCACCTCTCCTCTTTGGGCTGTAATTCTCACCATAAGAATGTTGAACAGATCATCTTTAAGATCCTTTTCAAGATATCCCTTTAAGATAAATATGGGCACAAAAGATAAATGGAACACCCTGTCATGATCAAGCTTTATTTGAAGTGGATTTCAAGCTCAAGTTAAAGACAGCACCTTATACACAGTAAATAGCCATTGTTTGATCTAGATCAAGCATAAAAACATCTACATGTAAAAACTTATTCTTTCTAGAACAGCTAAACCTAGGGCAATTAAAATCTTTCTTGCATCTACATGATTGTGTCTTTGCTGATTTTGCTTAAAAATTCTGCATAAATGTATGCATTCAAATGGTATTCTACCCACTAAAAACCATTTTAACAGCGACAAGTTGGGAAAAACTACCCAAACTCGTCATTTTTGGTCTTGGTAATCAAAGAAATATTATGCACAGAAAAAATTTTATAATCAACAAAGGTAGTTCATAGGGTTTTAGACAAATGTTAAAATACTATATAAAGCAGAAATGAGTGAGCATTGTATTTCCACTTGTAAAGACAAGTGTCTCTCTTCAGGAAACACAAGGAAGGTGCAACTATTTTCAGTACCAAATAGAATAGTTCTAATGACTCAGTGAACAGCTAAAGAGATTAATCAAAGGTTCATGCTGATTTGGGTGACAATTGGAAGGGGATATCCTAACCAATCATCAAAAACACTTACTGGGCAATCTTTTTCCAGGAAACGGTTGGATGCTTAGGGAGAAGTAATAAGAAGCTGTGTGAGAAAAAGGGATTTCTACCGACTGAACTGGAAAATCCGGCTGAGAATCTATAATGCACCATGTTGTTCCCGGAATTACTGTTATTTCCCCATCTTTATAACAATTACATAACAACACCACAGTGATTGATCCACTATTCAGTGACCAGAAATTCTTCACATGACAAGGAGTTTGTCCCATTTCTCAAGCTCACTCAACATCAATTAAGCAAACCTGCCCTTTGTACTTTCACTTAATCAGAGATGCTTCTACCATCATCACCAGCTACTGAAAAGTTGAATCTTTCCACATGCAATCAATTCAAGCAGTCATTCAGTGATCTAGAGCAGAGTGAGAGTTTGGAGGACTATGCAAACAATACTTCAGGAAACATCCTTCTATCTGAACATGCTGGTGTTTTAAATCCTTCATTAATTAAGCTATTCATTGGAAGCCTGCTATGCCCCCACCCCCCTTTTCTAGGCACTCAGATGAGTAAGCAAAAGTCCCTATTCTCATGGAGTTTCTACTATAGTAGGAGAGAACAACAATACAGAAGTAAGGAAATAAATTCAGACAGTGGTAAGTGCTTTGAAGAAAATGACAGAGACCGAGATTGGCTGGGGCAGTGGATGGTTAGGATTCTTTAGAAAGGTAGCCTGGGAAGGCATCTCTGGCGAGACTGAAAGGACAAAGTAGCCAGCCATGTGAAGATGCCAACAAAGGGAAGAGCAAGTGCAAAGTCCCCGAGGCAGGAATGAACATGACACGTTCCATAGATGGAAACGAGGGCAAATGAGTAGCTGAAAGGAGGCAGGAGAGACGGGAGGAGGTAGGATGTGTGGGCCAAGAGGAGACTACATGGGTCTCGAGGGCTGTGGTGATGACTCAGGATGCCAGTTTAAGTGCCATCACGAGTGATGTGAATATTGAGATGTTTTAAGCAGAAGGGTAATACAATCTGCATGACATTTAAAAATCTGACTTTGGCTGTTGCCTGGAGAATGGACTACAGGAGTGGGTGATGTTGGAAGTGGGGAGACCAGCCACGTGGGCTCCGGCAATTATCTAGGCAGGAGATGACAGAGCTTGGATTTAGGTTAAAGTAGTGAAGACAGTGAGAAATGGCCTTTTTCGCTTTTTAAGTAGATAGTACCCACTGGACTTGCAGAAAAATTGTACGGTGGTGCTATTTATATTTTCATAGTGTAATGAAGAGCAGTTTGGCAGTTCAGGGGAGTTTGTTTTGGACCCGACAGTGGTAAAACAGCATTAGTACGGTATGTCCCTATTTTTGTAAATAATACAATAGCAATAATATTAAATGATAGTCTATCCATAGGAAAAACTGGGAGCAAACATATATCAGTCTTATTTAACCTTTCTGGGCCCACTCTGTCATCTGTTAAGGACTGATAACAAAAGTCCTACCTTACAGGGTTCTTACAGATTAAATTGGTCAATGCATACATACATACAGATAGATAGATAGATAGATACAGATATATTTTAAAGGAATCCAATTTTTATTGTAACACAGTTATCAAAATATTTTTTTCTTTTCCATTAAGGTTTATCACAGGATATTGAACATGGTTCCCTGTGCTATACAGTAGGACCGTGCTGTTTATTTTACATATAGTAGCTTGCATCTGCTAATCCCAAACTCCTAATTCATCCCTCCCCCACCCCCTTTCCCCTTTGGTAACCATATGTTTGTTCTCTGTGTCTGTGAGTCTATTTCTGTTTTGTAAAAAAGTTCATTTGTGACATATTTTAGATTCCACATATACATGATATATGGTATTTGTCTTTCTCTTTCTGACTTACTTCACTTAGTATGATAATCTCTAGGTCCATCCATGTTGCTGCAAATTGCATTATTTCATTCTTTCTTATGGCTGAATTACTCAATATATTTAAGAGCACATACAACAGTGTCTGACACATATTCAGTGCTATTTAAATTCTGACCATTATGAATCAGTATTATTGTTGGATCTACAACTCTTTATTTTTTATACTCATTTATTAATTTATTTATTTTTGGCTGCGTTGGGTCTTCCTTGCTGTGCACGGGCTTTTCTCTAGTTGCGGTGACCCAGGGCTACTCTTCATTGCGGTGTGTAGGTTTCTCATTGCGGTGGCTTCTCTTGCTGTGGAGCACAGGCTCTAGGCGGGCAGGCTTCAGTAGTTGCAGCACACGTACTCAGTAGTTGTGGCTCATGGGCTCTAGAGCGCAGGCTCAGTAGTTGTGACGCATGGGCTTACTTGCTCCGTGGCATGTGGGATCTTCCTGGACCAGGGCTCGAACCCGTGTCCCCTGCATTGGCAGGCAGATTCTTAACCACTGTGCCACCAGGGAAGTCCCTACAACTCTTAATAGTGACTGGCATAGTAGTAGAACTACAGATAATTCTACTTTTCTACAGCATATTTTTCTGTACTGCTTTAAATTTATATAAGCATGTATAACACTGGTTAGCAGCAGAAAAAAAGGTTTTTAAAAATATAGTATAAGAGAGTGGTACAGCAACAGCCATATTGTTTATTTACTGTTTAGGCAATGTTCTGTGTGAATATGGATTTGAGAATCTCTTTTAAGAATTCTGGTTCCTCTGGTGACTGTAGCATGTAGGTTGGGAACAGCCACATTAGATCATTAGGATAAACAATCACTGAGATTCAAATATATACTTTTATATAAAGAACACTAAATTTAAGAAACCTAAGAGTTTTGAGAACACTCAATATACAAAAACTACATTTCAAAAACAAATCACCTTTGACTACTAGTTTACTAAAATCCTTACCTTCATTCACATATAAATTTGGCAAAAAACCCCTTTTGCTGACTATTTCCTTTTTGAGTCAATTTTTAACACAAGATATCTCATTTTAGTTTTCCCACTATTTAGGGGGAATATTTGGGAGTGATTCTTGTGGTATATTTTCTTTGGTGGTATTATTATCTTTGATGATAAGTGAATCATTAATGTTTGGGGGGATGATTTACCACTAAATAAAATTCCTCCTCTTAAGCCACAATTCATAATGCACCACAGACAGGAATTAAATAATTGGTACACATCTTTCAATCTCAGATGTATGAATAAAATTATAGATGAAGCTACCTGACACAGAAACTTCAAGGATATAACTACCTTGGAAGATAAAAATTAAAGCCCCCAAATGGCTGAATAGTCTTTTCCAATTTACCTTTTTGTTTGTTTGTTTGTTTTTACAATAGTTTATACGATTAGTAATATTTATTAGAGTGGCTCTGTTTAATAAGTATTTTTCTATACTTTGAATTTCATTTAAGTGAATGCAATTTTCCCATAAAAGACTTATAATCAACAGAGCATAGCTTCAGCACAGCAGGAACGTATCCTGACAGAGATCTAGAAGGAAAAAAAGGTAGGAATATTTTGGATCACATGCTAAGCCTAGCCTAGGATGTGTAAAATTTCACTTTAAAAATAAAGATCTATGCTAGAAGGACATTCAAGTAACTTTTTCTCCTTCAATTATGGCTAGACAAATTCCCACTTGATGAAAATATGCAAAATCTATTTTTTTGGAAAATAGGCAAAATTATTTAACTCTAGATGAAAATGTATTTTCTAATAAAACAAAGTGTCAAATGTAATTACTGGCCACTGTACTGTTAATGAATCATTTTAATCAAGTGACTTCCACACCAGCTGTGTGGAAGTCCTTCTGAGAACACAAAGGTAACAAATGACTTCTACTCTCAATAAGTTTATAATTGAGCAGGGTAGGTAAGACATGCAGATTGGTAAATATTAAAGTCACTGTGTGACAGGAGTCATCCATGGCTAAAAATAAAGAATTCATAGAATCCAATAACTTGCAGTTGGGTTGAAGGAAAGCTTCATGAAGAAATGGGGCAAGGTGAAAATGAGCTGGACCAAGAAAAACGTCCAGACAGGGACAAATGCACTGGGATCCAGAACTCAATGAGTTATACACTGACAAGCATGGAAAAAGGCCCAAATCATGAGTCTCTAACACCAGATTCAGTGGTTAGAGATGATTCCAGGACAGTGAGTTGAAACATCTGGTAGACAGCTGAAAAGGTGACATGGAAAATGAAGCGAGGTACAAAGATCTACCATGTTAGAGGACACAAGGTGACTGAGGACAACTGTTCATATGTACAATACGGATAATGACAACGAAAGGTCTGATGGACTGAAAGAAAACTAAGGACCACTGAACAGGGGAAGCAGGAGAAACAGGTTCAACAAGAGAAAGTCTGGAATATCACTTAAGAGGTAGGTCACTCTTAAAGAGCAAGGACTCTTGATTTTATTCTTAGAACAATGAATAAGCTCACCCGGGCAAAAGGTGAAAGGAGGAGAAAAGAAGGTCACCGATGGAAATCTACAGAAAACTCACATTTCTGGTTAGGCAGGGAAAGAACTTGCTAACAAACCCGAGGAAGAAAGACAAAAGAGTCGGGAAGGCAAGATGATGCAGAGTCTTGGAATCAACGGGAGGCGATCAGGAATGGGGGACCAACAGTGTCATGCCACCAAGAGAGCAAGACCCAAGGTGAACCACTGGGCTGTGGTCACTGTTGATACTGTTGACTTTAGCGATATTGTTTTTTCTGCATATATAAGATGCATATATAAGCCATATCAAAGTGAAAGGCGCTCCCCATCTTCTCTATTAAGAAGTTTCCATATTCAGGGAAGTTGTCTTTGTCATAAAACCACTACCTGGTAATCTGAGCACAGGCAAAGTCTCTAAAAAAGATCTAACATCAAATCATCTCCAGAAACATTTACTGAGCACACATATGCCAATCAGTGGTTGCTACAATGACCAAATATATGTGCTAAAAAAAATGCCTCTGCATTTTATTTTACCTCTGTAATCACTGGCATGTGTGAGTGTTAGTTATTTAGAATCCCCTTGGAAGGAATCATAAACTTATCACACGATCTGTTGGACAGTACTTTATAAAGTATGTTGGAAGGAGACTACCTCTAAATACTTGCTTGAGTGTATAAATTATGTTTTAAGAAGATTACCACAAAATGCTTGCTTGAGTGTTTTTAATTACAGTGACTTTGCTTTTGAAACATACTATAAACAGAAACAGACTCACAGACTTTGAAAACTTATAGTTACCGAAGGGGAAAGGTGTGGCGGAGGGATACATTAGGAGTTTGGGATTAACATATACACATTCCTGTATATAAAATAGACAGTCAACAAGGACCTACTGTATAATACAGGGAATTCTGCTCAATATTCTGTAACAATCTATATGGGAAAAGAATCTGAAAAAGAATGGATATATGTATATGTACAACGGAATCACTTTTCTGTACACCTGAAATTAACACATTATAAATCAACTACATTCCAATATAAAATAAAAATTAAATTAAAGAATAAATAAAAATTATGAAAAAAAGAAACATACTATCAATATTAAACATGATTTAACATTTTCCCCTGAACATTAACTATCCTTATGTTAAGATGCAGACTTAGATACTGATACAGATGGCCTGAGATTCTGAGCAGTAATGGACACTGGACCTGCTGTGGATCCTGAACCTGAGTTATTTAGAAAATTACTGATTTCCGCATGTTTTTTATTTATCACATTTTAAAGAAGTTGATGGAAAACATGCTTCATCATGGCCTTTCTGAGCAACAGAATATGGCTTCTTTCTATAAATTTAATTAATGAGTCCAAACTCCAAACTGCTTTTTCCGAGTTGTTTTTCTTAAATTCTAGAAATAATGATTTTCATTGCCACTGATATGGCCCTCTGATTTGCCAACTCAACTCAATTCAGTTATGACCGCTGCTATGCAAGACTCGTATGTAAGATCACAGAGGCTGGGGCTTCCCTGGTGGCGCAGTGGTTGAGAGTCCGCCTGCCGATGCAGGGGACATGGGTTCATGCCCCGGTCCAGGAGGATCCCACATGCCGCGGAGCGGCTGGGCCCATAAGCCATGGCCGCTGATCCTACGTGTCCGGAGCCTGTGCTCCACAACGGGAGAGGCCACAACAGTGAGATGCCCGCGTACCACAAAAAAAAAAAAAAAATCACAGAGATTTTGCAACTGGCACCCTCTATCCTACCTGCCTTATACCAAGTTTTTTTCACGTGGGATAAAGGGGTAGCCTTCATTATTTCAAAAATTTACATGTGATAGGTTTAGAGAGGCTCATTCCCAAATCTATAAATTAATGACAATGTCTTAGAACATTTGCTGACATGGCACCATGCCACACTGACTTCAAATCTACTCAATATCTGATTTTGAGCAGTTACCACCCTTGAAATATTAAAAACAGCATCATTTTTAAATTTAATGTTTATTTTATGTTGGAGTATAGTTGATTTACAATGTTGTGTTAGCTTCATGTGTACAGAAAGCGATTCAGTTGTACATATACATATATCCATTCCTTTTCAGATATTTTTCCCATATAGGTTATTACAGAATATTGAGTAGAGTTCCCTGTGTTATACAGTAGGTCTCTGTTGATTATCTATTTTGTATACAGTCGTGTGTATATGTTAATCCCAGTCGCTTAATTTATGCCCCCCTTTCCCCTTTGGTAACCTAAGTTTGAAAAACAGCCTCTTAATATGACATCAAAAGTCCTAAGGAATGCTTATATTAATTGGATCAAATAAATTCATTCTTTATCATCTCAGTTTCTGAATAATCAATGAGGTATCACCACTTTAGAGTTAGGGAAAAAAATTGAAAAAAAATCCCAAATAATCAACTTATTTTCTTAGAGTTAATTCTATAATTGTGAAATAACATCACTGCGTTCAGATCAGCTTAATACTCTGAAATGATCTTTCAGTAAAGGTATAAGGAATCTATCAGAAAAAAATCTTTTCCATTCACACTTCAGTTTCTAACAGGTCAAAAGAATATTCCTTTTCAAAACACTAATGCATTTTTCTAGTTACGAGGGTTTTCTTCACGGGAGCCTACAGTCTAACCACACACGAAAAGAGCCACCTTCTCCTCATTCTGCTTGAAGGCAGGATGACTCAAGGCTGGCTCCTGTCGGCGGGCATCACTACAGGAGTGGTTTGGTCAGAGCTGCAAAATGCTACTCAGGGAAATGACCAGCCTCACTGGTAAGCTCCGAAAAGAAGGCATATGTATGCACAGACACCTAAAGAGGAACACATGTGTACCCTCGAACATGCAAGAATCTTCTGCAGTATTCTTCTGCTCTGCAGGTATTCTTCATAAGAACTCCCTCGGAAGAAAATGGCAGAGGCTTTAAGGAGGAGCCAGCATAGGGCACTAGTCAGTAGACTTGGATGACTGAGTCTGCAAGGAAATTCAGAGGCGCCTTTTCGACCCCACCCCCCTACCCTTCAGGACTGAGGGATCAATGCTGTACTGTTCCATCAAGAGCCGCCTACGCTTGCCTTTAAGTTCCCTACAGAGCTGCCTTTTAAACTTCTCCTGCTTAAGCACAGTCTGTAGGATTAAGCCTACATATGAAATTGCTGTTCAACTGTTTTTGACCTGCAAAATCAGGCATTTCTTATGGTTCCATTTAACACATTTCTGGACACTGGCTTCAATGATAAAACCAGGGTCTATCACAGGACAGTATTTCCAAATCGATAAAATCATCATCTACTATTATGTGGGTAATAGCATTCTACTAAGTATGACGGTCTCAGGTCTTCAAGGTAACACACTGAAGTACTGAGGTGAACTTAGATATTGCTGATCCCACCCCCAGACCGCTGAGTTCCTTTCCATTACCATGTTCTCTAGCAATTTTGGCTCTTACTTTAAAAACTGTTCATTTTTTCTGATCGATTTAATTACTTTTACTTTTCAGTGAAATGCTAGTTTAAAAAAATTAATAAACAAAACTGTGTGCTCATTTTCTGACTTGACATGAACAGAACAATGACAGAATCCTGTGTACCTTCTTTGGGTCTTTATTATTCCTAGGGTTTGACACTTCGGGCTGTTTCTCTGATTGCCTCCCTCCAAAAATACTTGACACCCAAGGTTTCACAAAGGCTGGGTTTTGGCAAGCAAAGACTGTCTGCACCCATGTGCTGACCCAGTGTGGCTCCATGCGGCCAACTCAGAGGTACATAAAAATGCAGGAGTTATTTCACAAGCTATCATCTTGTCCAGGTATCTTGTACCCTACTTTACTCTTTTTTTTTTTTTTTTTTTTTTTTTGCGGTACACGGACCTCTCACTGTTGTGGCCTCTCCCGTTGCGGAGCACAGGCTCCGGACGTGCAGGCTCAGCGGCCATGGCTCAAGGGCCCAGCCGCTCCGCGGCATGTGGGATCTTCCCGGACCGGGGCACGAACCCGTGTCCCCTGCATCAGCATGCGGACTCTCAACCACTGCGCCACCAGGGAAGCCCCCTACGTTACTCTTAAGGAAAAAAAATCAAGACAAAAACTATCTACCAAATACTCTGCTTCCTCCTCCTCCTCTTCCCATCTCTGTCCCCACCTTCCTTGTGCCCCAACCCCACTATCACACATATTTTGGCTTTGAGAAAAAAGCTACCACTATTATTAGAGGTGTGGGTATATTTGGTTCTTGTAGAGAAGACATTAAAAGTATTTAAATATTTCATTTAAATTGAAGGGACCATTTAGGTATTTGCCAGTAGTGGACCCACCTTTTTTCTAGCTAGCTCACATATACCTTCTTCCTCACCGTGTCTCTGTAACCAAGGAATAGGGATAGTTACCTCCACATCTCTCTCCAAACCTAGAGGTCCTGTGCTATGAGCAATAAGCAGGTGTTGCAAAAACTGTTTTGTCCCTCTTTTCACTTACTTGACACCATTACTGAGTACCTAGCATATGCCAGGCATTGTCCTAAGTCTTGACCAGCTACAAAAATACACTAAAATCCCTGTAATTTGGAGATCATATTCTTGGGCTCAGATGGGGGTGGAGGGGCAAGGGGACTGGATAAATCCCTACTGGAAAGTAAAGGAATATTGATATATGTATTAACTTCTGAAACTATTAAAAATTATTTTCCTCACTCATAAAAGGTATCAAGCCTGCTTAAAAGAGTTCTTCCTCATGGGCTCCCCTGGTGGCGCAGTGGTTGAGAGTCGGCCTGCCGATGCAGGGGACACGGGTTCGTGCCCCGGTCCGGGAAGATCCCACATGCCGCGGAGCGGCTGGGCCCGTGAGCCATGGCCGCTGAGCCTGCGCGTCCGGAACCTGTGCTCCGCAGCGGGAGAGGCCACAACAATGAGAAGGGCCGCATACCGCAAAAAAAAAAAAAAAGAGTTCTTCCTCAAAGCAGGAAAAACCAAAATGAAAGGTCTAGATTCAGTTAACTCAGTGTAACTTCTTGTAAATGAGATGACAGTCATGAGATTCAAGAAAGTACCCCCGAGAGTACTGAATCAGGATTTAAATACATACTTTCATGGTTTATTCCTGGTGTGTGTGTGTGTGTGTGTGTGTGTGTGAGAGAGAGAGAGAGAGAGAGAGAGAGAGAGAGAGAATGCCCTTGGAATTTAAGTAAATATGCTAGTCTTTTCTTGCTTTCAGTGAGATGTGGTAGTCCTTCCAATAAAAGGTACTCATGTTTTTACAACTTGCGTTAATACTCCATTTAATTATCTTCCAAGGTTGTGAAAATCTGTACTTATGAAAAGTCAATTGTTAACTTGTACCAAAATAACTTTTATCATTTTCCTGACATTCTTAAAAGCAATCACAGAAGCTTTCCTCAAAAGTTTAAAAACTCAAGTTAGGTTTTTGCCTTTGGAATGGATCTGAGAAAAGATGAAAAACATTTTAAAAACAAGGCAAATGGCATAGATATCAAAGCAAATATGACATTGTTTAGTGGTCAGAAGTAGTTCCACTAGAACTTGTGAAAAAAGAAAAAGATTTCAGGATGCCTATAAATAGTGATGAAAGATGCTGAAGTTGAGGAAGGGCGTTCCTTCAGTTTTAACAGCAACAAGGCAAGAAGCAGTGGATAAGTAACTTAGATCCATCTTGCTTCAAAAATCTTTCCCTGCCACTACTGTTGCCAGAGAAGAAACAGACGAATGGCCATCTGATACTACCCTGATACCCACCACCAAAGATCTGAGGGAACCTGGCCTTTCTCTTTTATTATATGGAATTACCTAATATTAGATCTACTAAACCTCCTATGTTTAATCTCAGTGCCATAGAACTAGGACTGTTAGATGTCCCGACTTGAGTTCAAGGACACTGCATATACCCTCTATCAAAATTGTACCATAATCACCTGTTTGCAATAAAAATTTAAAAATCTGCATCAATATTCCCTTTCTAGTGTTTGAAATCTGTATATACTATATATACTCTTTGGAAGAGATTAATATAAAATATTTTCAAACAGAGGGAACATAATACAGATGCATATACATACAAGGATGTGTATCTGGGTAAATTCTACCTGATTTAAAGAATATGGTCACCAACATTTTTTTTTAATACAGTAAAATAACGTTCAGGAATCAAGATAGCATCTTGGCCTTTTCTCCTCTTAATTTAATAAAACTTATCCAAACTGATAATATAATTTTTAAGGGCCCAGAAAAGAAGGAGTTGGCTCCAGGGGTGCTGTGATCCCAGAAGGGTGGGTCACAGGGACAGCAGGCAACTTTTTTTTTTTTTTAAGATTTTAGCATTTTTTATTTTTAATTTTTATTTATTTTTTTGGCCACGCCGCGCAGCATGCGGGACCTTCCCCCATCAGGGATCAAACCCAAGCCCTCTGCAGTGGGAGCACGGAGTCCTGACCACTGTACCGCCAGGGAATTCCAGCAGGCAACTTTCAAGAGCCAGTGTGGACACCTGAGAAGGGACACAGCTGGGACAAGAAGGTGGTCAGGAAGCAGGAAGAGAAGGCCGAGAAGGCACACCGGGAAAAGGGGTGTCTGCTAGAGCCAGTGGGTGCAGAGATGCCCAAAGCTGGGACAAGGAAAGTTTCCAAGTCAGGGAGGCCACTGGAAACCAGCCAACAGAATCATAGCCATCTGTGCAGCAGAGTCAGATACGAGGTGGCTAGCCCAGGCCAGGTCAAGCTGGCGGTCACATGTACATCACAGTGTTGGGGCAGATAAACCTTGTGGTGTCAAAGTTTGCCTTGTCCTGGGAGTCTCCCCAGCTTGCCTGGGGGCACTAGAGCCCTGCTTGCCCTGGCAGCCCAGACCACGTCACAAGCAGCAACAGGCCAGCAAGTTCAGTAGGCAGTAGGAAGCTGGTGCATGGGGAAAAAAGGGAAGTTGATGCAGGTGAGAAAGAAAGGAGAGAAAAACAAACCTTTTAAAAAAACCCAGGTAGTCAGAAGCAGCATAAAATTTCTGAGTATGCTGAGTGTTTTAAGGGAAATGCTGTTAAGAACAGATGGTGTTCAGAGACACAAGTGGTAAATAATTTACTGGAGTCCTAGGAGGGTGGGTATCTACAAGTTTAGTCAGGAATGTTACCTAGACGTGGCCTGTACTTCCAAGGAAGAAACAGGAAAATAATGGTAGAAATCAAATTGAGATCAAGGGAAACGTAATTCTGAGGTATGTATCCAAGTTCACTGTTTATCGTCTGCGTAGAGAAGGCTATTTGCTAATTGAAATAATTAGAGCCACACTAAATGGAAAGGTCATTATAAAGTGATAAGCGTAAGAAGTTAAGGATAGGAAAAAGGATGTTAGGATAGAAGAATGTTCCACCGCATGTTTGTAGAATAAGAATATAATTTGTGGAGGTCTTAAATTAAGCTAAAAAGTTTTGTTCATTTTTATTTCCAAAATTTAAGTTATAGAAGCACATAGGAGTTTATGAAGAATTAAGTTTGCTGGGCCTCCCTGGTGGCGCAGTGGTTGAGAGTCCGCCTGCCGATGCAGGGGACACGGGTTCGTGCCCCGATCCCGGAGGATCCCACATGCCGCGGAGCGGCTGGGCCCGCGAGCCATGGCCGCGGGGCCTGTGTGTCCGGAGCCTGTGCTCCGCAACGGGAGAGGCCACAGCAGTGAGAGGCCCGCGTACAGCAAAAAAAAAAAAAAAAAAAAAAAAAGAATTAAGTTTGCTATAAAGTAGATTATGCTAACCTTGTTATAAACCATATGCAAAATATAAAATATAATGAAAATAATTACCATATGCCATTCATACAACTAACAGAAGAAAATCTGGATGTTCCAAGAGTCAACAGACCCCAAGCAACTCTGAACAAATTTCTAGTTCAATTTATAATTCCTGAAATAGGGAAAAATATTTCAACATAGGCTTATTTAAATAAACACATTATATATGAAGAATATAAAATGTGATCGTAATAAATAAGGGATAATTTCATTTGTGAAATTTCATAGTACTACTTGATTATTATTCATAAACTTCTTTTTCCTTAAAACAAGAATTAAAACCATTCTAAAACATACAGAGTGTAGTGAACTCAATGGAAAATTTTCACCTCACTCAGAACCTTAGAATCCTTACCGTGAACATCTGATGAGAGCCTTAATGTGTCTGACCTGAGAATACGGAGCGGGGGCAGGGGGGTACATGTAGGACGGGGACACTACTGGAGTGAGGTGCTATTTTGTTGATGATTTCCTATTAACTACTGGAATTCTGCGTACAAATTAGTAACTGCAGGCTCTGATTAACTTGGATCTATTTAACTGTGAGTTTTGGGAGTGTTTTTTAAATGCCCACAACTCTGACGTAATGGGTCTTATAATGTGCATTTTATAGATCCTGAAGTTGACCCAGAATCTAGGGATGAAGGACCAAAGATAAGAGAGTTTACTCTTATTACTCACAGTTGCATAAAGTTTAAAGACCTAGTATGAGCACTAAACAAATAATGGCATCACAGTAATATAGGAATAGGGATTTCCTCTTCTTAATGATATGTACAGTCCCAGCAAACATTACCCAAAACCAGAAAAGGACTACAGTCCGGTAACAACAGTTACATATGGTATTTTTTAGCAAGTGGGACCAGATGAAACATGAGTACAGACACTCTCCCTTTCCCACAATTAGTAACAGGCTAATTCCCGAGACACAC
Source organism: Mesoplodon densirostris (assembly GCF_025265405.1). Taxonomy (NCBI): domain Eukaryota; kingdom Metazoa; phylum Chordata; class Mammalia; order Artiodactyla; family Ziphiidae; genus Mesoplodon; species Mesoplodon densirostris. Next base: position 231,086,130 of record NC_082661.1, read on the forward strand.
ATGTCAATCATTCTCAAGGGTACCACAATTTCCTATTATTTGTTCAAGAGAAACTGAGGTAATACTGCACAGAGGTACTGTATTTCTTCTACACTATGAAATGATTTACTGCTGAGTTACAACATTAATACCATAAGCCAGTGATAAATTTCTCTTTTATAAACAGTTTCAAGAATACTGACAGCTGTTTTTAACTCTAGTTAAAATAACTAATTGCATGTGTTTGTACATTATTTCAAGCAAGATTAAGGCAGATGATAATTTACTGTGTTGAGTGACTTGATAATACCACTTAATAGATTTGTTTCATTTGATCTTTAGAAGCAAATGTTCAATTTCTAAAAGGTATGAAAATATTCATAAATAATTTTTTGGACTGTTCTTTAATAATCAAACATTTGGGAACTAGATTTATAGTAGCAACTTAAAGATCAGCATTCACCTCACTTTTTGATAAATATTAGCATAAAATCCTACAAAATGGAATATTTTCATACATAAAAGCATAAATTCCAGCTCTTAAAGAATTTTAGTGTTACGTTGTAATATTAAGCAAGATAATGAGTACCCAAAGAAGACATTTAAAGACTATTAAAACAATACGAATCATCGCTGTACAGAAAATAATGTGCACTGGAATCCTCACAGCTATTGGTCATCCTCATAGGCATATGAAGTACCACATGATTTTAAATATTATAATAAAGTATCTAAGTGCCTAAAAATTAATCTACGTCAAACTGGATGGAAAGCAGAACACTAAATAAACACGACCTTTAACTCCTTTTCTTCCTATTATTGGAAGTGCCGTAGCTATTGAGAATATGCATTTTACACCAGACTTATGGAAAGAGGAAACAACACAGTCTAAAGACATGATGCAATGTAAAACCAAAATATAAGCAAAGCCCTGCCCTACGTCTTCCAGCTCAAAGTATCACCCAGAGAGGGTTCAGAGTATTTATAAAAAAGCAATGCATATGCTGACAACCTTACATACAAACATAAAATGAACCTATTTTCCTTGATGTAGGGTTAACTAAGAATTTAACCTGAATCACATCAAGCATCGCCTCCATTCCTTGCCACACTATGTAAAAGCAAAACTTTTAGCTGGCTTCAAACTGACAAAAATATCTTATTTTCACCTTAAAATAATCTGTTTACATCAGGAAAAATGAAAACTTAGCAACAGGAGATAAGCGTATCCTTTAACAGAATTTCACTGAGTTCCTATGGGAGAATGAGTCTAGTTTTCAACAACTGTTCAAAGAAATTTTAAAGCTTAATGTATCCTCACAATTTTCCTGAAGTGCACTTTTTGCTAATTACTATAACTAGAGTTAATATGGTCTTACTTCCCTGGAGAAATAAAAATGTGTTCTGCAATTTTTCAGTTTATAAATACAGTTACCTCTTCACCTAGAAGGGTTAACAGGGAAAGAAAGTTATGAGCAATACCAAAAAGAATGTCAATTACAGCAAAGAAAAATTCAGTGTACTTAGAAATGCCAAGAATGGGACAGGGCTTTCAGGCTATCAAGAAAGAGAATTAAGTCTATTTCAGAGCATATACATGTACGTGATATTTTTCTCTGATAAACCCAAAATAAGGTAAGAGAAACAGATTCATATGCATTAATTCCCCTTTTATGCTAATTTGGGGTGTTCTAATGTGTTTGAGAGAAGGGGTGGACGCTAGTTGGGGAAAACACTGAGCAGAAAGAGAAACAATCCCAGGCCACCTGTCCTCCTTGGGCCAGAGCTGTAGGTACCTCTGGGAGCCATTTCCTTGGGAACTCCACTAAGCCTCTGACACTCCCTTTATCTCCCATTGGCACTTCATTCTTTCCTGCTCCCCGGCTCTCTAAATTCAAGCTGTCATGGCTTTGACATTCCCTCTGTGCTTTTATCCCTTTGTATAATGACAATCCCCAAAGCAGAGGAGACAGACTATGACACTAGCTAGTTAATCCCATGGGGGAAAAAAGTGGGTAAAAGATGAGAAAAATCATTTTTAATTTTCCTCTATAAAACAAGTGCCCCTGATGATATGAAAATGCAGGGGAAACTGCTGAACTATAGTTAATTACAGTTAATTGAAACAAAAGTTTCAATTCAGTCAAACACTGTTGTGCACATCCTATGATTCTATATGTTATCATAATGACTCTGTGTTCTTTCCTAATTAAAAAAAGGAACACTTTATGTACATTTATATACTTTCAATCATTACCAGATATTTTTATTTACATTTTCTCCTTCATGATTAAGAAAATTCAACTGCAAAACATTCAGATACTCATGTATTTTAAAGCTTCAAAAATCAGTGTTTTCTCAGCTATTTCCTATACTTTGTGCTTTCTCAATTTAAGTGCCAACCTTTACCCTAGATTTCACTGCTTCTTTCTGCCTTATGTCTTATGAAAAGATCTGGTTAAAGAGCAACATTCTCTGAATTTTCATTTTCTATGCTTCTTACACCTCTCAATTCAGTCTGACAAATATTCAGCAAGCATCTATGCTATGCAGGGCATCATGCTAAATGTTTTGGAAGATGGAAAGATGATTCCTGTCCTTTCAAGGAACTAATAGAGAAGCAAAATATGTGTAAAGATAGTCATATGTAATATTCATAAAGGCTATATCATTTATAGAAATTGTATCACAGAAACAAAATAGGAAGAGATTAATTCACTTTAGAGGCAGTAATACCTGAGGTGGGCCTTGAAGTACCGGTAAGATTTTAACACCTATACGTTTTCATTAACTTATCTGAATATCTTTTAGATTATTTGTTTACTACATGGTAGGCTCAGACAATAATTAAAAACAGAAGCATTTTATGTAATAGGAATATTAGAAGAAAATGTATTCAAAATGAATACTGCAGGCAAGTCTAATATATATTACAGTATAAGAGTTTGTGCAATAGGGATAAAAGTAGAGAAGTCAAATAGGCTATTCCTTCCACAAACATTCACAAAACAGGTTAACAGAATACAGAGAGGATGCTGACAAAGTCCTTGCTGGGAAGGAGCAAGGAAACAAAGAAGAAAGAAAGTCCCAAATCAAACTCTGTGTGTGTGTATGTGTACCTGTGCACGTGAGCGAATGGGTATAGATAACCAAAGGGACAGAAATACCAGGAAATTGCCTAAAACTCATTTGGCAAGAGTAATCTGAAGAATTCCAGGAGTGGTGACAAGGGAAGGAAAATAAAAGTCAAGGAAAGACAGGGGTAGGTGAAAAGACAGAGTAGCAGGGAAGGAATACAAGGTGGACATAAGGGAAAGATGGCAGTAATAGGAAGAGTAGAATTTGCAAGACTGAGAAGAGAAACAAAGAGGGTGGTCTGGAAGGATGAGAGTTGAAGGACTCTGTAGGGAATGTAAGGAAAAGAAAACAACAAAGATGTGAGAGACAGCGTTAGAAGGAAAAGGAAGGAAACAGGGCTGAGAAAAAATCACACCTAGCAAACTGCAAGAAAAAATTATTTTAAATATTCTATGTGCTCCAAGTGCAAACATGTAGCACGTGAAAGAAGTAAGCGATCAGAATAATTGGGTCATTTTTATCATTTACCTTTAAAAGATAAGAAGGAGCATGTGAAGGAAGAAGATAACTGTTAAGAAAAGTAAATAAAAATTAAAATAACCTTGCTTAAGAGTATGGTCAGGTAAGCCAATTTTAGTCATTACGTACAACTGAAAGGACCAGAAAAATATAAGCACCATAGATAGGTCAGTCTTACTTCTACACCAATAACATTACAAAATTAAGGCTCTTCAAAATATTAAACTTTTAAACAAATGATACCAGGTTTATAGCACTTAGGATTAATCAGTAGAGTCTCCTTCATGTCAAGGGATATTTTTGTAAAGAACCCATCAATAAGGGAAACACAAAAGTGACCATGACCCCAAGAACCCAGGGTGTTCTTCCCCCATTGTGACTGCTGCTGACAAGCATATTAGGATTCGTCAGAGAATATCAAGAAAAATTTAAAGCATTAACAACCTTAAATTCAGATGACTGTTATTTTTCAGTTGAACTATTCAATACATACCTAGTCACATTCAGCTCCTTATCTACCTCTTTTTGTAACGCAAGGCAAAAGTACTTAAAATTTCTCTCCATTTTCAAAATATAGAAGAAACATGCTAAAAATTATGCCATCTATAACAATAAAAACCCAGCAACGTATAATTCAATTCTTGGTTAATTCATAACTGCTGCTAGGACAACAAATAACTTAGTTCATTAATTCATATTTGATTACAACAGTTTCTGGTAAATCATCATTCAGTTTTTAACAGTAGTCAGAACAGAAATTCAAAAGCACACAAACCCCTTCAGGCCACAGACAAGACAACAGAGGGTGAGGACGGTTACCAGCCCATCTCTACCTACGTGAGTAATTACGACTTCCAAGGTGTTCCCATACCAATTCAATTCACTTTAAGAAATATTTTATTGATCTTCTACAGCATGAGAAACAATGTTGTACAAAAGAATGGGACAATGCAGTAGTTCAGGGATGGGGTGCGAAAGGAGCCCCAAGGAGGGCTGAGCGTGGACATACCTCTCTCTACTGATACTTATTCCTCCGGGTTCTTCTCTGCATACACACGTGTCCCCAAGAAGCCTGACGACTCCTTGAGAGTACAGGCTGACTTTCTCGTCTTTGACTGCCCAGACAAATATCTTAATCCTCAATACATGTTTGCTGACATAAATGCATGAAGGAGTGAAGCGAGGGATCATGAACAGGTCTGAGTCTTCATAGCTAGCTCATGGCAGGATCAAGCCCAGGTCCTGCCCAGTGATCTTTCCTTTTACCTAGAGGAATACTAGATGTGTTTCTTTTTGTAACAAATCAGGTAGGTGGATCAGTACATTTAGGTTATTTCCATAAGGATTCCTGCTAGTCCAGCTTGCTGTCAAGAATCTTACTGTGACAGCCTTCTGACCAGCTAGAAAGGTGAGAGGAACCATGACTGTCTGTCTTGTGAGCCAAGCTTTATTTGATACTGATATACAGAGCTCCAATGAGCACTTGCTGCCATCAGATGGCACACTGGCCCACGGCAGTGTGATCCCAGGCCACTGCCCAAACCTTCCGACCTTCAAGGGGAAGAGGAAGGAAACTAACACGTGCTGAACATAAAAGCACTGAGGGGTTAGAGTCTTTGCGTGCATTCTTTTCTTTAATTCTACAGTAAGTCTTCTTGCTATAGATAATTGTTCTCACTTTATAGACGAAAAACTCAGGCCCAGAAAAAGCGAAATATAGCTACCCTTGGTTACAGAGCGAGTATCTGGAAGAGGCAGACTTGAACCCGGGTGAGTAAGAGCTGGAAGCCAATGCTCTCTTGACATCTCTCTGGATTGTACAACACAGAGGTCATTTCCAAAGCCCAGATCTCTTGAGCAATAGCAGCTCTGAGAGCCCCACTCTAGGACCGCCAAGGGTTTACTTCATAGGAAGAAAGTGAACTGAGGATGTCAGAAGAGACCAGGGCCCAGGATGTTTTCTGCTCCAAGAAGGAAGTGATTTCCCCCTTGTTGCAACCTTTTTCATGGAATGAATTCATTAAAAAATGCTCAGGGCTCTCTAATCTGTAACTTGTATCACAGAAGACAAAGAAAAACTGACTCTCCCTGAAGGATGAGGCTGAAGTTGTACAGATTCTAGGGGTGCCAATGAGAGAGGCAACATGTCCAATTTACAGAGAAGTCAAGAGAGGAAGTGCAGTTCATCTTCTGAAATTAAAAACTCCCTCCGGATGGCCACATCCTGCAGCTGCTTTCTGTCCTTTACATGTGACGAAAGGACGAGGTATCACAGTCACATATAAACTTCAGTCACAGTCAAATACAGAGGACCTTAAGAAGTCTGCTGCTTTCTCATATAATTTCTATCAATCTATTTCACACGTGTGGTATGCTGTAAAATACATTTATCTTTCATCGAATTTATTCTAGAGGAACATATTCCCATGTTATTTCTATTCAAAGAATGATTTTACAGTGTGTGTTTAAAAAATGATTAAAATTAATGAAATTTTATACATCATTTACTGTATAATTAACATGACTAGGAAAGTTGGGAAGCAATGAGTTAAATAATGATAATTGGAAAAAAAATTTTAAATGTATTTTATTGAAGTATAGTTGACTTACAATGTTGTGTTAATTTCTGCCATACAGCAAAATGATTCAGTTTTATATATATATATATATATATATATATATATATATATATATATATATATATATATTCTTTGTCATATTCTTTTCCATTATGGTTTATCACAGGATATTGAATATAGTTCCCTGTGCTATACAACAGGACCTTGTTGTTTATCCATCCTATATATAATAGTTTGCATGGGAAGTTTTTACTTTACCTAAAGTGACACTGCAGGACAAGCCTGGGTGTGTGTGGCACAAATAATTCTGCTATTTAAATTTCTGCTAGCAGTTCAAACTCTATGAAAGATCACAATAAACAGGAATACAATTTTCTTGGGATATGCTGAACTGTTAGGATATTATAACATTAGGAAGACGGTTGATAATAGTTCCAGAGCAAACTAGGCATCACGTTAAAAAACACAACTACTGTGAATGGCTTTTAAGTCTGTCTGTCTTCTTGAGGACTTCCATTCAACTGCTAACGGATGTATAGGCCAGTAAAAATCAGGCTGTACAAAGCTGAGAAAAATTACCTGATTATATGAATCAACTGTTTAGATTCTACAGCAATAGAAATTCTCTGTGATTCACTTCTACAAATAACCACATGACCTTCACAATGACCATATGGTCACTGAAAAAAAAGATAAAGTTCAGTCAAATCTATTATTTCATGAAGGAAACTAGCCTGAACAGTCATTCTTGGGCTCATTCAACAAATGTGGATGAAGGAGAGAGGTAGCTCTTTCCTGAATAAATCTGAGAGATGACCACAGGTCATTCAACTAAGATAAGGAAATCATGCGTCAAGTACAAAGATGTTTTCTCAATAGTGCATACAGCCTTTTCTAGGGATGAGATGAAATGAGGGCTAAAGAAATCTATGTCCAAGCATAAGAGCATTTTAATAAATTCAACCTCTTATTTTACAGATAGCCACATAAATCCACCAATTGAGCTCGGTTACAGCAAAAATCACCTAATATAATTTCCACCCATTATTACTTTACAATCATGTACAAAGGGAGTCATGATTCTTTTCTGAATGGGAAAGTCGTTAGAGAAACAAGTGCTCTAAACTCTCCTGCCCACAACCACATTCTTATTCTGCATCTGTGTTTCCTGCTCGCTTAAGGCAGAATGCTAATTCCACCTAATTTAAATGAGAGCCCCACATAATGTAGCACTCTCATTTTATTTAAACAAAAACTAGAGATAAGGCCAAGTCAGGGATGGCCCACAACACTGCTCAAGCCAGCTTTCCATTATTTAACAGAATTATTAGCTATGCATGGTAACCATGGTTATTTTTTTTCTCTAATGTTTCTGAATTCCGATCAGAGCTGTTACTACTGTTTCTAACTTTGTACCCTTTTTTGCAAGCTTTCACAAGCCCCTTATTAAAGCACTGGGAAGGCTTCCTATCTGATACTCTGCCAGGCACTGTCCTTTTGGACACAATGCATTCAGGTTATTAGCTTGATGGGCATCATTCAGCAAGCTGTCTTACAATTTCACTGATCATCATCTAGTAAGACTGAATTGCTGCCTTGTCCATGGCTTTTAGATTTATATAATTAACCAAAATTAGCTTGATGTTTAAAACACAATGCCAGCCTACTCATTTATTTTTGGAAGAACACTTTAGTGAACACAACGAGTGGGCTGATTTGGAATTGCCAACTTAAACTCTCAAAGTTTTCCTATAAAATTACTATACTTAAAAAATTCAAATTCTATTAAGGCAAATACCATTAAAAGAAAACTATGTGATAAAATAATCAGGTACCATATTATTTGCATTTCAGTCCACTATTATATTCAACTAAGTTCCAGGTAAAATATTTCACACAGTTCCTTGGGTGTGCGCTGTAAATATTAGTTGTACATAATAACTCCTGGAAAAGTGTATAATGGTTTTGGTTACATAGCCCATAAAAACATAGCATGCACCTGAATGACATGTATACACTCGGTCATTCAGAAGTTCTTAATGTCAGACAAAAAATTTAAGTGCCAACCAGATGTTAAACATTCTAATACCTGGTCAATAATACCTTGGGGAAGAGCATGAGTTTTTTCTAAAACACTTTTGCTTCCTGATACCAAATTTATCTTCATAACTGATCCATAAAACATATTTAATTGCCTATATTTTCCATAAAGGGATTGAAGAGCAGAAAACCAAAATGATTTCCATAAAATGAAACTGTCTGTAAATAGCATGAAGAAAGGCTGAAATTAAAATCTGGTTCTCCTGGCTATTTCTCATTACACTAAAGCCAGTAGTATGTACTTTAGAAATTTGCCAAACCTTAGTTGGAATAATGTGAGACAAATTCAAATTTCTCTCTAGCTCAAGTTCTTTATATGGAAGTTGGTGACAATAATACCTACCTGATAAGCATCTAGTAATACCTGAATATCTTATTAATTATGTGACCAGCATGAAGCATAACTGATATAAAATAGATGCTTTGTAAATGGTAGTTCACGCATAATTCTTTTAGATCTAAATTTATTCAGCCAATGTTAATTGAGCACTCTTAAGTGCCAGGCATTGTTCTAAGGCACTGCCCACATGGAGCCATCATTCTAGTAGGACGAATCAGAAAGATGCTGGCTTGTAGCATAAATGCCAACAAGCGGCCCCTCAGTCAACTTGGCCTCACCACTCCATTCAGCACAGGGTTCCTGGGTACCAGCCAACTGCTCCAGAGCATACAGAAGGTTGGGAGATTTGAATCCTGCCTGGCTGCTTTACTTTTTCTCTCTTGTTCTTCCTGTCTGCTCCTTTCTTCTCTTCCTACTCTGCCTTTCAGTCTCAACCATCTATGATTTAAACTATGGCGCTTCAAACTGTGCCAAACACAGGGGTTCAGCCAGGAAGGTGGCTGGGAGTAGGGATGGGGGTGGCTGGCGGGAACAGGTCTCTCTGCCCTGCCTAAATCAGAGCTTATGTCTCTATTTTATCTGTTTCATGCTTTCTACTTAACATACTAGACTCCCAGTGCAAGATTCTGGTATGAATAAATAACTTTCCCACTGAAGGAATGAATGTTTGGGAAAAAGAAAAAGGCACCGATTTAAAATATGTCTTATTCTTTAGCAAGTTGATGCACAGAAAAAAAGAAATGAGGGTGGGATAGGGTTCTAGCACACTACAAGAAACGTACAGGGCATAAAAGCCAAATGGAATAATGGCTCTTGTCTGAATCCTGGTTTGAGTAAGTCAGCTGTATTAACTGTTAATTTTGTTATGCATTACTACAATAGTATGCTATGTGGCAAAACAGGCTTTTTAAGAGCTGAGTAGTGAAATACTTAGACATGAAAAGCCATAGTGTCTGTAATTTTACTTTTAATACTTACAACCAAAAAAAGGTGTTACAAACATGACAGTCGACAACTGTTAAACCCTGGTGATGAGTATGCACTGTATGCTTCTCTTGACTTTCTGTACATTTGATATATTTCACTAAAAAGGTTTTAAAATATACGGTATATGCAATGCCTATTGGCATTTACTGGTCCTTAGCATGCCTTAACCCTCCTTCAAAAACACAAGTTCAAAGTTAAAACTATACACGGGTTGTTAGTTTTGTACATAAAAGTTATATAATCCAATTAAAGCCTATTTTTAAAATATCAAAATGACTCACTAACCACTATAAAGAATAGATGGTTTACAAATGACATATAATCATTACCACGTAATGGGTCTCTAACTATGCTCTGATTTTTTTTATTAATTAATTTATTTATTTTTGCTGTGTTGGGTCTTTGTTTCTGTGCGAGGGCTTTCTCTAGTTGTGGCAAGTGGGGGCCACTCTTCATCGCAGTGCGCGGGCCTCTCACTATCGCGGCCTCTCTTGTTGCGGAGCACAGGCTCCAGATGCGCAGGCTCAGTAGTTGTGGCTCACAGGCCTAGTTGCTCCGCGGCATATGGTATCCTCCCAGCCCAGGGCTCGAACCCGTGTCCCCTGCATTAGCAGGCAGATTCTCAACCACTGTGCCACCAGGGAAGCCCCTGATTTTTTTTTATTATATGGATAAACTTAATGGCAAATATATACTTATGAAGGCTCTAAGACCCTCAGACAACCAGGTGAGGTAGGCAGCCCCAACGAGCCCGGGCTCCTGGCACTCAACCCTTGTATAATCCCCTCCCCTCTGAGTGTCGGGATGGACCTAGAGACATATTTCTAACAATCAGAATACAGCAAGAGCAATGAGACATCACTTTGGAGATTGGATTATAAAAGACTGGGACTTCTACACTCCCTCTCCTCGTTGGGTCCTTCCTTTCTTGCTTGCTGTCTCTGATAAAGTGGGCCACCATGCTGCAAGTAAGCTGCTCTTGAGAGATTCCCACATGGCCTCAGAACAATAGCTTATGAGAACTGCGGCCCCCAGTTCAAAAGCCTGCAAAGGAGTGGATCCTGCCAACCACCATCTAAGTGTGCTTAGATGTAGATCCTTCCCTAGCCAAGCCTTGAGAAAGCTGTAGCCTGTTAGACCCTGTGTTAGTTTGTTAGGGCTGCCGTTACAAAGAACCACAGGTTGGGTGGCTTAAACAACACTGCATTTGCTCACAGTTCTGGAGGCTAGGAGAACATGATCAAGGTGAATGGATAAATGAGATGCGGTACATATATACAATGGAATATTACTCGGCCATAAAAAAGGAATGAAATTGGGTCATTTGTAGAGACGTGGATGGACCTAGAGACTTCATACAGAGTGAAGTATGTCAGAAAGAGAAAAACAAATATCATATATTAACGCATGTATGTGGAACCTAGAAAAATGGTACAGATGAATCTGTTTGCAGGGCAGAAATAGAGACACATGTAGAGAACAAACATATGGACAACAAGGGGGGAAAGAGGGGGTTGGATGAACTGGGAGATTGGGATTGACATATATACATACGTTACTATGTAAAAAATAGATAACTAATGAGAACCTGCTGTATAGCACAGGAAACCCTACTCAATGCTCTGTGGTGACCTAAATGGGAAGGAAACAAAAAAGAGGGGATATATGTATGCATATAACTGATTCACTTCGTTGCACAGCAGAAACTAACACAACACTGTAAAGCAACTATAACCCAATTTTTTAAAAAAAAAGGTGTGAGTAGGTTTGGTTTTGCCTGAGGCCTCTCCTTGGCTTGCAGATGGCGGCCTTCTCTCTGTATCTTCACATGGTCTTTCTCTTTCTGCAAACACGTTTGTGTCCCAATTTCCTCCCCTTCATCAGTCATACTGGATTAGAACCCACCCTAATTGCTTCATTTTAACTTAATTACTTCTTTAAAACCTTAGCTCCAAATATAGTCACATTCTGAGGTACTAAGGGTTAGGGCTTCTACATATGAATTTTTGGTGGGACACAATTCAGCCTATAAAAGACCCTGAAGTGGGCTTCCCTGGTGGCGCAGTGGTTGAGAGTCTGCCTGCCGATGCAGGGGACACGGAGTCGTGCCCCGGTCGGGGAGGATCCCACGTGCCGCGGAGCGGCTGGGCCCGTGAGCCATGGCCGCTGAGCCTGCACGTCCGGAGCCTGTGCTCCGCAACGGGAGAGGCCACAACAGTGAGAGGCCCGTGTACCGCAAAAAAAAAAAAAAAAAAAAAAAAAAAAAGCCCTAAAGCAAAAGACCTCACTAAGTCACTCTTAGATTCCTGAGCTACAGAAAACGTGAGATAAATGTTTCAAGCCACCAGGTTTTGGAGTAATTTGATATGTGGTAACAGATAATCAATATATTAGGTAAAACAGTTATTACCATTCACCATCTGGGTCCAGTGAAAAACAACTTCATTAAAACTTTTCATATGAACTTAAACGTAACAAACTCAATTTTTTTATTCCATATTTCCTGGTTTTGAAGGTATGTATACTTGAAATGACTAATGTCCTTTGAAATGACTAATGTCCTTTGAATGCAAAAACTACTGTCATGCACAAATCTGGAGCATATCCATCTGGTAAACACCAATTCCAGATTCAAATTCCTCTCCAACAGGTTCAAGTTTGTTGTTACTTCTGGTACTTCCTTAAATCATCAAAATGCAATATTCTGAAAAGTTTGAGGTTCATCAGTTTCCAGAGAGGAGGGTCATCTTCTATGCGCTGTCTTTGTAAAATATTTTCAATTTTAGATTTATAATAACCCATGAGAATGAGCACTACAATGAGTTTTATCATCTATAATATTTATTTCCTTTCATTCCATTTTGTATAAAAAACTGCCTTCAACGCTTGTCCACTTACAAACCATACCCAGTAAATTAGCAATTTTATTGCAAGATGGTACAAATAACACATCAGCTTTTCACACTGACATCTACTCTTTATTCTATTTGTTAATGAAAATGATCAACATTAATTAAAGGCCAAGAAAACACACTCTCTTCAATTTCAGTTTTAGGTTCCCCCTGCTAATTGTAAACCTGTAACTAGATTATGACTTAGAATTTTTTTCCTAATAATTTCAAGATGGTCTTTACTCATTTAAACTTTTATGCCAGGAATTTCTAGTTTGCTACAAGGAAAAATTCTGGATCACATCCTGAATTTAGCCTTTTGACTTAGAATTTTCCAAAAATGCCTCTCTGCTTATGTTTTAGGAGATAACATCTATCTTAGAGGACTGCTTTGTACACTACTTTTTATATGTATTATTTTTATTGATCTTACTTTGGGGGTCTGAAAAGCATTTATCTCTTTTCCTGTGACTATCAATATTTCAGTAGGCTACTGAACATTAAACAATGAAATCCAATTCTTGTCTACAGGCATTACCTACTATTCAGTTCTCACCTGTATTTACATACAGGGAAGTGATTCTGCTTGCCTTCTTTTCTTCTTTGACCTTACAACTCTATGAACAGTGGTATTTAGTTACTTTTTCTTTAATTTCTTAAAATGTTTTCAAAACATCAAGTTTACCATTGAGGAAACACTCAGTAGCATTGCCATTCTCAGCTTTACTCTGTAGCATTTAATCCTATGTATCTCTTTATTTTATTTGGAGTAGCCTCAATTTTCTTTAATATACCTTCCTATTACCTTCCTATTTTTTTAAGTCTTTCTTCTTTTGGTCTTTATTATGCTCTATCACCATTATTTCTGGATATCATATATAGCGTAGAAAGGGTAAACTTACTTGATTCATATAAAGTCAGCTGTCACCCTGATATTCTCTAAGAAACTTTACTCTGGTTCTAGATTTATCTCTCATAGTTTCTTAACTGAAATCCTGTCTGGCATGTATTAACGCCCAGTAAATATCTGTTGCTTTATATAATCATACTTTAAGAAGACAGGTATGTAGATATAAAGTGCCATGTTAATATTGCTAAAACTCGTATTATAATACACAACACATTTTAGAAAGATCTAAAGTAGAAAATTCTAGTATTTTTGACATTTTGCTATACTGATTTGAAAATTGGAAAGTAAAGACCCACATATAAAAACATACTAGTTCCCCCTTCCCTGTCCTACCATGGTTGCAGTCCAAAGTAATCCACTCCAGGTTGGTGCCCAGGGTATGAGGTTTCCCTCAGATTGTGGTTTGAATGAGGGTGAGGGATCAGAATATAGGGAATTTTAATAAGAGCTTTTGAAACTCAAACAGCTGAGTTCTTGACCATCTGCCCAACTGTGGCGCTCACAGGTCTTTGGACTAGTCAGGGCTATTATCAGACTCCAGGCAACATAACATAATTCTGATATGATAGGTTAAAGTCTATAAAAAATAGGATCTGACATTTAACCTCTTACAATGTATCTATTTTTATATACTCTGTTCAACAAGCAATTCAAAGTATACTCATTGCCTTCTAGACACCAGGGCTGTGATAGGTAAAGGGGATACAGAGATGATGTTGAGTAATAGCTGTCCAGAACACTAAAATATATATTGATTTAGAGCCTTTGAAAGAATGCATGATATGAAACAAGGGTAACAGTTAACTTCACAGTTAGAAGACCCTGAAAAATCTCAAAATAAGAACGTCTGGAACTTCCCTGGTGGTGCAGTGGTTAAGAATCCGCCTGCCAATGCAGGGTTCAAGCCCTAGTCTGGGAAGATCCCACATGCTGTGGAGCAACTAAGCCTGTGTGCCACAATTATTGAGCCTGCACTCTAGAGCCCGTGAGCCACAACTACTGAGCCCATGTGCCACAACTACTGAAGCCCACGTGCCTAGAGCCCACGCTCCACAACAAGAGAAGCCACCACAATGAGAAGCCTGCACACCGCAACGAAGAGTAGCCCCCACTCGCTGCAACTAGAGAAAGCCCATGGCTAGCAACAAAGACCCAACGCAGCCATAAGTAAAACAAAAAACAAAAAAGAACATCTGCACTCATGGCAAGCATTTTTCCACTGTTTGTTTAACTTCAAATTATAATAAGTAAAATTTTACACCCTTTTCCAACAAATACAATGCATAACATATATAATAAATATATTCATATATAATATGGATAATATCAGGACACGGGCCATAGAGAAGATCCAACTAGATATAAACATTTCTCCAAAAAAGCTGAGTCAATTTATAACCATTTATTTAGAAGATCAAATTCCTCACTTGGGTATGTTCAAGGAACTAATATTATTATGGTCGCCCTCAGACCAAACTCGGTATCAGAATTCACTGCAAAGAAGGGTATCTCATCGGACCCTGCTGGAAACATTCTGAAAATTTAGAGACAGAGATTGCTCAGAGACTCCCAGACACTGACTCTGCTAGGGGTGCTAAGGCTGGTGTTGTTCCCTCCTCCAATTGCTGATCAGAAATACCTTAATAACAATATATATTCACCAAACGTTTTAAGTTTTTTTCTTATAATCACAACTGGCATTGCTCTTCACACTGAAAAATCTGCCTTCCCTGTGAGTGCTTTCTGTGTCTGTCCTAAACCATACGGAGTCTGGTCTATCTGCTCTTTCAAGAACTGATCCAGTGAAATTGCAGGGGGTTACCAGCACCAGCTCTGGGGGCAAAGAGAGTTAGGTTCACACAGCAGCGTGCCACTAGCCACGTGTGATCATGAGTTAGATACACGCTGCCTCCAAACCACAGTTTCTTCACCCAGAAAATGGGGACAGTACCTGCTTTAGTTTTTTTTTTTAATTTTGTTGGAGTACAGTTGATTTACAATGTTGTGATAGTTTCAGGTGTACAGCAAAGTGATTCAGTTATACATATACATATATTCATTCTTTTTTAGATGCTTTTCTCATATAGGTTATCACAGAATATTGAGTAGAGTTCCCTGTACCATACAGTAGGTCCTTGTTGGTTATCTATCTTATATACAGTAGTGTGTGTGTGCTCATCCCAAGCTCCTGAGAGTTTTGAGGACTGACTGCCGCAACAAACACCCAGCACAGGACTAGGGACTAGGTCAGTACTCTATTAATCTCCAATTACATGTCCTAAATTTGGACAAGTCCTGCCTGGTAGTGCCATCCTTTATTTTAATGAATTCCAAGTGATTTCAGCTATATTATACATACAACTCTGTGTTTTCCATATACATACAACCTGTGCATAGCTATTTTTGACAGTACTGTATTTAAATTGTCTGGAAATATTTTAAGCATATTATTAGCCACTCCTTACACAAAACAGCCCTTTATCTTGTTTTCTACTGTAATTTAATGCAAGTACCTCAATTGTGGGTAATCTGAATTTTAATCTAATACTATAGCACATGTACCTTCAACCTAGTTCAAGAATTCCTTTTAGAGTTCCTCACTGATATAAAAATATGTTGCTCTGTAATACTGTTAATCAAGTAACAGTGAAATAAGCATTCTCAGACTATTTAATTACTGACAAAATATGATATATTCAAAAATCTATTTAAATATAGTCATTAGAAAACAAAAAACTATAAAAGAGAGGGAAAAGATCACTAAATTCTACCTGATTTTAGATATTCCACGAAATGAAAGTTTCTCTTTGAATTATGTTGTAAGATCATCTTTTCTGGAACCCAGTATTTTTTAAATGTTGATATAATCAAAAAAAAACTGGAGAAAAAAGTATAGGAAAACCAAATGAATTGAGAAGTACATTTAAGTATGAAAATAAGCACTGTCCCCCCAATATCCAAAAGCCACAGCCCTAACTGAAAACTGTCGCAATGAGTACCTAATTCTCTCCATCCTCATGCTAATGCCCTGTATGTACCCTCTACTCCAGGAACTACATGTACAGACTTTTCTGGTATGTCTAGTCTCTGAACCATTATCCATATCATCCCCTCCATCAGAATGCCATCTTTGCTAGTCCTGCCATCTTTGCTCATTAAAAATCCTGCCCGTCTTGTAAGGCCATGCCTAGAGGCCAGCACCTGCATAGACCAAGGTGGATGGGCTCTCTCTTCCTTCCACCCTCGCTGTTGGCACTACCCTGAATTCGTCTGAAACCCGTCTACCCTCTTCTATTTGAACCTAAGCTCAATAAGGACAAGATATAGTCTTCTTGACTAATTCATCTTCACTTCACCACAGCCCCTGGCAAAGGACCTGCACGAAGCATCAGTAGAGGCATTCTGAAGGGGTTTTAACAGTGGCAGGTGATGCTGTCCTGCCTTCCCAGGCCAGTTGATCATCTCCACACAACTTAGAACACACAGACCAGAGCCTGATAGGAGTTGGAAAAGGTGCATTTTTAACTGCAGAATCAACCCATTTCATCCAGAAATACAGCAAGTACAGAAAACATAGGACAATTTTGTTCAAGTCAACACTTCGTTTGAAACATAGAGATCCTTAATAGCAGCTGGGGGGCGGGGGCAAGAATGGAGGGCTAGGCGGACCTAGGATGAGCTTAGAAAGGTCGCAAAACATCTTGCTGGACTCACATCCTCCTTAAATCCATTATCAAAACAAACACCTATTATTTTAACAGATTATTTTGAAGAATGGAAAAGTAATATTTTTACTGTCAACTGACTTATCTGTGCTACAGCATCATTTAAAATGCTACCACATTTCTGGGAACTGACCCAAAAAGGCAGTATTCCTTAAGATTTATAAAAGAATCTAGATTGAAAAAAAAAAAAACAGAAACAAGTATTATTTTATTTTGTCCCATTATATTCAATAGTAAAAGAGAACACTGTCTAATTAGGATCTTTTGTTTTCTTTCTTCACACCGAGATATTATACTTATCAGAAACACATAACCATTGAAACCAAATGAATTCATTCTTAAGAAAACTGGATTGTTCTTTAATAATTCATTGTCTTTATGACTTCAATCTGCTCAGTAATGATCTGACCAATTAAAAAAGCATATGTGCCTGTAACATAAAAGGAACATATGAAAAGTTTCTAACAGCATAAACAGAAGGCAGTCTGAATCAGATATTTCATTTTATGCATAGAAACAGCTGACCAGTAGAATGAATGTTTTTATAGGTTGCTACTGTTCTAAATAACCTAAGCATTACATCAAGTATACATAAAAGATAACCTCACAGAACTTGGAATTTTGGGTTTGCTTGTATCTGGTGAAGTTCTGGCTGTCATACTGTACTATAGTTTTGCAAAATGTTACAATTGAGGGAAAGTGGATGAAGGTCAGTCAGGATCTTTTTTTTTTTTTTTTGAAGTATACTTGATTTATAATATTATATTAGTTTCCGGTGTACACTATTGTGATTCAGTATTTTTACAGATTATACTCCATTAAAAGTTATTATAAGATAGCAGGTGTAATTCCTTGTGCTATACAATATATCTTTGGTGCTTATCCATTTCATGCATAGCAGTTTGTATCTCTTAATCCCATACCCCTGATTGGCCCCTCCTCCCTTCCTTCTCCTATTTGGTAACCATTAATTTGTTTTCTATATCTGTAAGTCTTCTTCTGTTTTGCATATAATTTTGTTTATATTATTTTTTAGATTCCACATACAAGTGATATCATACAGTATTTGTCTTTCTCTGTCTGACTTATTTCACTAAGCATAATATTCTCTTGGTCCATTCACACTGCTGCAAATGGCAGAATTTCATTCCTTTTAGGGCTAATATTCCATTGTATATGTTTACACTACATTTTCTTTATCCATTCACCTGTTTATGTGCACTTGGTTTGCTTCCATATCCTGATTATTGTAAATAGTGCTGCTATGAACATTGGGGTGCATGAATCTTTTTGAATTAGTGTTTTTGCTTTTTCCAGATATATACCCAGGAGTGAATTGCTGGATCATATGGTAGTTCTATTTTTAGTTTTTTGAGGAGCCTCCATACTGTTTCCCACAGTGGCTGCACCAATTTACATTTCCACCAAATGTGTACAAGGGTTCCCTTTTCTCCACATCCTCGCCAACATTTGTTATTCGTAGACTTTTTGATGATAGCCATTCTGACAGGTGTGAGGTGATATCCAGTTGTTTTATTTGTATTTCTCTAATGATTAGCAAAGTTGAACATCTTTTCATGTGCCTGTTGGCCATCTGTATGTCTTCTTTGGAAAAAGTCTATTCAGATCTTCTTTCCTTTTTTTGACTGGGTTGTTTGTTTTTTTGATATTAACTTGTATGAGCTGTTTATATATTTTGGAAATTAATCCCTTGTTGGTCATAACATTTGCAAATGTCTTCTGCCATTCTGTACGTAAGTTCCCTTTTCATTTTGTCAATGATTTACTTTGCTGTGCAAAAGCTTTTAAGTTTAATTAGGTCCCATTTGTTTATTTTTGCTTTTATTACTTCTGCCTTAGGAGACAGATCCAAGAAAAACATTGCTACGATTTATGTCAAATAAGTGTTCTGCCTATGTTCTCTTTTAGGAATTTTAAGGTTTCAGGTCTTACATTTAGGTCTTTAATCCATTTTGAATTTATTTTTGTATATGGTATTAGAAAATGTTCTAATTTCATTATTTTCCATGTAGCTGTCCAGTTTTCCCAGCATCACTTATTGAAGAGACTGTCTTTCCTCCATTGTATATTCTTGCCTCCTCTGTCAAAGATTAATTGACCATAGGTGTGTAGGTTTATTTCTGGGCTCTCTATTCTGTTCCACTGATCTATGTGTCTGGTTCTGTGCCAGTACCATGCTGTTTTTTTGTTTTTGTTTTTTTTCTTTCTCTAGCAATTTATTACTTCACTGGCTCACTGCCCTTGACAATTAGGAGAAGATCTATAGACATGTCCCCTTAATAACTGGCAATTAATTGGAGATCAGATGCCAAAAAGTACAGTAGGTTTTTTTTTAACATCTTTATTGGAGTATAATTGCTTTACAATGGTATGTTAGTTTCTGCTGTATAACAAAGTGAATCAGCTATATGAATTGATTACTATAGCTTTGTAGTATAGTCTGAAGTCTAGGAGCATGATACCTCCAGCTTTGTTCTTTTTTCCCAGGATTTCTTTGGCAATTCAGGGTCTTTTGTGGCTCCATATGAATTTTAGGATTATTTATTCTAGTTCTATGAAAAATGTCATGGGTATTTTAACAGGGATTGCATTAAATCTCTAGACTACTTTGGGTAGTATGGCCATTTTAACAATATTCATTCTTCCAATCCACAGCATGGGATATCTTTCCATTTCTTTGTATCATCTTCAATTTCCTTCATCAATATTTTATAGTTTTTGGAGTACAGGTCTTTCACCTCCTTGGTTAAGTTTATTCCTAGGTATTTTATTCTTTTTGATGAGACTTTAAACAGCATTTTTTTACCTTTCTCTTTCTAATATTTCATTATTAGTGTATAGAAAAGCAACAGATTTCTGTATATTAACCTCTTATCCTGCAACTTTGCTGAATTCATTTATTAGTTCTAATAATTTTGGGGTAGAAACTTTAGTGTTTTCTATATAAAGTATCATGCCATCTGCAAATAGTGATAGTTTTATTTATTTCCTTCTAATTTGAATGCCTTTTATTTATTTTTCTTGTCTGGTTGCTGTGGTTAGGACTTGCAATATTATGTTAAATTGAAGTGGCACGAGTGGGCACAGGAGGAAAGGCTTCTAGCTTTTCACCGTTGAGTATGATGTTAGCTGTGGGTTTGTCATAAACAAGCTTTATTACGTTGAGATATGTTCACTCTTTACCCACTTTGCTGAGAGTTTTTACCATGAATGGATGTTGAATTTTGTCAAATGCTTTTTCAGCATCTACTGAGATGATCATGTGATTTTTATCCTTCCTTTTGTAAATGTGAAGTATCACAATACTTGATTTGCAAATGTTGAATCAGTCTTGTGTCCCTAGAATAAATTCAATTTGATCATGTTGTACGATCCTTTTTATATATTGTTGGATTTGGTTTGCTAATATTTTGTTGAGGATTTTTGCATCTATATTCATCAAAGACATTGGCCTGTAATTTTCTTTTTTTTGTAGTGTCTGTATCTGGTTCTGGTATCAGGGTGACGGTGGCCTCACAGAATGAATTTGGGAGTGTTCTGTCCTGTACAATGTTTTGGAAGAGTTTGAGAAGGATGGGTATTAGTTCTTCTCTATATGTTTGGTAGAAAAGATCTTTATGAATTCTTACAACTACATGTGAATCAGTAATTATCTCCATAAAAACTTCAATTGAAAATAATTTTTAAAAATTCCAAATACAAAAAATTTAAGTGATATTAAAATGATTATAACCAGGCTTGTACTTCCTAGTATATAAATAAGGAAGACATTTTCTTTATTTTACAATATAAGAGCAGATAATACTTGGACAAATTTATTTAGACATGTGCTATCTGATACAGTAGCCACTGGCCATAATTAACACAAAATAAAATGTAAAAATCAATTGCTCAGTAGCACTAGCCACTCTTCAAGTGATCAACAGCCATGTTGCTATCATGGCACAGAATGACCACGTCCATGCATCAAGACAGAAAGGTCTACTGGGCAGCACCGTCAGACAATCAAATAAAATTATTAAAAATAAAAAATGACTTATGAATGAATGAATCAATGAATAAATGACTTGGCTAACGAACAAACCTATTAAAACATACATTTCCACATTTCATGCAATGAAGACTTATAGTTGCCAAGTTATCTTTAAATATCTTTTATCCCTAATCATTATCCATTATCTTTAATTGTTGAATATCTCAACTCAAACCAATTAACAAAAACATCTGTGCCAATCTGAAAAAGAGTCCATCTAGTTTCTAATTCAAAAAAATAATAAACATCAAAATATGTAGATAATTCATAGCATTCAAAATAACCTGAGAATTCTTGAAAATATACCTATACATATATTAAAAAGTCACACACTATATATACACCAAAATGGCTGAAATTAAAAAGGTAATACTAAGTGTTGGTGAGAATGTAAAGAAAAAGGAACTCTCGGATGTTGGAGGGAGTGTAAAATGCTGTAAGTACCTTAGGAAAATGTCTGGTGGTTACTTCTAAGACTAACACACATCTGCCCTATCATCCAACAATTTCCCTACAACATATTTATCCAAAAAGATAAAACATGTCCACAGAAAGACTTGTATTAGAACATTCATAGAAGCTTCATTCTAAATAGCCAGAAACTGGAAACAGCCTGGATGTCTATCAACAGAAGAGATAAACTGTTGGTGTATTCAGACAATGGCACACCACATAACAATAAAAAAGAATCATTTTTTACACAACATGAATACAACTCAAAAACATTAGGATAACTGGACCAAGAACATACTATTACAATATATGACTCCATTGATATGAAGTTCTAGAAGACGCAATGCTTACCCACGGTAAAACAAAACAAAGCAAAACAAAACACAGAACAGTGAACATCTCTGGAAGAGGATAAGGGGAAAGAATGACTGGGGTGATGCATATTGCTTGTTCTTTTAGAATTTACAGGTTTTCTTTTTAGCCAAAATAAAGAACTAGAATAAAAGAAGAACAAATTAACTGCTAATTTAG
Organism: Mesoplodon densirostris; assembly: GCF_025265405.1. Lineage (NCBI taxonomy): Eukaryota > Metazoa > Chordata > Mammalia > Artiodactyla > Ziphiidae > Mesoplodon > Mesoplodon densirostris. Next base: position 231,108,276 of record NC_082661.1, read on the forward strand.
TTTCCTTTTTATCAGCAAAGACATAGCTAATTTAAAAATCACTAATAGCGACTTGAAATACTGCTATGTGACGAGATGATCAAATGGTTTATGTGGATGTCTTAGAACAGATAGCAAACATCAAAGATCTGTGGATCTACTCTTCCTTGTGTGTCTCCTTGTGTGTCTCTCCTCATCCACTGTTAGATGGCACTTAGACTGATCAGAGTTCAACAAGGCACAAACACTTCAGTGACTCTGCTGCCGAGAAATTACAAATGCTACTGCACATATGTTATGTTTCCCATAACATAAGGGCTTTCGTATTTAGAATTAATCCATAATGAATAAGCAATCTGTATATAATTCTCTAAGTAATTTACAATTTCTTGTAGTTCTGGGGTGGTCAATAAAATGATAAAATCAAAATGTTCTCATTTGCAAGAGTGAAAAAAGTGCAAAATATGTGTGGTATCATTGGCATAATTTAAAATTTGGGTAGATATACACTGAAAAGGGAAATATGACGTCATTAATTTTCCATTTAATCAATCTGGATTTTTGCTTAATTTTTCTCAAGTTTTGTCCTAGACCAAATATCCTTGGGCTCTGGGATGAAATAAAGTTTTTTTCCTCCACCCCCCTCAATATAAAAAACCAACAAGGACCTACTGCACGCACAGGGAACTCTGCTCAGTATTCCGTAATAACCTAAGTGGGAAAAGAATTTGAAAAAGAATAGATACACGTATATGTATAACTGAATCACTTTGCTGTACACCTGAAACTAACACAACATTGTTAATCAACTATGCTCCCATATAAAATAAAAATTTTAAAAAAAACGCAGTCTTTTTTTTAAAGCCAGCTAGGAGAGACAGTGGCCATAGTTAAAGAGGCTGGCAGAGGCTGAAGGAGCAGCTTTTCCCAGCAGAGCTGGATAGAGTGCCACCTGCTGTGCCCCACTCCCAGGCCTGGGCTCACAGGGATGGGTGGTGAGGGGCACACCACTGGATTGCAGAACTGTGCAGCATCCACCTGATCCTTTTGTCAAGTATCAATATCTCATTCTTTCTTTAAAAAAGTTACAACTTCCAAGACTCCCCTGGAAATCTCCAAAATTAAGAAAAGGCCATTTGGGGGAACTTTAGGACAATCTTCATCTATAATTGTACATGAGCAGGTATGCCTCAGAGCTAGGAAAAAGCTGGGGCTTGCAGGCAGTTAACTAGATTTGGGGATGTGGAACTAACGAAATGTTACTACTATGAAAACAGGTGAAGGTTCTTTTAGGAATATGAATATTTTATAAAAATTCATAGAAGTTATAGATTCAATATGTGTGCTGGCTATTCTAGATGCTTTTATTTTACATGCCAAGTAAGCAGCTGCTCCCAGAGTTCTCAGAAAAGACAGACTTGCAGGAGCTAAAGGGTCATGGAAGGGGTTCTGAGGATTGACTAATGAAAGGACAAAAGTTGAATCTATTTTAACATGAAATAAGCCCATGAGAGCCATCTGGCCCACAATGTACGCCATACCACTGCCTTGTATTTGCGCAGCACTTTACAGTTTCAGACGTGTTTCATAAACTGAGTTATTCTTCTGCCGCCCATCATGGACTGTTCTAGGCAATCTCACCTGCATTCTCCCCCAGAAGGGGACATCAATTAAGTAACTGCCCAAGGAAGCAAGAGGTAGAATAGAGGCTTAGATGTAGAGGTTTTTCCTGGATTCTAATGCATTTGAATTAGAGTGTTCTTCCTTCTGTTATATATTAAGTTACTCTTGGTGGCACTTTGGGACTTCGGGAAGGAAGATGACTTCTCTCACTGATTTTTAGGATAGACACCTGGGCTCTTCAGCTTTTCTGTCTGCCAGAGTTGGAACTGTAGGGACAAGATGCTGCAGGTATCAGGGAGTCTAGATCACAAAGAAAACTGGGGGAATCATGGATGGGCCTCATCCAATCAGCTGAAATCCTGAATACAATAAAAGACTGACCTCTCCTGAGCAAGAATTCTGCCAGCCTTCAGGCTTAAACTGCAAACCTCAGCTCTGCCTGAGTCTTCAGCCTGACAGCCTGGGGATTTGAATGACAACATCGCTCTTCCCTGGGTCACCAGCCTGAGGGCTCACCTTGCAGATTTTGGACTTGACAGCCTCCATAATTATACAAGCCAATCCTTAAAATCAATCAATCCATCGATCAATCTCTCTCTACACACACACACACACACACACACACACACACACACTCTACTGGGTCTGTTTCTCTGGAAAACCCTAATACATATAGTTTTTTCCTTCTGCTGTAACATGTGAAAATACATGTAAACATCATAAAATCTTACCTCATATACATGAATACGTATCTTCTAAGATTAAGAATATTCCCCAACATAACCATAATTCCATCATCACACCTAAGAAAACTGGCTTTAATTCAATAGTATCTAACATATAGTCAATATTACAATTGTCCCAGCTGTCCTCAAACTGTCTTTTGTACTTTGTTTCGATAAGGATCCAATCAAGGGCTATTCACTGCATTTGGAAAAATCCATCTTTTTTTTAGGAAACAGACTTTGTAAATGGGGTCCACATTCTGGTGACCTAGGATAAGCTGTTGTTTGCAAGAATTCTACATAACGTGATGCTGGGTATTCTTTATTGTGTCACATCAGGAGGCATGTAATATATCAGGTTATCCCATCTCTGATGATAGTCAGTAGCAATTTTAAACAAAAAAATTAATACCAAGTATACTCCCCTTCTAGTCCAGATTCTAATTATTCACCAAATACTTTTAAGGAGCTGGCATTTCAAACAACCTACAGAAACCATGGGCCATGATCCCACGCTTAAGATATGGGTAAAGAAGCTGCAAAAGAATGTGTGTGTATGTGTGTGTGTATATGCATACCTCAATTGCTTTACTGTATACCTGAAACTAACACAACATTGTAAATCAACTACACTCCAATAAATTTTTTTTAAAAAATCTGCAGACTTTAACGTAAAAACATGCTAACAATGGAATTGGTTTTAATGAAGTAAATAGCAAGATAATTCACCTCAAAGGACTTACTTATTCAAACAACTGTTGGAGAAGAACCAGGAGTGGTGCCAGTCTGTCACCCTCTTCTCACTCTATGAAAATCAGATTCTTGTCACTTCCCTTTCTTTAGTTTTGTGTACCTTCCTTACTTTGTTTGTTTTTTGTTGTTTGGAATTTTTCAAAAAGCTCAAGAACAACTTTATATTCCAAATCCCTGGGGAAACAAAATTCCTAGATGAAGTCTACTGAAAAAGAGAATCTACTAAAATCTATAGTGGAAACTAAAACCCAACCGTGTCTTTTTTAGGATGTTAACGGGTTTGTTGTTTGTTTTTCACTTTCTAAAAATAACAACGTGACTTTCATACTCTGATGTAAGTAAAATGAATTTCTATATTTCACCTTCCTTTCCACTCATACTTGAAAGTCCAGAAGAAATACAGGAAAAGTACTAATCCAAATAGAAAATGGAATGACTATTAAATGAAAACTTCTGGGACATAAGCATCTCGATTTTAGTGAACTAAAGAAAATATTATTTTAACTGAAGATGTACACCAAGGCTCTGCTGACCCAGGTATATTTTGTCATCACTTTCTACACAGCTTCACCACACATGTGTTTCACTTATAAAAATTTAAATATGAACTTGAAATACAAGTGCCAAGATGGATTTTGAATCAGCGGTGCTCTTCGTGTCTGTCCTTCCCTCTTGCTGGAGGTTACAGGGCAATGATGGAAACAGTACCTAGAGTTCTTGTACCAGGAGGCCTCTCTCCTTATTCACTCTTAACCTTTCACAGTAAGTCAATGAAATATTTGCACTTGCAATTCTTGAGGGAGTATATTTATTTTAATAAATAAAGTCATCCATAAATGGTTCCACAATTGGGGGAAGGGAAGGATTTAATATACTTTCCAAAAAGAGAGAAAATCTCCTAGACATAAAAAAGAAAAATTGAGAGAAAAGAGAACACATCTGATCATTTCCAAAGGGATAAAATCAAGGAGAGGTAAGTAGAAAAATTTCCTTAATGCCATTACCTATATACATTTAATGGTTACGATGAAACAAATTGTGATCAATTTGTACAAAATTCTTACACCTCTCTTTTGAGACTCATCATACCCCTTGGTTACAGAGTATTCTGCATATTTTACAGCTCGATTAAACTTCCTTGAAATCAGGGACACTGCTGTATTCTTTTTTTCTTTTTTCTTTTTTTTTGGGCGGGGGCTGTGTTTGGTTTTCGTTGCTGTGCACAGGCTTTCTCTACTTGCGGCGAGCGGGGGTTACTCTTCGTGCCGTGTGCAGGCTTATTGTGGTGGCTTCTCTTGTTGCGGAGCATGGGCTCTAGGCACACAGGCTTCAGTAGCTGTGGCTCGCTGGCTCTAGAGCGCAGGCTCAATAGTTGTGGCTCACGGGCTTTGCTGCACCGCGGCATGTGGGATCTTCCCAGATCAGGGCTCGAACCCATGTCCCCTGCATTGGCAGGCGGATTCTTAACCACTGTGCCACCAGGGAAGTCCCATGTTGTATTCATTTTTGAATCCACCCCCTACTGTACCTTCTCCAACTGGTTAAGTGAATTTTCAAATAAATAGATTTATCATTCTTATATCTGAGGACAAGTCTATTATGAGTATTCCCTCCAACACATGCTGAACTTTAAATACTAAATTACTATTAACTGGACACATTTTTTGCTGCCTTGGGAAATCATAACTGTTTATTTTTATAACATAATGATTCTGAAATATGACAGAATACAAAGCAGTTTGCATTCTCTTGTGGGAAAACAACATAACTCATTTTCAATGTTTCTCATTCTTTCAGTTGTGGACTAGGAAGGATAGTATTAAATGTTTAAGCCTCCCCGCCCCCCAAATAAGGAAACACATTAATATAAGAAGTTTCTATTTTCCAGTAAGTTCTAACAGATGGTTTCCAAACACATACCATAGATTTAAATACATAATTTCACCCTATAAATATGCTGTAAAACATTAAAAATAGATTATGGCACATATGCCTTATGGGGCAAATGAAATGATAAGAGCAATTCTGCAGTGGAAAGACTCAAAGTTACGAGATAATACTTGTTTACAACTATGTGTCCCTTTCACCAGAATTTGTGGATTAAATGACAGCTTTTGACATAGTTATATCCCAAGCATAGTATAAGAGGGAAGGTTTTCCTTTTAACAAATATTTTTGTGACAGTTTAGGGTTTTTAAATTTAAATTTTTTTATATTTATACCTCACTAATAAGAAACCACATTATATTTAAACACTAGGAGAGTTTGTTGCTGTATTACATTATATTAAGTAAAAAAATAAAACAAGCTAAAACTTGGCAAAGAGAAATGACAACTATCTGAAGGAATTTTCCTACTTAAGATGGTTTTCTCTGTTAAATTCTCACTTGCAGCAGTCATTTTTGACAATTTCAGATCTTACTTATGATTGCAGTTAAAATATATTGTCTACTACAAAGTGAAAACAAAATAACAAGTGAAGAAATCAATCAGTTATTCTGTATTATATTTCTATCCTACTTTATAATTTTCAACATAACTATCTGAAGTTTTAACTTACAGACTAACATGAGGATGAAATGAGATTGGTAGGCAACATTTGACAAATGAGATTCAGATTACGTGAGATCTGTGTATAAGAAAGAACTACTCAAATATCTTTTACATGAAAATCACATAAATGAATAAAAGAAGGTGTGGTACATATATCCAATGAAATATTACTCAGCCATAAAAAAGAATGAAATACGGGGCTTCCCTGGTGGTGCAGTGGTTGAGAATCTGCCTGCCAATGCAGGAGACATGGGTTCGAGCCCTGGTCCGGGAAGATCCCACATGCTGCGGAGAAGCTGGGCCCGTGAGCCACAACTACTGAGCCTGCGTGTCTGGAGCCTGTGCCCCTCAACAAGAAGAGGCTGCAACAGTGAAAGGCTCACGCACCGCAATGAAGAGTGGCCCCTGCTCGCCGCAACTAGAGAAAGCCCTCGCACAGAAATGAAGACCCAACACAGCCAAAAATAAATAAATTAATTTTTAAAAAAAGAATGAAATAATGCCATTTGCAGCTACATGGATGGACCTACAGATTATCATACTAAATAAGTCAGAGAGAGAATGACAAATACCATACGATATCTCTCATATGTGGAATCTAAAATACGACACAAATGAACTTAGCTGCAAAAAAGAAACAGGCTCATAGGCATAGAGAAAAGGCTTGTGGTTGCCAAGGAGGTTGGGCAGGGGAAGAATGGATTGGAAGTTTGGGAGTAGCAGATGAAAACTACTATATAGAGAGTGAATAAACAATAAGTTCCTATTATATAGCACAGGGAACTATATTCAATATCCCGTGATAAACCACAAGGGAAAAGAATATGAAAAAGAATATATATATATTATTATATTATATATATTAATATATAGAATATATATTATATAGAATATATATTATATAGAATATAATATATAATATATATTATAATATAGAATTATAATATATAATAATATATAATATATATTATAATATAGAATTATAATATATAATTATATATAATATATATTATATATTATATAATATATAATATATTATATATTATATTTATTAATATATATATTATATATATATAGTATATATATAACTGAATCACTTGGTTGTATACCAGAAGCTAACACAACATTGTACATCTACTATACCTCAATTTAAGAAAAAGATGTCGTGTCTACTGGGTATTTCCAAGATGAAACGAGTTTTGGAGATGGATGGTGGTGACGGTAGCACACTGCGAATGTATTTAATACCCCTGGACTGTACACACAAAGATGTTTAAGATGGGAAATTTTATGTTTGGGTACTTTACCACAATAAAAAAAATTGGGGAAAAAGGTATAGTGTTTTCATAAGCAGGAATAGAGTTCTGAAATCTTAATATCATCCCTCTTAATCTACAAACGACCTTGGAAGATCATGGGAATTGTCCAAGTTCACAGGTAGCCATGTGGTATGTGAATTTAAATCATTTGACTCCTTATTTACCTCTTATCACAGTAATTATAAAACTCATACAATGTGTTAAGTGGTCATCTAGATGACACTCCCTGACCATCAATGCAAGTTTAATGAGCAATAAATGAGCAAGCAGAGAGATAACAGATTTTGCTTGGTGGGGTGACAGGCGGGGTGGAGGAGAAAATTATAAAAAGAGATCACAGGGTTTACAAAAATACTGTCCTTGCCTCTAAGAACTATAAATAAATGTGATATGATTATTTAACTGCAACGGTTTTACGGGAAATCCGAACAAACTTTTTGGCCAAATATAACAAAAAAGTTTTGAGCTACCTCCTAAAATACTTGTGTAGATTTATGCTGGAATTTCATTATTTCATTCCCAAATATTTTAATCTCTCCTCTTGCATAAATCTTCAATTCCTCTTGCTACTTTGTACTTGTTTCATCAAACTTGCCTAGCAAAACTCTAACCCTGCTTTAATCCAAGTCTCCACCCACCAACTCCACACCTGCATCCATGCCTCTGACCATGGCTAGATAAAACTCCACTCAGAAGATGGGTCTCATTTTAATCTCAAGATCGACAAATGCATGTGAACCTTTAGTGCTGCCTACCAATCACCTGGGCGGCAGAGAGCAGTTCCCTAGTCTACTCACCCTCATGTGCAACTAGATAGCTATTCATACCTTCCCTTTTAACTGAGAAGACATAGGCACATTGGAAGAGACCTCTTGTAGATGTCCACCAGCACATCTGCCCGCCTGCACCCATGGACTCTGCATTCCCTTGTGTTTCTATGGATGCCCCAAGGATGCATCTAACTAATGCAGAGTGTCCCCCGGTGTGTCAGCTCGCCACTTTCTCGTGCCTGCTCAGAAATGATGCTCCACGTCAATCTGCTCCTTTTGGTTCACTGCCATTAGCATACCAGCATGCTATCTTTTTTTTTTTTTTAAAGAAAGAAAAACACTTTGACTCCATTTCCCCAGCCAGCTACCACCAATTTCTCTGTTGGCCTTCACAGCAAAACTAAGGAGAAAATCCCCACGATCCCGGTCTCTAATTTCTCTCCTCCCATAGTCTTGTGAACCCAGTCTCTGAACACAGTCAGTCACAGCAGAACTGCTCTCATCATGGTCACCAATGACCCTCACATTCCAAGTCTACTGGACGATTCTCAGCTCCCACCTTATCTGACATATAACCTGCAGCATCAGACATGTCTGATCACCCTCTCCATCTTGAAACACGCACTTCACTTGCTTTCCCAACACCATGCCCTTTATTTCCCTTCTGACGCTGGGGCTATATATAGCTCAGGCTCCTTCACCAGCTCCTCGTCTTTCCAATCTGTTGGGTTGCTCTTGACCTTTTCTCTTCTCCATCCTCTTGGTAACCTCATCCATCTCTATTCTCAGGACTCTCAGATTTCTATCTCCAAACCCAATCTCTCCCCTGATCCTTAAATCCAACTGCCCACTCAGCATACCTGCTTAAATACCTAACAGATACCCCAACCTTAACAACTCCATAAAAAAAAATACTTCTTCCTTCTAAATCTGTGGCAGCCTTCCCCACCTCAATCGATCGTAACTCCATTCTTCCGGTGGTTGCAGCACAAGCCTTGGAGTCACCATCTTCTCTCCTGCACCCCACGTCAACAAATCCAATCAACTCTACCATCAAAACAGATCCAGAATTTGGTGACTTCCAACCATCTCCATCACTACCACCGTGTCCAGGTGATCATTCAATGAATTACGGCAATAGTGTCCTAACAGGTTTCCACACCTTTGCCCTTGTCCCCTAGAATCAGCAACAGCTAGAGTCATCCTGTGACACCTGAAACAAGTGTCATTCATTTGTTCAGAAGTTTCTAATATTTTCCTACCTTGCCTGAATAACAGCCCAAGTCCTACTAATGACTAACAAGAGCCTTCATGATAAGGCCCCTCACTTAGTCTGTACCAGCCAAGTTGGCTTCCATGATGATTCTGGAATGTGCCAAGTCACTCCTGCCCAGGGCTTTTGCACCTGCCTGGAGTACTCTTCCCCTGAGGCTGCATAACTGTCTCCTTTACCTCCTTTGGAAAGTTGCTCAAATGTCAACTTCTAGGTAAGGCTGCTACTGATCACACTCTCTAAAGCAGTACATCTGCACACATGTGCGCACACACTCAGCAAACCCTAGATTTTTTTTTTTGCTTTAATTTTTGATAATACTTATCACCTTTAATTTTTTTGGATAGTACTTATCACCTTTAATTTTTCATTTTGCTTGTTCCTTCTCAGTGTATTGAGACAGCTTTCAGTTGGTCATGAAAGCTAATTCTTAAATCTTCAGGAATTTGGCCAGTTGGTTGATATACGACAGCTACTATTAAAAGTTACTTTCTATAAACTTACAACTAATTAATTGTATTTAAAAAGGTAATAAATACTCAAAACTCATCATTTTCTAATTATTTTACTACCATTTCCTCTATGTTCTTTAGGTGGAAGTATTGCATAACTGCAGGCTACTTTAGCACCTTTTCCCAACTGACATTCAGTAACATCACATTTGCTGCTTGCAATCAGCTATGGTGGGAGTATTTACACCACAGAAATCAACAAACACTAAAAATCAGGCCTTTCTTCACCCGCAGAGAGCCAGCTGTTAAACACCTAGTACAGTGCCTGGAACACAGTAGGCACTAAAATACTGAAGGGATGAGAGAAAGAATTTCCCTGAAAGTCACTTGCAAAAGTATAAAGAAGAAGAAAGAAATCACAAAACTATAATGTACTTTCATTTGACAAGTCGTATACAGTTTTATATGTACTCTATTAAATAATGTCCCATTAATTCATATAAATGTCTCATAAAACAATGATTCAACTTAGCTACAGCTGGCATTTTTCCAGACTTTTAAAATTAATACATTCTTGCCTCAGAGTTTTGTTTAGTTTGCATTTCAGCAAATTTATAAAGCCTTTTTTCCTGAAAAAAGAAAGCATATGTTTTTAAAGATATGTAACAATTCAGAAAAAATTTTTTTTACTGTCGGAATGATTCACCTTTGAGCTACTGGAAGCTGTAAGCACAGACAATAAATGCATCATTAACTCAGAACAAATAAAACTAACACTTTTCAAAGGCAAAAAATAGTAAATGGTCCTTTCAATTACTTATTTAAATGACCCAGGACTCTCTTTTATTACCAACTGCAAGAAATAAGCCATACCAAAATAAGATAAAATATGATGGATTATTTACCAGGGAAAGGAAACATTTCAGTCTTTAGAAAGTCCTTGGGCTACAGTCCAATAACATTTATCTTGTGAGTAGTAAGCAGATTTATTACGATCCATTAAAACAAACCGTATAAAACATGATCACTTTTGTGTGTGTGTGTGTGTGGTACATGGGCCTCTCACTGTTGTGGCCTCTCCCGTTGCAGAGCACAGGCTCCGGCCGCGCAGGCTCAGCGGCCATAGTTCACGGGCCCAGCCGCTCCGCGGCATGTGGGATCTTCCCGTACCGGGACACGAACCCGTGTCCCCTGCATCAGCAGGCGGACTCTTAACCACTGCGCCACCAGGGAAGCCCCAAAACATGATCATTTTTAACGTACTTAGTCCTGAAGAACTTCTAATCTGCAACAGGTCCATTTCACTCAGGGCAAGCTTTGAAATACAAAAATATTTTTAAACCATCCAACTTGTTATATTTGTGAGAAAATTGACCTGGTGGACAACAATAATAAGGGAGACACAAGAGGGAAGAGATATGGGAACATATGTACATGTATAACTGATTCACTTGGTTATAAAGCAGAAACTAACACACCATCGTAAAGCAATTATACTCCAATAAAGATGTAAAAAAAAAAAATACACTTGGGTATGGTCCCTACTAGATTTTGTATTGATTAAAAAAACTTTAAATTCACGTTTTGTAAATTAAAAAGAACAAAACGCTGTTATTGTAAATCTAGCTAAAAGTTAAAATCCTTTTAAATCTGAGGACAAACCCTGGGGAAAATTGTTATTGGCCCCGTTTTCTAAATGAAAGAAAAGTGAACTTAAATGGCTTAGCCAGGACTACACAGTTAGTAAGGTGCGAAAATGGGGCTCCGTGTTGGCCCTGAATTCTTTGCTCTTTCTATTATGCTATGCCGAGTTTTCAGCTGTTCTTCATATTCCAGTTTTTAAAGTTTATATGCTTTGAGCTTACCTACCGAAGCCTGGCCTTCCCCTTCTCCTGTGTATTCTGTCTCGCAAAATGGTAAACATACCCCCAGGCAAAGCAATTTTCTTGCTAAGCTCAATGGCAAAAACTCAGATCCTGAAATCCTATGGCAAGCCTTTCTTGCTAGCACACACTTGCAGGTTTTATGGAAATGGCTGATACATCTTTTCTAGGAGGTGATGGAAGGGTCTCATTTACAGAAGCTGCAAATACGGCAACTTCTATTTGAAAGAGGTGTATTTTGTCATAAGAGCAGGTGCATGGCATCGCAGTTCCAAACCTGGCTCAGGAACCAAACTCTCCTAAGAGCAACTACGAGTGGATTCAGTTAAAAGCAACAACTGAAGGACCATGAGGGGAAAAGATCTTCAAAAGTAATCTGATCACACAGTTTGAGGTGGAAAGGAAAGAGCAAGTGTGCCATGAGGGAGACTGAAGCACCCACCTTGCTACCACGCGTCACCAGAAATCAACAAACAACACAGTTTCAGATGCAAGTGCCCTGTTTTTAGCACGGTATTACACTTGGCCATTTTTTAGTTCTGTGAAAAATATTATCATTCTTCCAGATAGATAACCATGCTTCAAATATAAGACCTCTTTACATTTAAGAGCTTTCTTTAGTATCAGTCACGGAAAAGGTGTTGTGAGTTTACTATGTACATAGTTATATATATTTTTTCCCATAAATGGCCTAATTGGTATAAAACAATATTTTACATCTATATTTACAATGGACACAGTAATGACACTTCAGTACCTAAAAGCCTTCATTCAATACGGTATTTTAATAAAACACTATAAGACTACCTGCCTGTCCACATATTTTAAACATGATCTTGATGTTATCAATAATCACTTGCAAACAGTTTTGTAATTTCCTAGAAAGGATAGTTCATTTTAGAAGTAAATAATGTTCACATTGGTTTTGAAGTGAAAACTAAGTTTCTGACTTCCTAATAATCCAGAAGATTCTAAAAGAAAAATTAAAATCCAAAGTCTTCCATTACCACTCATTTGTAAAAACAATTACAAATTATATACCTGTTTCTGATACCAAAATAAATTACAATATTCTCATAACTAAGGAAACATACATCCAATAATGACACAGAATCTTCAGTGAACACAGTAAACAATTTGAGTGTTTTATACAATGAAAATGATGTAAAATCTCTATTATGTAAAATTCTAACACTGAAAACAGTATTCTCCAAATATTATAATAGTAAATGACAATTATGTACTTTTAATGTGGAAAACTCTTGATTATCTATAACTTAGACAAGTGAAAGTTTTAAATAACCAATGTTTTGACAGGATCAAAGTTGCTATGAGAATTTATTTTTACAAAATGGCTTTGGCAGTATGTCATGGGACCAGAATAGTTAGGGCCAGCACTTGATTCCCTCCTACATCACGGCTCACTCTTCAGTCACTTTGATGAGCCAGTTACTCACAAAGCCCAACAGGGTCTTCCCAGGGTTGGCTGTGCCCAGTCACGGCCATATTTACTCCGTGGCAAACCATGGCCGTTCTGGGTGGTTCGGAGCTGACATGGTGCCCGAGCCCACCTGTCATGCAAAATGACCTCCAGTGTCACCTCTGAGCTACCACGTTTGGGTGTTAGTATTCCCGACTATCCAACACCTAAATACAACTTGAGCAAGATAAAAATAAACTCTTCTGGAAAACTCTGAACCCCTTACTATCTAACCAGTAAGTAATGTTTCTTCACAACGATGCTAAAAGTTTTAGGCTGCAAGATCCCACAACACCTTCTGAGTATTTTCTCTTGGTGTAGCTTCTTATAGGGATCTTTTGCTTTCATATGAAAATTAATGCTGATAGTAATGTAAGTTGTACTACATTTATAAAGACAGTTTTATGACATATACTTTCAGAAATCCTCGCTCCTTCATCTGACAAGCCCCCTTTTATGAATTCATCTTAAAGTGTCAGAATTCAGGTAGAGATTTAAGTACAAATGTGCACTTTCCACGAGTTATATGAGGAAAAAACCAAATGTGAACTTGAATGGTCAAAAAGAGAATACTTAAGCACATTATGATACAGGATAAAGGCTACAATAGGCTTTTTCAAGCATTAAAAATATTTTCCATATTGAAAATGCTTATGATGTGCTAACGGAAAAAAGAAGGTGATTGTAATATAAAACACGATCACAATTATATTCAATATATGTGACTCAGTGCACACAAAACACACACACACAGGGCTTCCCTGGTGGCGCAGTGGTTGAGAGTCCACCTGCTGATGCAGGGGACGTGGGTTCGTGCCCTGGTCTGGGAAGATCCCACATGCCGCGGAGCGGCTGGGCCCGTGAGCCATGGCCGCTGAGCCTGCTCGTCCGGAGCCTATGCTCCGCAACGGGAGAGGCCACAACAGTGAGAGGCCCGCATACCGCAAAAAAAAACACACACACACACACACAGAGAAGACTGGAAGGAATCTGTGAAATATTTATAGTGGTTGTTTCTGGTGTGGCTGAATAATATTGGTTTGCTTGATCTTTATTTATATATATAATGAGGGAGTTATTTACAACAATTTTTAAAAACTATATTTATAAATTTATAGTGAACTTCTGTTATGTGTATTTCCTCTTTAAATGGGGATATTATTTACCTTCTGGGAACTACAACCCATGTAAATGTAGCTTTAATTTGTTGTACACAAATTTCTGTAAGGCACTGACTTAATAACACAAGTGCCAAATTCTTATGAAATATGAGAGAAAAATATGATCTTGCACATTTTTACACAAAGGATAGAATGGAGAAATTGGCATAAGTTAACATATAAATTGTTAATTAGAATTTTTGAGAAATAAAAATCAATAGGTATTTCTGAAATTCTCTCTTTTCGATTTAAGAAGGAAAATTTTATAATTAGCCAAAATTATGCTTAGAATTACATGGGTTTTTTAATTTACTGATGTGACTCCAATTTGACATTATATTTATACTTCATGTTACTTTAGGAAAATGTGCAATTTGGGGCCCAACACCCCACTTAAAAATCAAATGTTCTCTACTAGTATTTTTAAAAGTAATATCATACTCTTATGAACACTTAGGAATTTACTGACCTAAGATATTCGAAATTCAATACATATATTAGAAAGATTTTCATAGAAGATAGTTATCTGAATGGAAAAAAGAGTACTTCAAAATTTTCCAGTTATAAAAACTGAAACAGTATCATCTTATTAGCTTTCTTCATAACTGCAGCAGCCCAACCAAATATAACTAAACCAGGTTGCTTTGTACCTATTTTGAGTAACTCATAAAAAGTTTACAAGCTACATGAAAGAAAATATAACTGGTGTGGTTATAATAAAGTTGAAGAGAGGGAGCATGGGGATTTAAAGATGATAAACATAGAAACAAGCCAAAAAAAAATCATCTCAAAGAGGAAGGTATTTAGTTTTAATTTGCCTTGAAATATACATCACAAATCATTTCAGCATTATTTTAAATATATGAACAAATGAAGGAGAAGTGTTATGGTAATAAATGGGAACTGATGGATCTACAGTCAAAGTAAAAAAAAACCCTGAAACTATGTCTATCTCATATTTTAAAAAAGTCTTCAATCCCAAGGTTTTTCTAAATGTGATATAATTTTTAAATGTCTGCATTTGTTTCCAATTCACAAATTACTCATTTCCAACCTCTACATAGTTCTAACAAAAACAAACATAAATCTCAGGGAGAACGACAACCAGCTGGTGAGACCAGCATCTATGTAACAATCCCTTTATCCTCCTATATGCTCCATTATTAACCAGAGAAGACAGCATAACTCTGAGAAGGATTAGCTATCTTTAATTGATAGCTATGTGCCTTAAGTACTAGAGAAGTCTCTCTTTTTAAAAACTGTTACAGGCTGGTAAATTATAGAAATAAAGACACGGCAAAATATCTGTGACAAAAGCCAAAGAGTATTTCAGAAGTTAACATGGGTATGAGAGAGAAAACCAGTATCACACTTCAGGATCAATGATTACAATGACTTAGTGATCAATGACAATGATTACAGATTACTGGATCATTTGTATAAGCATACATTTACCAAAATGATTCTCTAAAACAAGCATCACAAGGTCTGCTGCTGTGACAAAGCAAGGAGAATGGGGGGAGGGGTGTGCATCCCTGGGGAGGGGGTACCATAATGAATACATTTCTTCACACCCAAATCTCTCAGCTCTGCTACCAAACAGCTTTGTAACCTTGAGCAAGACATCTTGCATCTTGGTATCCTTATCTGTGAATGATGTCCTTCCTATATTACTACATACTGTGAGTCATCAAAATTACAGGAGGCGGGAGAAAAATAAGCAGAGTGAAGTTGCAAAGCAGCCTCTGTGTGCATGTGTCTTAACGTCTCTCTTTTCTCTCTCTACTACATTGTCCCTATTGTTTGCCTTCTCTATAATAGCAGAGATGTTACAACACGTAAGTGTGCTATAGATCCCTGAGAAAGACATGACTGGACTTATGGCTAGCAGGAAGTTGTGACATGTAAAGTGCAGTAACTCTGCATGAAATATGGGTATTCTCTCTCACGGTAGTACAGGGGGCTGTTTCACACAGGTGCTTGTCATCCACCAAGTGTGCTACAGCATAAAAGGGGTAAGATCAAATCAGATCTAAACAACCGATAATTTATTCACCAGGGAGAGAGAAACCAGAATTTCCCTGCTGCCATTAAGTAAGCAACGCAGTAGCAAATTGTTTCCCCAATGACTGTCAACAAAACTAAATACTTCCCCTACCCGTGTAATAATCAGAGCAAGCAACTGATCTCCTTGAATATAGTCAAAAATAGATCCTTGGGCTTCCCTGGTGGCGCAGTGGTTGAGAGTCCGCCTGCCGATGCAGGGGACACGGGTTCGTGCCCCAGTCTGGCAAGATCCCACATGCCGCAGAGAGGCTGGGCCCATGAGCCATGAGCCTGCGCGTCCGGAGCCTGTGCTCCGCAATGGGAGAGGCCACAACAGTGAGAGGCCCGCGTACCACAAAAAAGGAAAAAAAAAAAAAAGTAGATACTTAAAATATAAGATATCTAAGATCTTGTTCTGTCTGTTAAGTAGGAGATATAATTACATGTGTGTGTGCTACATTAGCTGCATTTGTCCAGATTCTGTAAGTTTTGGCTTTACTTTCTTTTGTTCCATGAAACATAACACTATTAACAAGTTTATGGATGAATTAAGTTTGATCCCCCAAAATACACTACTCTCTAATTTACAGTTAAGGTTAGATGTAAACTCCAACCAGCAAGATCACTGGACCCAGACTGTGATAAGAACTGTAGATGTTTCATTTCTAAAATATGTATTTTTCAAAGCATCTTTATAAGTCTTATGTAAAGCTCAAGCTTGCCAGTGTTAGGATTCCGAAATAAAAAAGTTCTTTAGGGAAAAGAACTAAAGAGAAGTTTACACATAGCTAAAATTGGTCCAGGCAAAGGTTTTATTATTATCCATTACTTTTACTGTCTTAACATGCAAGCTGTCAATCTCTGACAGACTTGAGCTTCTCAGGTTTTTTTCTTTAGGGCTTGAAGGATTTTGACACCAACTGTTTATGTAACACACAGGTTTAAACAATACATTTAGAACAAGGACTGATAAACAACTTCTGTGACAGTGAAGCTTCACCACCACTAACAATGTTTACCTTTCATGAAGGGAGCTTGTGCCACACTGCTAAGAAATCCCACTCTCTAATGCTTACAACTAAATGTAAATATTTTAAAATTTATTCTAAAAGAATATCTGCTTCAGGGACTTCCCTGGTGGTGCAGTGGTTAAGAATCCGCCTGCCAATGCAGGGGACGTGGGTTCAAGCCCTGGTCCGGGAAGAGCCTACACACCACGGAGCAACTAAGCCTGTGCACCACAACTACTGAGCCTGAGCCCTAGAGCCCGTGAGCCACAACTACTGAAGCCCACGCCCATGCTCCGCAACAAGAGAAGCCACCGCAATGAGAAGCCCATGCACCGCAACAAAGAGTAGCCCCCGCTCGCTGCAACTAGAGAAAGCCCGTACGCAGCAACGAAGACCCAACACAGCCAAAAATAAATAAACAAATAAATAAATCAATTAAAAAGAAAAAGAATATCTGCTTTGTAAATCAATACAAAGGCAAAAATGATCAGAAGATATAAAAGCTCAGTAATACTACCAAGAATACATTATATTTATAAAATATAACTTAAATGGGTCTAAAATCCTATTTTAAATACTTCTTTACAGATACACCATGTGAGATAAGTCTATAGTTGAGTAAGAATTATTTTTGTCTGATAATCCCAGTTCTAGACTTTCAGGCCTACATAAGGAGAGGCTACATAATGGGAAGAAATTAAAATTAAACTGGCAAAAGATGACAGTGGGGTTAGGGCAGTGATCTTCAACAATCAGAGTCGCTCAAAAGGAACACAAATAAAAATACCAAATTCCCTCAATTCTAAGTCATGATGAATGGTAAGATGCAACATTCATTTATCTGGAAAGAAACCTATACAACATGTTTTTGCTGATTTTAAGAAACATCTCAACTTCTGGAAGTTCAAAAGGGGATGGGAGAAAAAGTACATTTGAAAAATTAAGGATACGGAGCTAACTTAGTTGAGAATATGTGAATCTTCAAATTCAAAGTCAACCATGTAGAGCCCCAATCTAAAAAAAGAAAAAAACACTCTAATCATGGCCATTCCTATGTATTCTTCAAGCTCACCCCAGGGGTCCCTTAGAGGATCCTGGGGATACTGCTGTGGCAAAAACATGTCTACCATTTGGGGCACCTCTACACACACTATAACGATGGTTTCCGGAACGCCTACTCTTCCTCCTAGTCAGCGATCAGCTGATGCATCAGTCAGCGCACTGGAGCTCCCAAGGTCCCTTCCTGTGACATCCTCCTGATGATTTTACCGAAGTGAGGAGAAAGAGTTATGGGGCGAGAGTGGCTATGCTTGGTCAATGGGACAAGGTGGGTGTGCTCTGTTACAGAAGTCAAATGAAACCTGTTGTTTTGTTGGACATCTTAGTATTATCTCTTGGTAATGGAATGAAATTGTATGGTCTCATCCAGACTTAACTTGCTGGACTTCGCTTTGTTCTCTCCGTTTCCTCACATATACACTCTTACCTGCTGGCAGCTACACAGCTTAGCCAGACAGACGCATGGGAGCCCACCCATTACCGGCAAAGTATTTTCACAGCCCAAGCCCCTACAGCCTCTTCCTTCCTGTGGGGGGATTTCGGTCTCTGCGGCTGTGCTTTCTTGCCTCAATCCCATGCCCCAGCTTATCCTTTTTTCAGAGGCAACAGTGGGGCCCATCGACTATGGGTATTTACTTCAACGCTGGCTTCCTGCCAGGGCTCTGCCACTTGTAGCCAGGGCTGCATTGGCTGTGGAAAGGACTGGAGGGATGAGGGAAGAAGTGGCCGCGGCTGCAGCAGGAACAAATTGTCCCACTTCCCTTTTTTGCCTTTAACAACGTAAGCCTGCACAGGGCAGCGGCAAGTGGCAGATGGAAGGTTGCTGCGCCCACTGTAAAAGGGGGGAGGCGAAATTAAAGGAAGAGGCATCAGTGTGGGGAGGAAGGTGTGGCTAAGGGAAACAGAAGCATCCCTGGGGCACAAAACACACCTCCCCACCTGAACCCTATGCAGATTCTCCTTCTTGCAAGGTGGACACATATACCCAAAGGGAGAAAAGGTACGAAGCCAACGCCATGCCTTGAAAGTAGGTCCTAGCATCTTCCTCCGTCATCTTCTGCCACAGAAACAGAAACAATGACCAATTTTGAACAATGTAAAGGGAACGAGAGTAGACCACCCCCTCCCCCAAAAAAGAGAGTGAATAAAAGAAATAAGCCTTCTCCCCAGTAAAAGCAAACAAGCTTTTTGTTCTCAATTTTCAGGAGTTCTCCACCCAGTCAATCCGGATTCTTAAATTTGTATCCTTTAGTCTAAACAGTAAAAAGAGTGTTGTTAACACAGAACTATATTCAATTCTTAATTAACAAAGGGAAGAAACTAACAACAGGTTCACTATCACCAAAGAGCCAGGCCCTGGGCTGGCTCCAAGTATTTATCCAAGGCCTCATGATTCATAAATGGTGGAGTGCAAATTCTAACCCTGGGTTTTCTGATTCCACATGAATTCTCAGTTATTTCAGAATCTAACTGTAGCGCACAACCTCAACCAGTCTCCGACCGAGCTTCTGCAAGATTTCTTTTTTTTTTTTTTAATGGTACGCAGGCCTCTCACTGTTGTGGCCTCTCCCGTTGCGGAGCACAGGCTCCGGACGAGCAGGCTCAGCGGCCATGGCTCACGGGCCCAGCCGCTCCGCGGCATGTGGGATCTTCCCGGACCGGGGCACGAACCCGTGTCCCCTGCATCGGCAGGTGGACTCTCAACCACTGCACCACCAGGGAAGCCCTCTGCCAGATTTCTTGATGATACGACCCATTTTTCTGTTCTTCCCTGCCATCCTCTACACCTGTAGAAATTGTAAACCTCTAAATTCGTGAGACACTATATACAACAGGATGATAGGATAAAGGTCTAAATTGTGAACACCTTCAGGGGCCTGGTGACCAGTCACACAAATTGGGTCACTGGGCTGAAGAATGACACTCCAGGGTGTATAGAACCTTTGATGAGTGGAGGGGCACCAGCCCCATGTCCCCTCAACATCCACGGCCACAGGTCTACAGAACCCTTCCATTGCAAGAACTCTTACATGTCATATATTTACCCCTTTCTCTTTTTTCACACTTCTTTCTTTTCTGTTCTGCCGCCCCACTGATGTAATATGATTCAGTCTTAGCACTGTACTACAGAAAATGAATATATCAATATATATGTATACAAACACATGTGCATACAGATGTATATACATACACGTGTGTATGTTCTATATCAGCTATTTTTCAATGCACTTAAGCCCCAACTCCTAAGTTTATAAGAATCATCTAAAATGGGACATCTTCATTTTCCAAGTTACTAAAAGAACAAGGAGGAGGTCTTTCATTGACACTGCTTACAGATTCTACACTTTTTTGGTTCTTTCTTCTAAAACTTCAAGTCCTTTTCTTCCACAATACCAATTTGATATAACAAGAGATTTCTCTGTTAGATGGCAATCCTTTTAAGTAAAAAAGAAGGTAGAAAGACAACTTCCATTTGCTGAACACCCTCCTTGTACCAGGTGGCACACTAGTAGATTTACATATACAACTGCCTCAAGCAACTCTGGGAGAAACTACAAAAGTTTCTAGGACCTTCTACATTTTACAGGTAAGGAAACAGAGGTTGAGAAAGCTTAAGGAACTTGCCCAAGGTGGTGGAGACTGGGGTTGAATTCTGACAAATTCTAAACTCAACAATTCATTCAAATAAAACTACTGAGTGATTCTTCTATGAATTTGCATCTGTTAACCAGCAAAAGTTTTATTTAACTGTTAGTAAAACTTGAAACCTAAGTCACAGATTGGTGTTGAATGGCTTTTCACTCTGTGATCACCTACGACTACCTTTACATACCTGGCCATTGATCACCTCTTACCTATTTTTGACTATCCAAGGAGACTGTGGTTCCAACAATGTAAATATTTCTACAATACTGATTTGAGGGCAAGTTTAAAAACTGGGTGATTGAGTTGAAAATTCAACTGTGACTTTCAAAGGTTAACCTCTCAGTAGCTAGAAAACATTTTGGTGTTAATGGAAGTGGAAAAAATTAGTATGTCTCTGAGCACCTACATGTGCCTTTCGTCTTCATGAAACTCCGCAAATACTAGCTCATTAATCCTAGTGAAAGGCCCACAATATGCATTAAGGTCAGATTCATTCTCAATAGGCATTTATAAACTAGACAAGTTGTGGTTTCGAAATTTATGAGGTCTTTAGCTCAGAAACATTATGAAATACAGCCTTATATTCACAACTGGCCCATCTAAATCCTGATAAAATAACAAGCTTCATTGACTTATAACCCAGTGTTTCACAGAGATTCCACTGGGCTATCCCTCGCCTCTGATCTCATGGCATCCCAGAAAATAACTCCCGTGTCACAAGCAGAGGTGACCCAACTTAGACACCCAATAACTCTTCATTGCATATAATCTTTTTGTGCCTTGTTAATAGTATTTTTCTTCCTCTGATTCTGGCAATTAAAGATTGAAGAATAAGCCACACACTTTTTTTCCTTTTTAAACTCCAGCCTTTAGGTATACGTGCACCCTCATGATAGTGATAAATACCCAGACACTCCTATTCTCCTTTTTGACTTTATTTTCAAACGTTCACTCATAGTATATAAATGAGATAACATATATTCTCCAAAACTGGTCAACAGAAGTAGATCTAACCTTTGGCATTCATAAGGTTTGTCAAAAGGTGCAAAGGAAAAAAAAAATAGGTCATTCTGCTACAGAAAAAGTTATACCTAGAAGTCTCTGGAATTTTTTTCTTACAAGAAAAAAGATGGGTTAAAAACAACAACAAATGACTGTCAAAAAAGATTGTCCCAAACATGGAAAGAATCAGTTGAATAGGGTTTAAAATCTCTTCAGCCAACTACACACATCAACATAAGGGGGCAGCATAGAGGTGACGGCATCTTTCAAGTGGAAACAAGACATTTAAGGTCCAAAGTTAGCACAGGAACTCTACTCAATGCTCTGTGGTGGCTTAAATGGGAAGGAAATCCAAAAACGAGGGGATATATGTATGCACGTAGCTGATTCACTTCACTGTACAGTAGAAACTAGCACAACACTGTAAAGCAGCTATACCCCAATTAAAAAAAAAAAAGGGTCCAAGGTAACTCTCATTCAAAAACTAAATACATGACAATTAGAAAACATTTCACTCTCAAAGGTATGTTCAGGATGAATGTTACATAAACGACATTTCTACAAGGTTTCTAAGCAATAGTTTAAACCTAAGTTAAGCAAAAATTCTACGAATCCAATGAAAAATTGCTTTTATCATAAATATACAGAGATACACTTTGATGTCAGAAACAAAAGAAAGTAGGTTCTTAATAGAAGAGGAGTAGTGAGCTGCAAAGAGATATAATAATATCTCTATATTAGATATAGTAACGATATTAGATATAGTAACATCTATATTTTAGATATAATTGCACCTATATTTTAGATATAAAAATATCTATATATGTTGATCTTCCATATCCAGGTGAACAAAGGGTGTGAGAATATGAAACACGACATTTCACAGAGGACATCTGACCTTGTCACATATAAAATACTATCTTTTATTACTAAGTAATAAGCTCAACTGTCAACTCTCTCCTTGGGGCTCAGCCATTCTTCCTCATAGCTCCATTTCATGAGGTTAGAGAGCTGGGGTAAAAATACCTGCTTTCACACATTAGTTGTTTAAAAAAAAAAAAAAACCTGAAAGCTTGATGATTTATAAGAGTATCAGAGAAAATTTAGGAGAATTGTTCTATGAACTTTGGGTTAGAAAGGACTTTCCAAATCTGTTACTAAAACCAGGAATCATAAAGGTTGACAGCTATTAATACTTCAGGAAGAAAAAAACACTTTAAAAATATTGACAATTTACAATCTTGAGAATAGTATAAATGCAACATATTGTGATAATTAAATTACAAGCTCTTTCAAATCAGGTTGAACAAGAAATCCAAAAGGTTAAAAACTATAAAAAGAAATAAATGTCATGGTGATGATTACACATGTCTATGAACATACTAAAAAACACTGAAGTGTACACTTTAAAACGGTAAATTGTATGATATGGATATTAGACCTCAACAAAACTCAAGAGGAAGGGAAGAAGGAAGGAAAGAAAGAAAGAAGGAAGGAAGGGAGGGATAGAGAGAGGGAGGGGGAGGGGGAAAGATATTCTATAAATCTATGCAAGTAGGTAATCATGGCAAGAAAAAACTGCAAATAAAAATAATCTTTTTTTTTTTTTTTGCCCAGGATTCCAATATTTATAACACTTACTGCCACTGGTAAAGTAAATCAATTCAATCTTTTAAGAGACCATTTAAAAAATGCTTTACTATTTAAACTATTATAACCTTTGAAGCAGAATTCCACTGGATTCCATTCTTTTTTCTTAACACAGGCGATAGCTATATGAATATACACACCTTCCCATTTATCAAGTTTGGAAGACTATACACAAATATTTGTTAGCAGTAGTTATCGCTGAGAGGTTTGTTTGCTTTGTTGATTTTTGTCAAAATGTCCTGTATTAAAATGGTTAGCAGGCTGTCCTCAGTATGCTAATGTCTGTGGCATTCTACCTGAGTCAAAACATCACATGTCTACAGCAAGATGAGGGTAATGTTGCCATTGGACCTTATAGCCTTGCTTCTCACATGGGGCTGCCGGTATCCCAAAATGAAACATTATAGAGATAGTCATGGCACACGATGGTGTGTCTTCATGGGACATCAATTTTATTCTATTTTAGAGAAAGTTTTAATTCTTTTCCAAATTAAGGTTTTTTTGCATGTGGGTTTTTTTTTTTAGGGTTTTCTTCTTGGCATTTTGTTTTTGTCTTGTTTTCTGTACATAAGTGTACAACTGAAATCGACAGA
This sequence comes from Mesoplodon densirostris, assembly GCF_025265405.1. Taxonomy (NCBI): domain Eukaryota; kingdom Metazoa; phylum Chordata; class Mammalia; order Artiodactyla; family Ziphiidae; genus Mesoplodon; species Mesoplodon densirostris. The sequence continues at coordinate 231,132,252 of NC_082661.1, forward strand.
AATTTACTTTTCTGTATTACTTAATTTTGTGTCTTTTTTTTTTTTTTTTGCAGTACGCGGGCCTCTCACTGTTGTGGCCTCTCCCGTTGCGGAGCACAGGCTCCGGACGCGCAGGCTCAGCGGCCATGGCTCACGGGCCCAGCCGCTCCGCGGCATGTGGGATCTTCCCAGACCGGGGCACGAACTCGTGTCCCCTGCATCAGCAGGTGGACTCTCAACCACTGTGCCACCAGGGAAGCCCTGTGTCTTTTTTCATAAAAAATAAACCTCAGGGTTAAAAAAAAAACATTATATGCTATAGACAACCACAAAAGTTGGCATTTTGTATCATCAGTGGATATCTGATATCTGGTCTCCTGTCTTAGTAAAATAACTCTGATTTTAGGCTGGGCGCACTGTTGCCTACCCAAAAGACTAGACTTTCCAGTCTCCTCTGCAGCTGGATTGTGACCATGTGACTAAGCTGTAGCCAATGAGATACAAGCCGAACTATTCATGAAACTTCTAGAACGTCTCTTTAAAAATCTCCCTAGAGGGCTTCCCTGGTGGTGCAGTGGTTGAGAGTCCGCCTGCCGAGGCAGGGGACATGGGTTCGTGCCCCGGTCCAGGAAGATCCCACGTGCTGCGGAGTGGCTGGGCCCGTTAGCCATGGCCACTGAGCCTGCGCGTCCGGAGCCTGTGCTCCTCAACGGGAGAGGCCACAACAGTGAGAGGCCCACGTACCACAAAACAAAAAAAAAATCTCCCTAGAGACAGAATGGAGAGTTGGGAGGACCATGAGTCTCTGATGAGTAAGTAGCACCACCGTGATCACTCCCGACAGCCACATCCTAGATTCTTTTACATGAAAGAACCTTTTTTTTTTTTTCAAAGATTTTTTTGATGTGTACCATTTTTAAAGTCTTTATTGAATTTGTTACAATATTGCTTCTGTTTTATGTTTTGTTTTTTTTGGCCGCGAGGCACGTAGGATCTTAGCTCCCCGACCAGGGAGAGAACCGTCACCCCCTGCATTATTGGAAGGTGAAGTCTTAACCACTAGACCGCCAGGGAAGTCCTGAAAGAAGCCTTATTTAAACCACTGTTTTTGTGTGTGTACCTAAACCTAACCCCAGGTGATATAAAATCAGGACAAGCAAGGCAGTATTAGTGTAAAAGTTGTTTCAAAGTGAAACAGGTATATTTTTGCTACAGGAACAGACTGTGCCCGGGACCCTGCCCACTGGAGCACTCCTAGTCCAAAGGAATCAAAAAGCTGGAAGTAGCGATTTCAAAACTGGTCCTAAGATGCCCACACAGCTAACTTTCTTTGAAACTAGCTTTGAAAAACTGACTAAAAACCAGTGTTTGGCTTCTATTTTTTATTGTACACTTTAAAAATCAAAATAATTTAAAATATATTTTCCGCTGAGACTATGTCTTGATAATTAGAAAACAGAAATTGTGAAGTGGAAACAAGAAAGAATACACAGAATAGAAAGCTGTATTTGCAAAACTTGGAAGTCATGAAATGCCGTAATTGGCCTGAGCACAATGATGCCATACAAGCCTTCAGGAAAATGATGAAGAATATTAGGAACATTTATGGCTACAATGAGAGAGGTCTTTTGATTTAGAAAAAGCACAAAGCACATAAAAAATGTGCTTAAAGCATCCTTCAAGGATAGTAACAGAATGGACCTAAAGGGAGAATAGCATAAAATAGAAACTTTAGAAGCTTTGGCACTGATGTGACCATAATTTGTTTTAGATGACAAAGAACAGGGGCAACCAACCTAAAAGGGGGAAGAAGCGCCCTTGGTTATCAAATAGATAATTGTAAAACAGTCTTGGACTGGTGTATTCGTTGGCTAGGGCTGCCATAACAAATACCATGAACTGGGCTGGCTTAAACAACAGAATTTTACTGTCTCACAGTTCTGGAGGATAGAAGTCCAAGACCAAGGTTTTCTCAGGGTTGGCTCCTTCCCAGGGCTGCGGAAGGGAATGGGTCCCAGCCTCTGCCCTGGCTGCTGGTGGTTTACTCGTCATCTTTGGCATTCTTGGCTTTTGCTGCCTCACTTCAAGTTCCGCCTCCATCCTCACATGTTCTCCTTTGAGTGTCCGTGTCCTAATTTCCCCATTGTATAAGGACACCAGTCATACTGGATTAGGGGCCCACCCTGCTCCATTTTAACAAATGACATCTGTGGTGACTATTTCCATGTCAAGTCACATTCTGAGGCACTGAGGGGTTAAGGCTTTCAACATGTGGGTTTTGGCAGGACACAACGTGACCCATAACAACTGGTAAGACACTAAGGTCCATCTGATGCGTTCCCAGGACAGCTGGACGAAAGCAAGCCGGTGCTAACAACTGTGCCATTTTGAAACACGTTAATGTACAAAGTACTTGAAACATGTTCATGTGAAACACGTTAATGTACAAAGTACTTGATCACGAAATAACTAAAGTAACTAACTAATAAACAGATGTTTAGCTAAATAAAAGCTCTGAGTGACTAGACTAGAGAAGCATATGTGGAGCTGAGCACAGATGGGGCCACGTCTGAAACAGGCAGGACCACAGGAGTGATCGCCCACAGGGGAGCCACTACTCAGCCTCAACACCACAGCAGTCATTGACTCATCCACCGAGGACCCAGCTTCTCTCAGGTACCTCGGCACGCTCAGCAAGTTACCTTAAGTTGAAAAAATTTATTAAAAGCGTTAGAATTGCTTGAATACTCATCATTTTAGAAAAACTTGAAAAGAAGAATGACTTTGAAAGGCCGCTTTACTCACTACATAGCTGTAACCCCCAGAATGTTCTACTCAGTTTTCAAACTCAGCATTGGAAAGCATCTTGGCTCTACAGTATCTAAAAAGTCATAAAAAAATTTTCATAACCAGAAATGCTCCTTCTGAGGATTTACCCTAAGGAAATCATAAATAGCGAAGAAAGTGTATGCACAAAAATGTTCACTGCAGTGTTATTTATAACACTGAAAACATAATGGACAGGGCTTCCCTGGTGGCGCAGTGGTTGAGGGTCCGCCTGCCGATGGCAGGGGACACGGGTTCGTGCCCAGGTCTGGGAGGATCCCACATGCCACGGACTGGCTGGGCCCGCGAGCCATGGCCGCTGAGCCTGCGCGTCCGGAGCCTGTGCTCCGCAACGGGAGAGGCCACAGCAGTGAGAGGCCTGAGTACCGCAAAAACAAAACAAAACAAACAAAAAAACATAATGGACAATTGTCTGAGACAGAGGAATGGTTAGCAAAGTATAGTACAGCCCAGATACTATACTCTGCAACTATGACTGGGTAAACTAACATACAAGGGCATCGTATGTCCCTCCGTTGCCTCAGAGCCAGAGGCACATGTTGCTGGCAGACAGTGGGACTCCCTTATGTCTTCTGGAAGCCTGCACTCCTCAGTGGGATTGGACCAAGTGTTCCCATGGGTGGGAATGGAAGAGAGGACCACGCCTTTGAGAGCTGTGAGGTGACAGCTGCATAGGAGAGACCTATGCAAGCCAGGGCAGGCCTCTGGGAGTAGGTGGCCTGCTAGAAGAAATGGTAGTTTTATGGGTCTATTCAGGCAGAGCTCCAAGATCCAGAGGGTGAAGACCTGACAGGATTCCCATGCCCAGTGCAGATGTAGATCAGTTGTTTAAGGAGCATGGTGGCTTGGATGACAGGCATATTAGTGGTGAGGGCATAAGGACTCCTAAGTGGGGGACCTCCACAGTGCTACGCAAGACTCCACGCACACACCACAGGATCTCTGCCAGGACATGGGAGGAGAAAGCTACAGGTGACAAACAGTGTCCCTCTCCCTAACCTGTCAGAGCAGAGTCTACAAAATTTAGAAGAAATTACGTATAAGTCTCTTGCATACCCTAGATTTTAGATTAAGAATCCTATGTGTTACTCAACCATTAAGATGGTGTGAAAACAATTATGCCAAAAAGAGTTTGTAATATGCTATGGGAAAAAAGGCAGAATAAAAAAAAAAGGTGAAAGTCTGATGACATATACGTATTATTGTTTTTTGAAAGCACATAGGAAAAAAGCCTGTGAGGAAACATATCAAAATGACAACAGCTGCTGTTTCCTCTTTTTCAGCAGCCTGGGAAAAGGGTATATTATTTCTCTTTTTTCTATAATATGGTTATATTACTTTTAAAATGGAAAAACAGTTCAAGATAAACACACGGGATTAGTATATTCTTTCCTTTCAAACCTAAATGTTCAGTTCACCTGGCATTCTGCCGATTATTTTTTAAGATCGCTAACTTTCACAATATCTCCTGATGACGTAGAAGTTATAATTTAGTGGTTGGTTTGCTAGATTGGTTAAGTGGTTGGTTAAGCAACACACTGTAAAGCAGAAACATTAAGAAGAAAGATCTTTTAATTCAGGCTTTATATGAACTTTCAAATATATTTAAGAATTTAGGATTTCCTACTGATAACAAGTCTAAACATAATTTATCAATTTTTATAAAGCATGTAATTTGGTCAGAAAGGCTTTGGTTTCAGTACTTGGTAAATGTTTATGTTTACTACCTTTTAACAACTAAAAGGAAAATCAATGTTAAAAATGCTCCTTCAGGGCTTCCCTGGTGGCGCAGTGGTTGAGAGTCCGCCTGCCAATGCAGGGGACACGGGTTCGTGCCCCGATCCAGGAAGATCCCACATGCCGCAGAGCGGCTGGGCCCGTGAGCCATGGCCGCTGAGCCTGCGTGTCCGGAGCCTGTGCTCCGCAACGGGAGAGGCCACAATAGTGAGAGGCCCGCGTACCGCAAAAAAAAAAAAAAAAAAAAAAAATGCTCCTTCAGACAAGAAATATATGGTATATATCCAAAACTAAGCTAACATTTCAGGCAAAAATATCAGTATTTTCACTAGTACACTTACAGTGTAATGGTTTCAGTACACAAAGTGGGAATTCACCTTTTGCTTTTTGTTTTTGGAGGGAGTGGAGCCAATGGAAGCGTGTCTCCCTTTTCAAATTCTGGAAAACATCACTGTGGTTTAATGCTTACAGAGACAGAAGACCTGGATGTGTATCCTGGATGTCTCATCAGCTTTGTGACCAGGTATACATTTTCTAAAGTTTACACATCTCATTTTCTTCTCATCTGTAGGATTAGGATCATATAAGAACTTCATTCAGATACTGTGCTTCATTCAGATACTGTGAATTAATTAAATACAGTATCTCTATCAAATTAAATACAGGATCTTTATATGTAAAGTACATGGGCACAAAGTGAGCACCAATATGACTCCACTGTTATTGTTATGTTTAGGAACAGGACTTGCTCTCAAAGAGGAAACCTTCCCTTCATTATGGGGAACAGCAAAAGTACTACGCAACTCACAAAAGTCACTTTCCCTTTAGAAATTCAGGTTGTTTCTTCCAGTATCAGTAACTACCTTAAAAGGAAACATGCTAAATTATAAACTCCTGTTGACTCTACTACAATATTCAATATCCAATTAATTAAGGAAGGAATTTTAAATGACAAATTAAGCACATCCTCTGCTCTGTAAGTTAAGGCATCTGGTATACCAAAAGTCTTAAGTTCAGATAATGTGGTTATAGACTAAAAATCAAAAACAGAATACCTGAGAGCTAAATGTAATATGATTTTTAAATTATGTTTTTAAGAAAATAATATTTCAGTGTTTGTATTTTTAAGTAGTGTAGATGATGGAATCTTGTCTATACATTTTCCTTTGCTCATGGTATGAAAGCTTTCTCATGATTTATCTAGGACTGGCTTATTCATGTCAAAATCAGGGGTCAAAACTCAAATGGTTACAGGACTTAGGTAAAATAAAGGAGGAAAGGTGTCAGATTGGGACAGGGCAAGCCCGTTGTTGAATGACACCCAACCCTTCGTCTTAGCAAGAAGGAGCAACAGGGTACAGTGGCAAATGCAGTGACCTAGCAACATGTGTCCCCTGGAAAGAAGCCAGTTGCCCTGGACAAGGTAGAATTCAAATCTAGTAGCGCCAGACAGTCTGGTCTCCGCCGTCCGCCATCCCCCATTCCCGCTGTGAAGGACCAGAAATAACTCGATTTTAAAGAGTTAGGGACTAATTTAATTTTTAAAAGGTAGAGGCAAAACAAAACACTTTGCAGGGCCAAATATGGCAATGGTGCCAGTTTTGTGACCTCTGTCATAAGTGTTCCCAATCACCTGAAACATTTTCAGTACCATCCCTTTTGGAGTGTATGAAATAGAAAAATATATATATTTTTTAAATTTAAAAATTGCATTATATAGGTACACATCCCTTTTAATATAAACATTTATTTTTTAAGTCTGGGAAAAGTAACTGAAAACTAGAATAACAACTCACATATCTGTAATCTAAATACCCCCAAACATCGTCTATGTACCAGTCAAAAGCCAACCAAGCAGCAAAAGGGCTTCTGGGCAGAAAACACTGTTGTCACCCTTTCATGCAGTGGATTTACATGGAAACCTTGGGTACTCCCCTTCTAATTTTTCTTACTCTGGTTTTACATGTTTTGTCATCAGCCTAGGAGGAACGGGGTTGCTGCAGACAGTCCCACTGATAACAATAGACTTGATGTTAAAGACCCCAAGATGACAGGAAGAGCCTCAGAGAGTGATAGCTACCAGCTGTCAAAGTCAGAGCCTGAGATCTTTGGTGAAGGGTCACGTTGCCCAGTATGACCCACAAAGCTCAAAGTTCTGCAAGGTATTTTACCAAAGGGCCCTGAAGGCTTTTCTACACAGCACAATAGTTCAGACTAGTGCTACAAATAACATACTGCATACACTCACACACACACAGCCCTGGGTTCTTAGGACACAGGCGCAGACTGGACAGCATTACATTTCTAGAAAGGTATGTGTTTAATTCAACAAACATTTATAGGAAATCTATCATGTGCAAAGTCCTGGGCCATTATAAACACTGGATAAGAATTATTTTACGAGCTGATGTTTCATTATAGGTTAGACTACATCTCTGAAGGGCCTCGCAAATTCAACATAGGCGTGTGCTTTTCTCCTAAGGGGTTAAACACTCAAGCTTTCCAGAAAATCAGATTTGAACCTGTAAGAGTTCCTAATGGTAGAGATAAGGGGTTTTGTTTTGTTTTAAATCAGAATCATGACTACAGATAACAGGTTACTTAAAAAAAAAAAAAACCTTTCTGAGGTTTAAGGATTTTAGCTATCAATGAGTGGATCAAAAACAAGTTTGCTCCAATAAGCAGTCACTCAAATCAACTTTGCCCTGTAACTATGATCAAAACTTTTCTGTACATTGGCCAGATTTTAATACCAACTCTGCCACTGCTGATGGCACGTTCTGATGAGATCAGGAGGAGGTGCTAGCCTTTCCCTCTTAGCTGACAGTGTCAAGGAAATAAGCAGCAGCAATTAACCTTCCGCCCAGTGCACCCCAAGTACTGTAGCAATCAGACAGGCCTGGCTTTGTCTTGCTGAACATATTTTGAGTTAGCATTTAAGAACCGATGCAGTCCATTTTGCTGTCATTAGGTTGTGGTTATTTATTTGTCTAAGATATACAATTTCCAAGCCTGCAGAAAACAAGAGCCATTGAACATGCTGAGTAAGTAGAACATTTCTAAGTGACTTTTTAAATAAATTATTTCTAAGTCTTCACTACTCAATATTATCTATTAGTATTCTGTTTCATTTAAAAAATTTGGGTCTTTTTATTTTTTTACCCAAAGATTTAGATTTCAAATAAATTGAAAAAGGTGAGGAAAGCCTGTATGTCCTGTATCAGTTAGTATAACCCCAAGTTTGGCTTTTAGAAGCCTAAGAACAAAGGTTATAGTGTATACCAAATAAAGCTTGTCCTAAAGAGTCAAGCCCTGTGACATATTTAAGGAGCCATTAAAAGGGCAATAAAGAAGACTGCGGTTCAAATTAGGAAAAAGGGGAATTTTCTTGTTTTTAATTGAAGTATAGTTGATTTACAATAGTTTCAGGTATAAAGCGAAGTGATTCAGTTTTCTATATATATATATATTTTTTCAGATTATTTTCCATTATAGGTTATTACAGGATATTGAATATCCCTGTGCTATGCAGTAAATCCTTGTTGCTTATCTATATTATGTAGTTTGGATCTGTCGATCCCTTCCCCCTAATTTAACCCTACCCCCATCCCTTTTCCCTTTGGTAACCATAAGTTTGTTTTCTACGTCTGTGAATCTGTTTCTGTTTTATATATAGGTTCATTTGTATTATTTTTTATATTCTATATACAAGTGATAAAATACAATATTTGTCTTTCTCTGACTTACTTCACTTAGTATGATAATCTCTAGGTCCATCCATCTTGCTGCAAATTGCAATATTTCATTCTTTTTTATGGCTGAGTAATATTCCATTGTGTATATATATACCATGTCTTCTTAAACCAATCATCTGTTGAGGGACACTTGGGTTGTTTCCCTGTCTTGGCTATTGTAAACAGTGCTGCTGTGAATACTGGGGGGCATGTATCTTTTCAAATTAGAATTTTCATCTTTTCCAAATATTTGCCTAGAAGTGGGATTGCTGGGTCATATGGTAGTTTTGTTTTTAGCTTTGTAAGGAACCTCCATACTGTTCTCCACAGTAGCTGTACCAATTTACGTTCCCACCAACAGTGTAGGAGGGTTCTCTTTTCAAGAGAAGAAGTTTCAATGAAACAGGAATCACAGCCGAGAAAGTGAAAGAAGAGAAACCCTTATAAGGAAAGCTATTATACCATTTCGTTAATGTCATGGCTACCTAAAAACACCAACTAGCAAGAGACTGAAAGATTAAAAGCACATTAGAAATTTCTCCATTAGGGTTCCATACATGTACTGTGATGGGTATCAAGTGGCAGAAAGTAAAACAACTCTGAGAATACACCTGTATTTCATACCTGATGAGGCCCCTGGGTGCTTATCCGTAATAAGCTCCTTATGAGCTAAGCTGTGCTTTCACTATAATCCTTCCCCACATATCCGAACCTGCTGCAGGATTTTTTTAAACTGCTATTAGCAGTGACTAGAACTTCTAATCCTCTGCTATACCTTTATTATTAACACATACAATTAACATGCTGTAGCATTAAAGAACTGTGAAAAACCGTATCTTACTCCAAAATCTCACCATTTAACAAAGAATAACAGTACAATTTTCACAGAAATACTGTTTCTGTTTTGTCTGTATTTTTTTTTTACTGTAAATTACTTTAGCTATAAGGTTAACTGACATCTTTTAAAAGCTCTGAGAAAACTTCAAAGAACTTGGAATGAATCCATTACTAATGCAACTACTTCAGATACAAAGTAATCTTTCTTGAGTTTACTAAAGACAAGGACAGATTTTTAGCCCATTCCTGGAACATAAAATAAAGCCCAATTAGGAGATTAATATGGTAGTCTGATACAGAATGGAGTTTATCTGACTCCATGGTAATTATTAAATCAAGTATCACAGCTCTTTCCCTAATCAGACTTAGGAAAGATTCCTAAGCAGCCCAAACTCTGGAAACTGTAAAGCAGACATACATCCACCACCCCAATACCGACAGGATCTGAGGCCAAACAAATGGCGGTCTACCCCTTACTGTCATAGCCAAGTGCTTATCCCCTCCCCCACCTCTCTTGGGTTCCCTCAGTCCTTATTATTTTATCTCAAGTTCAGTTATTTCGCCTTTATCATTGTCTGTGTCATTGAATGAGAAGTGCTAAGGAATCAAAGAGTTTAAACCCTTTACTTCAGACCAAACTCAGCCTGTCTGAATCTCTCTGATTCAACCGCCAATGCAGGAGGGAGGCATCCTGGGGCTGCTTCTCCCCACCGACACCCACCCTGTCTAGCATGCTTTTGGTCACCAGGATTTTACCAGGTTTGTTCTTTTTAATTCTCAACTTTTGGGATGGAGCGGAAGGGAATGAAGCCTCAATTTCTCATTGTGTTTGTAGATAATTTCAACCAAAGCGTACAGAAACTAGGACTAAAACTTCCTATAGATGAGAAAATTCCCCCAAAGAAGCACTTTAAAGATACCTCTGAGAAAAGTTAAAGTCAGATGAGGGAGCAGGAGTCACTGAGTGATATAAACCCACACACACACACGAACACACACTCAAAAAACTAAAAAGCAAAAGAAACGGTAATAATTAAGTGCCAGTCTTCCCCTTTGGAGATCAGGACACTCAGAATTGGGGGGTTCAATTATGACCTCTCCATAGAAAGACAGGTTGCAGAGTGGGACCTGGTTCAGCTACAGAATTATAAGGCTGGTTGCATTCTTGTTTGCTGAGCCTCAGGAATGATAAGCAAGACTAAAGTTGTTGACAATCCCTGATATAGCTTTAAATCGGTTGCTGAATGCCAACTAAGGCATAAGCTTTATCTAGAGAAAGGACAATAGACCCATGTTTTACTTAAAACTTCACAAAGAATAGTTCTAAAGCCCTTATTCTTTTGCCTAGGATTGACTTTACTCCAACAAGGAAAAGAAACTTCCATCTAATTTCTCTCTTAAAGTAACAGAAATAGCTCCTTGCAGGTCGATATCTTCAGAAATATCAATAACGAGTTTTTAAACTTCCTGAAACAATACTCAAATACATCCCTTATATTAAGCTCAATTAAAATACTAGAACTATAGGTAATACAGTGCAACTTTGGTATTGTAAGCAATGACAACCATAATGACTCAAGAAATCTAAACAACACAGAGGTGGTGGTGCTGGAAAAAGCCTGGGCTTTCAAGCCAGACACCAGGATTGGAGGTCAAACTCCACTGGGAGCTCTGTAAACCTGGCAAGTGACTTGACCTCTGTAATTCATGACATGGAGATACCCTCTGTCCCCATGAGACAACATACCTACAGCACTGAGCGCAGCACTCGGCACTGCATCAGCACTTGGTATATGTTAGATGCTCTCAGCTGAGAGCCCGCATCTGTGCACCTTCAAAGCCCGAGTCTTTCCACTGCTTCTCTGTTGTTAGTCTGAGGTCAGCATTGCTACTATTGCTCCACACACTCATTAACATTATTAAGAGGTTTAGAAATTCTAAAACCAGATGATGCAATTTGAATTCTCTTGAGGAAGAACTGGGATAATACACACGATCAAGATTTGCTTCTCTGCTGGGTTTGCATCGGACTCTGAGTAGAAAACAGGACAATTTACCCAATAAACTATCTGATTCTTTAACATTATTCCAGGCCATAGAGGGTTAGCAATTCTGCCATAAACTGGCAGAAAGTAAACCTGTCCACTGATTAGCAAAGGATTAAAGATGAACAAATTCGAATTGGTTTTCAGATGCACCAAACTTAAAGATGGAGAAAAGTTGGTCTTTTCAGAGCATGTGCCAATGGAGGATTTCCTTTTAATTTTAATTGTTCTTCCCAAAACGTTTAAACATTCAGTGAAATAATCTCAGACTGCTTTGCTTTGTTCTTTGCTTTCAAATACTGTAAATGGCTGGATTCCAGATAGAGTAGTTATCCTCAAATGCCTTCCAACGAGGCCTGCCAGATTCTGTGGCTCAGAAGTAATTTAAAAGCAGAAATGTGTAACAAATGAGACCTAATGGAAAACAGTGGATGCTTTATAGTTAGAAAGATCACTTTTTTTTCCTCCAGCGAGAAACAGACAATACATATACACGCACATAAGAATGCATACACACTCAGACATGTAAACAAGACAAAAAACGAGTTGACATGTGTTTGATTTCTCTTCACTGTAGACACTAATTGGCAAGAATAAAATGTATATATATACATTGTTCTGTTTTTCAATGGAAAATGAAATTCATGATGCAACTATTAACCAAGCTCAACAATAACACAAGTCAAAACAGAATACTTAGGATAATACAAACTTTATCTCATGGTTTTCTTTGGGGAGGAGAGGGTATAATGCTTTAAAGTTTACAAACCGGTTTCTTATATAAGACAAACTTTCTCTATACAATGAAATAACTTTTAAATAATGACTTGTTCAAAAGAAGAAATGCCCATCTAGTTAGTGAGATTTCCATTACTAGTATTCAAGCAGAGGCTGGGATGTTCCAAAGGTAACTCATGTACTGGGTAAAGGTTAATTAAACCTGGAAACCACTACACTGTGTTCTTCCTGGATTTGTTCATTCATTCATCCCTTCAAATATTTTCTCTTTTGAATTTATTGTAGTTGACTTACAAATATGACATTAGTTTTGGGTATACAACATAGTGATGTGATATCTTTATAGATTACACAAAGTGACTGTAAAATATATAGACACAAAGTTATAAAATATTGACCCTATTCCCTGTGCTGTACATTACATCCCCGTGAGTTATTTATTTTATAACTGGTAGTGTGTACCTCTTTATCCCCTTCACCTATTTCCCCCAATCCCCCCTTCCCCACCCGTAACCACTCATTTGTTCTCTGTATCTGTGAGTTTGTTTCTGTTTTGTTATATTTGTTTGTTTGTTTCATGAAATGCTCACTAAATGCCAGGTAAATTACTACACACTTTACACACAGCAGAGCAAAGGACAGACCCAGTCTCTCCCTTCCTGGAGCTCAGAGTCCAGTAGGAAAGATGAAATACAAGGATTTATAAACAACATAAGGGCCATGAGAATGTTAATGAGAGACCTAGGCCTGGGGCAGGGAAAGACTTCTCTAGCAAAGCCATCTGAAGGGCAAATCGAAGTTAACTGCCCAAGAGGAGAGAGAAGAGTTCTCCAGGCAGGGAAAATTGTGAGTGAGAAGTGAAGGACAGTCAGGATGGCTGAAATGCAGGGGGCGGGGGCGAAGCCTGGAAAGGAAGGCAGGAAGTGACCTTGATGGACACAATGAAAATGTTTGGATTTTATCCCAAGAGCAAGGGAAACTATGGAGAGATCTTAAACGGTGATGGGATGATTAGAATCAGGAAGGAACTGTGGGCAATACTGTGTCACGGCAAGAACCGCAGCAGGAAAACCAGATCTGAGGCTGTTACCAAAGCCCAGATGGGAAATGATGGTTCTGTGGTCCAAGCAACTTCAAGGATGATGAAGAGTGAACAGATTCAAAGATGTCTGGTTGTTACATGTGACAGGACCAGATGTGTAGCTGAGGGAGAGGGCAGGGCCGAAGGAAATGCACAAGATTCCAGGGTAGACAACTGGGTAGATGAAGGTGCCTTCACGGATGTGAGCCCTGGAGGCACAGCAGGTTGGAAGGAGGAAGGGAAGACAGTAGGCTGAGTCCGAGGCACTTTCCAGGGAACTGGATACGGGGGTCTAGAGCCCCGTGAAACTTGTGGGATAGAGATGAGGATCTGTCATTTGTGAGCGCACAGACCTGCAGGGTCCAGCATGGTAGCCCCGATCCACAAGTGCCTGTGGAGCACCTGGGGTGGGGCCAGGCCAAACTGAGATGTGCTGGATATAAAATGCGTGCCAGGTTTCTGAGAAATCGATATGAAAAAGGAATGTAGGGTGTCATTAATCATTTTTATGTTGGTGATATGGTGAAGTGAAAATATTTTTGACATATCCGTTTCAACAAAATATATTATTAATATGGATTTCTTCTGTTTCTTTTCACTTTGATGATGTGGCTACCAGAAAATGTAAAATTACGTGTGAGGTTCACATTGTGACTTATGTTATATTTCTACGGGCAGCGCTGACAGAGGGTAACAGGTTTGAAAAAGTGAAGAAGAGCATGAGTGAGAGTGTGGTCTCTCATGAAGCTGCAGGTTTCAACACTCGCGGGATGGGGGTGATGAGGAGGACTGGGCTGGGAAAACTGGATAATGTGGTGCCACAAGAGACCAGGAACGCACAGGCTCGGAACGGCAGAGAGGGGAGAACAGGGTCTGCTGGGCAGTCAGATAAGAAAAAGGACTGAAAAGCATGTTCAAGCTAGAACACAGGTAGAAGAAAAAATTGTTCCTAAAATACTAATTTATTTAAAAAATTATAAAAAAGTAATTACTGTAGTTACTTTTCCTACATTTTAAGTCTTTTAACTAATAGTTTCTGAGCACCTCTTATGTCCCAGGTGATCTTCTAGGTGCTGAGGATATAAATCCTTGATTTAGATACAATCCTTGCCTTCACGGGGTGTACAGAATAGTCAGTGAATCAGACGTAAATCCCGTAGTGTGAGTGCTGCTCTGGGCGGACGGGGTGTGTTGTAACATCAGGTTTGTGGCCGATACATCTGGCAGGGGAATGTAGCATAGATCCCCAACCAAGAGGCTAGGTCTACCCAGGCAGAGTGTGGCTTGAGGGCTGGCTGCTCTGTCTTGATTTTTTTTCATCTGTGCAATAGGCCCAACGAGTGACCTAACTCATGAATTAATTGTGAGCATTAAACAATTAATAAGTGTAAAGGGCTTAATGGTGCAGTTTATAAGGCTTACAACTGTCAACAACAGTGCCATAACTATTAGTTAAATGAATGAAAGCAAATTTTCCAAATTCAGGAAATTTATTCATGTACAGGCTCAAACTTGTATTTTTACCATTCAAAGAAAACTCTCTTATCCTTGTCTGCCTTCTTGTTTCGTGCAGAATGGATGTAACTGTATCTTCCCTGGGTCATCATTATAGACTCTAATTTTTGCACTTGATTGTAAATGCAGTGATACCATCGGGACTTAATGAGGTCTGTAGGGTCGTTTGCCTGGATAACAGATTGCTCCCTATTTGCTGTGCTAAGTGCTTGTATGGGGTTTTAACGTCCTGTCTTACCACTTTCAATATGCTTGCTCTCATCCTCTCATTTGCTGCTTCTAATATATGATAATCCAAGAAACCTGATACTTGTTTATTGGCCTTATCAAAAGGGCATGGAATATCGTGCAGAGATTTTGGTATACCTCATTTTAACTACTAGAATGACTTTTCTCCCTTCATCCTTCTGACTTGTCAACCATCTTCACGCCCTAAGGTTAACTTGTTACCTGATTTTTGCTGCATTCAAAGCAGTATTACCAAGCAAAAGGAAAATAACTCGAAAGAAAACAGAACAGCTGAACGTGTACTAAGTTAATTTATCCACTTAATTACATAGACATGGCAATAACTCTGAAAGTCCCGGAGTGGATGCTTCCTTACTAACCTAGACCCTGACTTGGATAAAACAATGAATCCAGAATATGGCACCTTTTGCAGTAGAAAATTCCATTACATACTATGCAAAATAAGCCATCATATTTCTGGTATTAAAAAAGAAAAGTGTTCTCTCTCACAAGAGCCTTTCCTTTTCACCGATTATTTTGTTTGGCTGTCTCTACAGTTTTTTTCTGGTTTCATTATGTCTTTCTTGCACTGTAACTTGAATCTGAGCTATAGCAACTTTCCAGGGACAGCTCACGATTTTGCCTGTTGGAAAGGTTGTTAAGGTCAGCTAGAAAACAAGCCGAAAAAAACATAAATTAAACTCAGAAAAGGAAAAGCCTATGACAAATGTCTATCATCTTCTTTAGGGTAGCCCCATAAGGAAGGGTTCCTGCAAAAAAAAAAGGATCACAAATGCTTCCTGGTCTAAAAGCTGAGCAAACCTCTTTAATGAGAATTATCTCCCTTCTATGAGGGCCATGTTGGTTGCTTGGGAAAACAGTTCATTATGACCGCTTCCTTAGTGTTTATAACACATTTGATTTTTTGTTGTCGATGTTAATGTATGACATGCAATATCCCAGTTAATTTCATGACTTCCAATTCCCATTAGACAATTTCTCATTATTTGCTAAATTTGAGTCCCCAGAAAAGTGTAAAAGAAAGGCTGATAGTGTATATTGTTGGTATCAAATAACACAACAGTGTACTGCTCTCAAGGCAATGTTATGAGACTGAGGGAAAACGTTTAGAAGAAGAAGAAAAGATGTATAAACATAAAATTGAAGAAATATGCAAACAAGGGTCCTATTACAGAAGTGGCAAAATAAACCAAGCGGCCCCAAATTACAATATGGTTGTCTTTCCTGAAAGACAAGTACCTTATTATAAATAAAACCAAGAACCACTTACTTGTTGCTTAGAATGTGAGCAAGTATTGTGCCAGATGCTCTACGTTCATTGTCTCCTTAATCCTCACTAACTCTATAAGCCATGAAATCAGGCATTATGCCCATTTTATAGAGGAGAATATTGAGGCCAGGAAAGATTAAGCTGCCCAAGAAACACAACTGCAAAGTACAAAAGGTCTGTTTGACTCCGAAGTTAGTGTCCTCATATGCTGACCCTTTTGAAATCATCTGGACCCCGCCTTGCACTGCCGAATATGGTCATTTCCAAGAAATTTCAGGTGGTGGGATTGAGACTCCACATTCATATCCATAACATATGAGTAAGACTTAATTACTATATATTTGGATAGAAAAGACCAACTACACACCCTTTACTTAACTTTTCAAATAACTAGCACTAACACGTTAATGGAAAAACTCAGAGGTTTAGAAGTATCTCTAAAAGACTGTTTTTTTTTAAATTCTTAAATTTCCAAATTATACCCTTGTTCAGGCCATGCTATTTTCTCAGATTATTGGATTAGTCTCCTAAATAAACCCCTCATTTTTATTTATGTAGCCACCATACTCAAATTCAAAACACAAATTCAAAACTGCCTCTCCTCTGTCCTCTAGACAATGTCTGACAAGAAGAACAGCTCATTTTTTTTTTTTAGATTCCATATATATGTGATAGCATATGGTGTTTGTTTTTCTCTTTCTGACTTACTTCACTCTGTATGACAGACTCTAGGTCCATCCACCTCACTAAAAATGACTCAGTTTTGTTTCTTTTTATGGCTGAGTAATATTCCATTGTATATATGTGCCACATCTTCTGTATCCATTCATCTGTCGATGGACACTTAGGTTGCTTCCATGTCTTGGCTATTATAAATAGTGCTGCAATGAACATTTTGGTATATGACTCTTTTTGAATTATGGTTTTCTCAGGGTATATGCCCAGTAGTGGGATGGCTGGGTCGTATGGTGGTTCTATTTGTAGTTTTTTAAGGAACCTCCATACTGTTCTCCATAGTGGCTGTATCAATTTGCATTCCCACCAACAGTGTAGGAGGGTTCCCTTCTCTCCGCACCCTCTCCAGCATTTATTGTTTGTAGATTTTTTGATGATGGCCATTCTGACTGGTGTGAGATGATATCTCATTAGAACAGCTCATTTTAAACTTAAACCCACACTTAAACACACTGCTATCTCCTTGGCATGGGATATAGAGACCTCAGAGACTGGCACTCATCACTCACCTGTCTTAGAGTGGCTGTGAGCTCAAGGGCAAGAAAAAAAGCTTTATTAGTTCAATAAATGTTTATTGACATGAATTAAATTAGCAGCCTTAAACCTGGCACAAAATATTCTTCTATCATTCTAGTGTTCTTTTTCTTGTCTTATTCCTTTGTTCCCATCCTGAGATAAAGA
The DNA here is from genome assembly GCF_025265405.1 of Mesoplodon densirostris. Lineage (NCBI taxonomy): Eukaryota > Metazoa > Chordata > Mammalia > Artiodactyla > Ziphiidae > Mesoplodon > Mesoplodon densirostris. Next base: position 231,149,700 of record NC_082661.1, read on the forward strand.
AACCATGTATATACATCTCTAAATGCCAGAGTAGCTGGTGTGTTACAGTAGGTGCTCAATTAAAAAAAATTAGTTATAAATATAACAATCTTACCAGACGCATGTTTTTATGTTTTGATTTTTTTCCCTGAACATTTAAAAAGTGCTGCATAGGATATCCAAGACTTCTGTTTCAACAGCAATTTCATATTCTGGGCCAACTTGTCTTTTTTAGCAGGTTACCTTTGCCTGTTTCTTCTCACTGGCCAGGAACATCTACCACTTCCCCTGTCAGTGGATGCCTGTCCCTCCCCTTTCTCAGCCTTGGCACAATGACAAGAACCCCGTATGGGCCCCACTGGTTAGTGACAAGCTTGCAAGGCTTTCAGCCACCTGAGGGCAGGACAGCATCTTGTTCCCGGGACAGCTGGCAGGTGATCAAGTGTTGAGTAAATGAGTGAACAAAAGCAAATAAATTGACTCATGGTGACCAACTCTGAGTCCAGGTTTCCTCAGTCATAAAAGGGTGATGAACGCTGCCTATAAGGTGACATTAGATATTGTTGGTGATGTGACTGCCTCAAGGGAGGCATTCTCAAAATTCAGCCTCTGTTCTTTGTTTTAATTGAGATATAACTGACATAACATTGTATTCGCTTGTGTGTAACAGAATCACTTGATGTATGTATATACTGCAAAACGTATATAGTTAAAAAATATTAACTATAGTCACCAAGCTGTACGTTACATCCCCAGGATTTGTAATTGGATGTTTGTACCTTTTGACCACCTTTGCCCATTCTGCCCAAACCCCATCTCTGGTAACCAACAGTCTATTCTCTGCATCTACATCGGTCTCCATTCTGATTTTAAAGCCTCAGCAGATCAAGTACCGTAAGATGTAGTTCCTCAGTGTCCTAAACTCAGGACACTAAACCCACAAGGGTGAATAATCTGTGGTTGAAAAAGAAAGGAATTCTGGAATCTTATTAAATAGCCAATGGAACAATAAGTTATTTATTCTTCCTGCCTTGCTGGAGGGAGGAGGGCTGATGGAGAGATCAGACCTGTTCCTTAAACCTTGAGAATGGATTTTGCAATCCTGGGACAACAGTGCCCTACCCACTTCCCAGCAATAAAACACGTGAACATATTTTTCTGGATTTCTCTCTGGGTTTCTGGATGTTATCTTGAGAAAAGATGATGCGTGGGGTGATACTTATGGGGTATTACTTTATACATTTTTTGAGATCACTCAAGAGTATTTGACTTCTCTTATCTCTGTTAACTAAAATCATAAATCTTAACTCTACACAGAACTATGATGATATATATCCTTGTTCATCTGGCCAAAATGCTGCTTAGCATCTCTGAGATTCTATTCAGCCAGGGTTGCCATGACATGGTGACTCGTGTAAGCTGATACCCAGATGGAACTGAAAGACCCCATCCCAATATCACACTGCAGACTGTCCCCTCCTGCATCCACAGGCCATCAGGGAAGGATGACAGACTGTGGCCCTTGATTTCTATTTATCTTATTCCTAAAAGCAATCAGCAGCTAGCTTCCTCCACCATGAACCCAGTAGTGAACAAACTACAGCTTTTTCCTGTTTTAAAACTCCTATCTTACTAAATGTTTTTGAAACGCCAAGCAAGTATGGATATATAACTAATGTGAATGCTAAACGCAAAGCAAACCCCTGAAAAATAAAGATTCTTATATAAATGTGGTTTAAAAATGGAGAGCAGCTAACAAGTCACTTAACAAATTTTCTGAAATAACATAAAATATAAAGTCGAACAATGAATGAATAAATATTAATGAGAACCCCACAGATGACAAACCAGGTCTTAACACTGAAAAAAAAAAACTCTTTAAAGACGGTTTGCATAGATCACAGGTAGAAAAAAGGGAAGTACTCACTGTAGGGCAACGTATCCATTTTTACAAAACCAGAAAGATTTTTTTCTGACTAAATAAGTAGACAATCTCAAAATGCTCCCAAGTTATAATTAAACCAGATAGTGTACTTTAATATATATTTATATCCTGCTTTATTCCAAAAAAAAAAATGTAAGGAGGCTTACAATAAAAATGCTAGTTAAGGGGCTTCCCTGGTGGCACAGTGGTTGACAGTCCGCCTGCCAATGCAGGGGACACGGGTTCGTGCCCTGGTCTGGGAAGATCCCACATGCCACGGAGCAGCTGGGCCCGTGAGCCATGGCCAGAGCCTGTGCTCCGCAACGGGAGAGGCCGCACCAGTGAGAGGCCCGCGTACTGCCAAAAAAAAAAAAAAAAAAAAAAAGCTAGTTAAATTAATTCCAAAACCCTGGTAAAATACACAACTGAAGCACCAATATATTCTTATTAATACAAATTTACCTTAATTTTAAATTACAGAACTCTATTAGAGTCAAAGCTAAATTTATAGTTTGCCAAAACCACCATAAGAAACAACTTGTTTAATAACAGAGGATTGTTTAAATATACCAACATAAGATAATTATAGATACATCTTCCATATACATGTATATATACACATATATATATCCATGTATTCTAGAATATATAACAACACTGGAAAATTTTTATGAGATACAGTAAATGCAAGTAGTAATGAAAAGACAGTCTGCAGAAAAGTTTTCTACAAAGAATGTGTTTTATTTTTATAAAGTAGAAAACTATACTTTTAAGAGAATCTAGGAAAACGGTACAGAGATGAACTTATTTGCAAAGCAGAAACAGAGACAGAGATGTAGAGAACAAACGTATGGATACCAAAGGGGGAAAGGAGGGGTGGGATGAATTGGGAGATTGGGATTGACATATATACTATGTCAATTGTATATATATATATATATATATATATATATATATATATATATATATATATATATATATATATATCAATTCACTATTGATACTATGTATAAAATAGATAACTAATGAGAACCTGCACAGGGAACTCTATTCAATGCTCTGTGGTGACCTAAATGGGAAGGAAATCCAAAAAAGAGGGGATATATGTATACATACAGTTGATTCACTTTGCTGTACAGCAGAAACTTACACAACATTGTAAAGCAACAATACCCCAATAAATTTTTTTTAAAAAAGAGAAAAATGCATATTGTTCCTATAATTATATTCCTATAGGAAAAGACCATTGCTGCTACTCAAAACAACAGACTTCCTATAGATGAGTAATAGTAGAGGATCTATTATCACTCTTCTTGCTGACTTAACATGTTTTATTAAGATTTTATTGTTTTATAGGACAGAGTTTCACCCTAGGCCAACCCACGTACTGTAAATGAGGAACCATATCCTAGTAATGTTTCACACTATATAAAAGGGGTTCAACTAAATGGCTTCTTTCACTTAGGAATCAAAACCTCTTTTACTACCCCCTAAAATTAATATTACACAGCACGAAAAATTATTACACAATTCGTAAGTTATAAGTTACACATCTGGACATGTAAAAATTATTTTAAACCTACCCAACCTTGCAAATATCTACTCACCCAATGAAGAGAAGTAACTGAAAAAAGAAAAAATGAACTACATTTTCAGAAGAATTGTATTATAAAATATATTATTCTCAAGGATAAATGGCTATAAAGGCATATTTGTTTTTCAAGCCTGTGCTGGCTATTTTAAAATTTAAAAATCCTGATATAAAACAATGATAGAAAGCTAATAGTGATAGTAAAACACAGATTTTTTTCCAATGCTACGGGTGTACAAAGCATCTCCAAAAGAAATATAGTTCATGAAGTTATTTTTATGAAAAATACTATAAAACTGCCCATATTCAATTACGAATGATACAGGTTCACCTCAATCAAGGATGGTTTCACTCTAGAAGTATAAAATTAAACGAATCTGTTGTAGCTAGGAGAAACATGAAAGAAGAACAAAAACATTACACTCCAAATTAGCAACGGAAATGAAGAAGTGATCTGATGACTTTTATACTGAGTTTATGCTATATTTAAAAAAAATTCCTCGATCACATAACTAATCTCACTAATTAATTCAATGAAAGGGGGCAATCAAATAACAGTTTTTAATGCAACTGAGCAAAATTAAACTACCACCTATTTCAATAATCAAGAGTTTAAAATGAGCTGTTCTTATTGTCAGACAATGTCTAGATATCAATGTTCTGCATATAGTAAGGATTCTTCTCACGGTTCCTGCACCCTCCACAATTTAGCAGTAAAATATCAAACACCAAAACTTCTCAAGATGAGGTCCACAGACCTCTTGGGGTAAGTGAGGTGTGCCAGAGATTAGACGTCCCAAGAAAACCTACAGCATGTCACCTTAGGATTTTTTACTTTAGGAGTAGCATGCTTTCAAACAAAAGCATCTCAGACGAAAGCCCCAACATGCTGATAGGTCCTACATTCATCACAGTGCTTCTGTCTCGTGATCCTTGTTTATTCTTTCTTTTGCCCAGAATACTTTACTCAACTTCCACCCCCATTCTTTTCCAGATCAACAACTGTTGAACTTCAACCCTGGTGTAATAGCCAGATGAAAGCTTTCCTGCATTTCCCAGGCAGTGCCCCATTTGGGGCAGTACTCCCGAGGCACCTGGGGACAAGACTGCAGCACACTTCCAAAGGCAGCAGCATCCCTCGCCAGGGGAAAGGCAGGGGCCCTTTCTGCTCCTTCAGTCAGCTGTTGTGAGCATATCACTGGCAAACAACAAATGTGGTACAAACTGCTCTAAAGCTTGGACATCCACCAAGATCACCGGGAGGAGAGACAAGCTACCTACCAATAAAACAAACGATAAGAATAACACTTTGAATAAAGAGGTTTCTCGTCAGAAATCTGAAGAGGAAAAGTAAAGTTTTGGCTTTGGAGATCAAATCCTGGTCCTGCTACCCAGCCCGGACCAAATTAGTTAACCTTTCTGAGCCTGAATGTCCTTGTTTTTGAAATGGGGACGGGGCGAATTCCCATCACATTGGGTTAGAGTGTGTATTACATGACTCACGTGCATGAGGTTCTTAGCACTGAACCCGACCTAAGCTGGTGTTTCCCGAGTGCCACTAAAATCACATAATGTTCACATGCAAACCTCAGACACACAGAATAAACCTCTCATCATGCAAGTTAATAGCATGAAAAGGGACAAATTTTAAAGTATTTTATACATTATATTTATCAAACAATGGAAACCACTGTTGCTATAACGAAAATATGCTCTCTGTATATTTGAGAAAATTTTATCCAAAGTACTTAAAATACTGATGAAAATAAAAGCTCTTGTAAATATACAAATGATTTTGCTAATTTAATGGAATCATTAAATTGTGTGTACTGTTTTTATATGTATATTATGTTATTTTGAAGAAAACTATATGAACATACAAATAGCAAATTCTCATTTAAAGATAGACATCTGTGAAACAGACATTCAGGGTTAAAAAAAATGGAGTATTTTTTCAGTAGTTTTATCCATAAAGGTTGTAGATCTAGGCTGTAGCTTATTGAGCCACAATTTCCAATGTGTAAATATATTGGGGGCGTAACATAAATCTATCCACTCTTAATTGGAATTTGCTAAAAAAGATACTTAGGATCCATATAGCACTACGAGTACTATGATATTATGTCACAAACAAAAAGACCACTTCTTCAAGTAGCCTTATGTATATGGCACATATCACAATAACAGACACATTTATAAAAATTCTGACACGGTAGCATATGTGTGTATATGTAAAAATAAAGTCTTGTTACCTGAATAAAATTTTACTTTCCCACAACTCTCTGGTCATAACTTTATAACGCTGGTCAAATCTTTATTTGTAAATCTTTTTTTTTTTTTTCGGTACGCGGGCCTCTCACTGCTGTGGCCTCTCCCGTTGGGAGCACAGGCTCCGGACGTGCAGGCTCAGCGGCCATGGCTCACGGGCCCAGCTGCTCCGCGGCAGGTGGTACCCTCCCGGACCGGGGCACAAACCCGTGTCCCCTGCATCGGCAGGCGGACTCTCAACCACTGCGCCACCAATCTCCTCTATAGTGAGAGAACTGAATTCTAAGGTACATTTCTAAATGACTAGACTATAAGTATTTTTTTTTTTTTTCTTTTTGCGGTATGCGGGCCTCTCACTGCTGTGGCCTCTCCCGTTGCGGAGCACAGGCTCCGGATGCGCAGGCCCAGCGGCCATGGCTCACGGGCCCAGCCGCTCCGCGGCATATGGGATCCTCCCAGACCGGGGCACGAACCCGTATCCCCTGCATCGGCAGGCGGACTCTCAACCACTGCGCCACCAGGGAGGCCCTATAAGTATTTTTTATATGGTAGCTGTAACATGGAAGGCTCCCCCAAGTCAGAACTTTATCAAAGTTAAGCAAATATGCATATACTGCTCCAAATATAAAGCACTTTTGTGATATCTAAAAAATTTTATTTCTTACTAAAAGAATATAGGAAAATGCTAACATGACAAACTTTTATGAGGAAACTTCCATCAAAGGCTCTTTTTTATTTAACATTAATTATCTCTGCTAAATTATAGCATATTGATTGTTCATTTTTCTCTGTTTATAAATCCCCACTATATCTTTTCAATTGTCATTTAAAAAGAAAATGGAATAGAGATGCAAACCACTCTAGTTCCTGGCATGTTAAAATTCAAAGTAAGGCAAAGCCTATGAAGGTGAGGAGTGGGTCAAAAAAGGGATAAATACACTGAGATCAGAAATTTTTACTACTCAGTTAATAGAGCATTATTATAAGAGAAAACCACAAACAAGTATCCTTAAATTGTGAAAATGTACTGAAAGTATTCTCTTTCAAAAGGGCCATATTTATTCAACTATGTGTTTCCAATACAAGGTAAACCCCTTATTAAAATGACATGCCTCAGTTCTTTGTTTCCTAAATTTAAATTACACGAAACTGCTTAATCACTGAGGTTTCTAAAAGTAGTAGGTCCTAGAATCTCAAGAAAACAAAAATGCTTCCATTTTCAAGATACTTATAGCTGTGCTTATCCTAATCCATTAGAGTACTTGGCCAGTAAGTTAATATTTAATTGGCAATTTCCTTTAAACAGGATAATAGCATACCAATAACAGTATTTCCAAAATCCAAGTTTGGCCTAGAAAAAGGGGAAAGCAGCTACAAAAACACTACATAGATAATATAAAATAAGCTAAACCACAACTCACGAAAAAGACAGACTGCAATAAATTAAAAAAATTCTAAAATGCTACACGTGATTCACTTGCTAGGTCACAAAACATACCTATTTTCAAGCATCATTCCTTTGGATCATCGTGCCAGAAGAGAGTTGCATAAAGGAAGGAGTCAGGCTAGAATGAAATGATAAATGAATTGCTTTTGCTAATCTGTAATTTTGGACCAACTTCCTTACACAGTTCTCTCTCTTTATTAATTTTCTTTTCTGGACCATTCAACTTGGATGTCATCCAAAAAGATGATAAGCCAGTGCTCTCGGAGCAACTTCACTCAACATCTGACTAAATGTGTTGAGTTCTCTGCCTTGTCCTCACTGTAGCTATTAAAAAAAAAAAGCTAATAATTTAAACACCTCATAGCTGGAATTTATTGCACCACATGGTTCTTACACATTCCCGATAGAAGTTAGAATTTTTATCGCCTATAATTCTCACATCCTCTTGGGTGACATATAAGATCTGTACCTCCCTCCGCAAACAAAAGGATTCTAGTTACCTTCAGTTTCACCACTCAAAATTGGCAAATACAGCTAAAAAATTAGACGAGAAACAAATGAGTACCAATAAATTTTATAGGTGTGAAATAAATTAGTCATCACTACAGCTTTTCACAGCTGTTCAAGATCCACAGTTTAATTTTTTTTTAAAGAGGAAATGGTGGTATATTGGTGGAGGTGTGGGAATCTAAGAGTCAGTACCCATTTTCCCACGTTTTTTGGGTCCCAACCCTTTGAGAAACAGCTGTGTACCCATTCCTCTCCCATAGGTAACATATACACAGAATGTTAGATACAATTTCAAGAATTAAAATGTTAAAAATGGCAGTAGCATGTATATGGGGAGCTAAATCTTTACACACAATTAATTGGATTATCCTGTGTAACTGGTTACGGGGGCGGGAGACAGGTGAGCACTCAGGATGAGCAAGGCAGGTACGTGTGGATGAGAAGCTAATGCCCAGTGGTAGAGCAGAGCCTCTGGCTTTGCTTTCTTCACGTCTAAGTGGGAAGTAAAGGTAGCCAAATAAAGTGGAAGGAAGTTAGTGATAAGAAGAAATGGAATGTTTCTCAGGCAGCCTGTTCAAGCACAAAAATGGAGAAGGGATATCACAAGTCATTCTTGGCAATACAAAGCCATTTCTCATCTCCCCCTGCTTCACGCTTCGTTCTCATTTTGCTTATTTAGCATCAAGCACCACAGAGAAGTTTATAAAAATAGAACTAATTATATAATTGACACTATTAATTTATATACACACATAAGTATACGGTACATATGTTTTTTTCCACATAACAGTATGTGCTTTCTTCTTTAAACAAAACCGAAAATAAGCTTCAACTGAAACTGGATCATAGTAACGTAGGCCAAGGTCCATATACTATGTAACTGCAGTAAGTATGCTCGTTAATTTCTTACTGTATGCTCTGGGTATTAAAGGATCTTATTGTGAAGCTCATAGGAAAGGCAAACAACTCAGCCAAAAGCATCACAAAAACTCCACTGTAATTAGAAGTATATTTTCTTTGGTAACAAATGTACTTTTCCCTAGAGAACTTTATTCTTTTTTAATTTATAAGCATCTGACATATTAACTAAAGATTAATCATCCCTGTTTGGTTTTAGGATGTGTTTGGGTTATAAACAGAATCACAGTTTTGAGTCACTGCTTGTTAGAATATTCTCAGATTCTGGAATATTCCAATTCACAGAGTAACTGACTGGGTTTATGAAAGAGAATTTTAAAAAACTCTAATGCTATATGCCAGGTATTTCAATAGGAGATTTCATATAAGTTCTCACTTTAATATAATCATATAATGCTAACATCTTTTATAACACAGTATTAAATACAGACTGACAAGAAATTATATTTTAGACCCACGAAGTCTGGGGCTCCCAGGACAATGGAGTGTATGACTTGGGCCATGGTTGTCACCCTCATAGACAGCCTCCTAGGATGTCACTCAATCCCTGTTGTGGCATCAGCACCCCAGGATTGTAAATATCTATATATATGTCTTGCTCCCTCACTGGCCTGTAAGCTCCTAGAAGGCAGAAAGCATACATTAACTATGGTACATTCTGGCACCCGCTAATAAGCCTCTGATGAATTTTGAAAAAATGAAGTGCTTGTTTACAGATAACCTAACAGAAGTTGGGAAATTAAAGAATGCAAGGATAATATAAATCAAGAATGAATTTTACACACCGGTTAGAATGAGCATCATCAGAAAATCTACAAACAACAGAAGCTGGAGAGGGTGTGGAGAAAAGGGAACCCTCTTGCACTGCTGGTGGGAATGTAAATTGATACAGCCACTATGGAGAACAGTATGGAGGAAGATTTTAAGGAATCTTCCTTAAAAAACTAAAAATAGAATTACCATATGACCCAGAAATCCCACTACTAGGCATATACCCAGAGAAAACCATAATTCAAAAAGACACATGCACCTCAATGTTCATTGCAGCACTATTTACAATAGCCAGGTCATGGAAGCAACCTAAATGCCCATCGACGGACGAATGGATAAAGAGGATGTGGTACATATATACAATGGAATATTACTCAGCCATTAAAAGGAACTAAATTGGGTCATTTGTAGAGACGTGGATGGACCTAGAGACTGCCATACAGAGTGAAGTAAGTCAAAGAAGAAAACAAGTATCATATATTAACGCATATACGTGGAATCTAGAAAAATGGTACAGATGAACCAGTTTGCAAGGCAGAAATAGAGACACAGATGTAGAGAACAAATGTATGGACACCAAGGGGGAAAAGCGGTGGGGTGGTGGCGGTGGGATAAACTGGGAGATTGGGATTGACATATATACAATAATATGTATAAAATAGATAAGTAATGAGAACCTGCTGTATAAATAAATAAAATTTAAAAAAATTTTAAATAAAATAGCATGACAAAGTAAAAAAAAACACAAAGCATTTGTTAAAATAAAGGTTTATCAACTCTTAAAAAAAAGAATGAATTTTAAATGAAAAGAAAGAATCTCTAAATTGATAGCCCACATCAGTTACACAGGATCAATTTCAACATCAGTTTCCTCCATAACAGAAAGTACTAAACCATTAGTCACTGTGAAGAAAAATCCCCACACTATGATATTCTTTTCTTTCTTAAATGTAATATAATTCAACGTTCTGCCAATGACTCAGTAATTATTGTGAACATCGGTTATTATACAGAACTCTAGAGGCAGCTGTAAGTATAGACGGCATAAGCCAAGGAATGGGAGGACCACACTGAAACTTGTCCCAGCAGTAGCTCTGCAAGCTGGTGCCCTTCCAGGCCTGCGACATTGTCTTTTTCCAGCCTCCTCAAATACGATTCAATTAACGGAAAATCATGGGCTCTAGTTTAATCTCAGCTTGGACACCTAACGTCTGAATCTCGGACAAGTTCAATCTCTGGTCCACCATCTTTTCAACTGTTAAGTTTTTGGTAACACCATCCACCCAGGGCCGTTGCAGAGCTCAAGTGAACACACACACCGCCCTCCTCCATTCTTACGAGGTGCACCTTACCTTCAAGGTTACTGAGGTACAGGTGACCATATTTTCTAAACCCAAAATTGGGGGACAAAACCAAACAACTAGACTAATATTTAAAAGAGAGATTTCCTGGAAAATTCAGGGCACAGAGCATTCCCCAAGACTGCAAGCTGTCTGCACTGCTTCTTTTCATTAAAAGTCCTTCTGAGTCTTTATCTCCACGTTGGCCATTCTTTTTTTTTTTCCACTCACTGATAATTTCTTATATATTCACCCCTGCTTTCATAAAAGTTTCAGTATATCAGGCATTATGCTCTGAGACTACAGAAGGGAAGATACGGGCACTGTTCTCATTGCTATGGAATTTACAATCTAGACTCTCGAGGGAGAAAGAGGTATTTTTTTAATTGAAGTATAGTTGATTTATTGAAGTATAGTTGATTTATAGTATTACTATAGTACTATATAATATACTATAGTATATTATTTCAGATGTACCACACAGTGATTTAGTACTTGTATAGACTATACTCCATTTAAAGTTATTATAAAATAATGGCTAGGGCTTCCCTGGTGGTGCAGTGGTTGAGAGTCCGCCTGCCGATGCAGGGGACATGGGTTCGTGCCCCAGTCCAGGAAGATCCCACATGCCGCGGAGTGGCTGGGCCCGTGAGCCATGGCCGCTGAGCCTGCGCGTCCGGAGCCTGTGCTCCGCAACGGGAGAGGCCACAACAGTGAGAGGCCCGCGTACCGCAAAAAAAAAAAAAAAAAAAAAAAAAAAATTACAAATTGGGATAACTGCTATGAAGTACAAGAGAGAGCATCACATCCTAGGAAAACCAGATGTGGCAGAGGGGAGGGCTGAGGAGCCAGGGAGGCCGGGAAGGGTCTCGGAGGGACGGACGCTTCAGCAGAGGACTGACGGAGACCCTCTCGGTCCCTGCAGCAAGGCTTCCACGGTGCGTCTCTTTACTACCTGTTCCTCTATTTCTTTCTGCAGCTTTTCAATTCTCCCCAGGGTCCCTCTCCCTTCCCAAACCACACCAGTAGGATACGGTGGAGAGGCAGCCAGACTCTGAATCAGGAGACCCCACTCCGCCTCTCCTCTGTAAAGCTGACAGAGGTGCTTCCCCTGCCTGGGCTCCAACTGTACAATGGGGAGGACAGGTGCCCTGAGCGCCTTATACAGAGATCCTGGGAATAAGACTGTGTGTGAGCGACAGACGCCAGAGGTCCTGGGGACTCCAGGGCTACTTAACTGTGTGAACTTGTATTTATTACCACATCTTCCCTTCTGGTCTTTAGTGGTCTCTTCACTGCTGTTAGCTTTCTCTGAATGAACAGACATTTTAGATATTCCCAAGTCAACCTCCGCCAGGATTTTGACCCATCACAACACAACACACCTTCCTTCCATTTTTCAGTCACTTGTTCACTTAACAGACCTTTAAAATATGTTTGTTGGGCCTCCCTGGTGGCGCAGTGGTTGAGAGTCCGCCTGCCGATGAAGGGGACGCGGGTTCGTGCCCCGGTCCGGGAGGATCCCACATGCCGCGGAGCGGCTGGGCCTGTGAGCCATGGCCGCTGAGCCTGCGCGTCCGGAGCCTGTGCTCTGCAACGGGAGAGGCCACAGCAGTGAGAGGCCCGTGTACCGCAAAAAAAAAAAAAAAACCGGCTCTAAAATACCCATCTGTTCGGTTCCCTTGCCCAGCGGCCTTTATTTGCGCCGTGGATCCTTTTCGCAGTCTGGTAAAGTCTCTGGACTCCTTCTCAGAATAATGTGTATTTTTTGGTAGTGTATAACTAGATGACATAGAAAATAAAAAGATTGACAGTTATCAAAATATTTTTAAGTGTGATATAGTAATGTACTGCTTATTATTCTATGAAATAACAAGTTCTAGTGTGGGTCTAATAAATACTGTAATTTTAAAGTAGTGATGAGCTTAAATATTTTGAGCTATCTACAACAACTATAATGTGATATGAAAATATCTGTGATTTCTACCAGTGGCAAAGTCACAGTCTGTCAATACTATTATGGCTTATTGCCTGCGTTCATAATTAAGGGAAATGTTCAATTTCAGTTAGCTATTAGTGAAAATGAAAGTGTAATTATTTCCCTCAACGAAGCTCATGAACTCTTGGAAATTCTAGCCACTGATGCCACTGGGACCCTTGACAACTGCCACAACAAAGTTCACCAATTTATAAGATGGCCACAGGAGTTTCGAAGCATTTCAATACATGACCAAAAAAGTTGTCCTTAATATCAATAGCAAAATCTAAAGGTCAAACCAAAAAAAAAAAAAAGCCAGAAAATTCTACTTTTCATGAATTCAAAGTTTTATTTCCCAACTTGCACCAATCTTAATTTTCCAAATCTTTCTATAAATCTCTAAACAAAATTTCAAGAAATATGGAATTTTAAAAAAACTTAGTGTGCTGAAAACCTATTGGGATAAATGTAGTTTGGCTTCCAAATCAAAGAAAAAGGACACATAGCAGGTGTATCCACACACAAGGATGTTAAACATGATGAAGTAGGAGGCATGTGTTTCCATGCCTTTTCCCAAATCTCCTCCCCTGGACACACTTTCCCACTGTTTGCGCCTTTCCCCAAGATTTTTGTAACACATGGCTTGACTTCACTATCATCTTGTACAACTCTACCAAGGTACCTCATGTAGAGAGACCTCAAAATAGCCCCAAATTTATTCCTTGTAGATACAGAGACCACAGATTCTGAATCCAAAATAAGCAGACATGGCTTGATGGGGGGATAACTAGACAAAATACTTGCTATCAGAAGGCTCCTGGAAAACCCATAAGGAACAATTCAATGCACACAGAGGGAAGTTTTTCCTCCTCCTAAAGATAAGGTTGACCTTCCTGTACTATAATTGGCATATTTGCCTGCTCTACACGCTGTACAGTGAGTATGTCTTTCACCAATTATGTGATAGTCTTTCGCCAACTGGGAATTTTTGAAGTAATTTCAGCTACTTCCTTTTTCATACACTTGTTTTTTAGAAGCATTAAGATATTCTAGAAGATATACTAGAAGAGAAAAAAGTTACTGGCACTAAAATTCATTTAGAAATTTCAAGACAGAATTCCTAATTCAGGAAAATCTAAATTGAATTAAAACCAAAGGAATGTCTCTATTCTTTCTCATCAGTTCACAAGCCTCCTTACCTATGAAAGGCAAAGATAAGACCTATCAAATCTTTAAAAAATTCTGATTTCCTCTCTCCCATACTTAAATCCAGAGTGATTACACTCCACCCTGAATATAAAAAACTAAACTTACAATAACAACAATAAAAACCTCTTCAAGAACTATAATAGAAATGAATTATCTAGCAATCCCACTACTGGGCATATACCCAGAGAAAACCATAATTCAAAAAGACACATGCACCCCAGTGTTCATTGCAGCACTTTTTACAATAGCCAGGACACGGAAGCAACCTAAATGCCCATCGACAGACTAATGGATAAAGAAGATGTGATACATGTATAAAATGGAATATTACTCAGCCATAAAAAGGAACGAAATTGGGTCATTTGTAGAGATGTGGATGGATCTAGAGACTGTCATACAGAGTGAAGTAAGTCAGAAAGAGAAAAACAAATATCGTATATTAACGCATATACGTGGAACCTAGAAAAATGGTACAGATGAACCAGTTTGCAAGGCAGAAATTGAGGCACAGATGTAGAGGACAAACATGTGGACCCCAAGGGGGGAAAGCGGCTGGGGGTGGTGGTGGTGGTGTGATGAATTGGGAGATTGGGATTGACATGTATACACTGATGTGTATAAAAATGGATAACTAAGAAGAACCTGCTGTATAAAAAAAAAAGAAACAAATTTTCTAGAACATCAAATCAGTGAAATGACCTTCTGTTAGTTATGTTCAGATTTTATTAATAAAACAATAGCTAGATGTACAATTACACTGGCAACATGATTTCAATGCCAATCTACAAAAAAATACCTTCACTCTTATGTTTTATGTATGGTGACTTAGTTTCTATAAGGCTATGAAGTAAAAAAAAAAAAACAGCCCTTATAACATTCAGAAAGTATGTTACATTCTATGAACCCAGTCTTGAGTTTTGTTACCTCCAAGGTTATTCTTTTTTTTTGCAGTACGCAGGCCTCTCACTGTTGTGGCCTCTCCCGCTGTGGAGCACAGGCTCCGGATGCGCAGGCCCAGCGACCATGGCTCACGGGCCCAGCCGCTCTGCGGCATGTGGGATCTTCCCGGACCAGGGCATGAACCCACGTCCCCTGCATCGGCAGGCGGACTCTCAACCACTGCACCACCAGGGAAGGCCAAGGTTATTCATTTTAAAAAGTACATATCACTTGAAAAGTGCAAAAAGGTTCCAGTACCTCTACATTTGAGAGTCACTGTCCAAAAACAACAACAAAACATATATATATAATAAAATGGATTTGTCATGAGACTTTGCTATATTTCAAAAGCTACCTGAAAATTAAGAGGTGGTTTTCAATGAACACAACTGTTTGAGCTGATATGGCAACCCAAATTTTAGACCATAAACTTTCAATATACTATAATTGTTCTGTTAGTCTAGATCATATTACATAAATACTATATAATGTTAAGTCAACAATGTCATCATTTAACTGAACCTATAATATATTAAAAAGTTTAAAGGCACTCTCAAAGTGAAAAAAAAGTCTATTAAAATTCAGCTTGGGTTTAATATGAAAAGTGTTAATGCTCCAAAAGAAATCTAGCTAAGCAATCATGTACACATAGATATTAGCGTGAAACTTAAGACAAGTTGCTGGATTGAATGATGAGACCATTAGCTTGAGCTCTTCAGTTCATTAGCTTAACCACAATCCCAACCTAATATCCATAAAGGCACAAAGGCAATTGTAATATACCTTCTAAGTGTACAGAAGGACACAGATTTTTCATTATCCACATCACGAAGGATTTACGTTCAACATTACTTTAGTGACAGTAAAGAGAAAACTAGAAAAGTCTTAGAGGAAGAAGCTAACTTTTTAAAAAACATTAAAAACCTGTTTTTCTTATGTTCAATGCCACATACTGAAAAACAGAAATACATTCCTCTTTAAAAAAAAACAAAAAAAACCAACAACAAACTGCAGATTACCCAGTATGCAACCACCCAAAGACACACCAAAGCAACTCCCATTTTTTGCCCACAAACCTTCCCTCCTGCTGTATTTCCTCTGCCATCTACCCGGATGCCCAAATCGGGTCCCAGGTATCATCCTGAACTCACCCTTCTCCCTCCCCAAACCCTCGCCATCACTCACTCACCAAGCTCTGTCAATTCCACTTAAGTGTCCCCCAGATCCGTCACTTCTCCTGACGCCCCTGCTGGGGGAGTGGCCACACCTCTCCCCAGGTGAGGCCAGTCACCTGTCCTCTCCCTCTTCTCCACCCTCCTTCAGTCACCACCACCCCTGCTCAGGCTCTGGCAGGGTCTCTCACCTCTGAGCCTCTGCGCACTTCCCGTTTCCCCTTAAAGTCGCTTACTGTGGCGGGGAGGAAGAGCTCTAACTTCTCTGGCTGGGATGTGCTTTTAATATTAACAGGGCATTTCAACTGAATCACTACCTCCTCAAAGAAGACAACCCAGGGAAGGGAGCAGAACCCTGAGCCATGCAGTAGCACTTTCAAGGGCAGTGGTTATTTTTAGCTCCCCCATGCCCCCACCCCGTCTCTGCTATTGTTATTACATCGTTACTCTTACATCATCATTATGTTTGATAACAATAATAAGTAACCAACAGTGGCATGTTTTTATTATTTGTGAAATTAATATGGGACTTTAAGATACACAATCACAAAGTTAATCCTTCCCTGGTCCCAGTTACACAGAGGGCAATGGGAATCCTATACATTCTATCAGTATATGATGGCTCATTGGGAATCCTATACATTCTATCAGTATATGATGACTCATTAAATGGGGGTGAGGGAAGCAGCAGCAGAAAGAGATCTGAAGACTGGATGGGAAGGAGAGCATGAGTGAAAGAAAAGACAGGACAACATAAAAGGCACACATGACCACCTAGGAGGTATATCCACGAGGAGACTCCAGAAAGAGGTCATCTCAATTCATACCTGCTCCACTCTGTCCAGCGTGATTTCCCCAAAGACGCAGCCCTGTGGAGACAGCTTTTTTCCACTATATTGGGGATATTTTCCCAGTTCTAACTTTCCTTCTCTGCCTTTTCTCAGCTTGTTACACTCAGCGCCTCTCTGGGTCTACTCCTCTTCTACAGCTTGCTGTCATTAACTGCTTTCCGTAAAAATGGAGTCAGCACTTTAGAATTCTTTGCAAGTCATGGGACTGGTCACACTTGGCAATTACCTGTTAGCCAGGGGAAAAAATTAGTTCCCTTAATAGAGTTTACGCAAAAATGATCCAGAATGGATTGCAAAGGCAAGTATCGAAATGGTGATTCCATACATGGCATTGCATTCGTGAGTTTAGGTGGTTTTAAAGTGTTGGCTATAAATGGATAAAATCTAGAGCTCTCTTGAAATTTTGTTTAAGGTGCCAGTGACATTAATTAAAAAGTTAGAATGCAATTTCACACTGCCATATAGAAGCCATCTTCTAATGCTCTTCATTTGCATTCAACCCCCCACATTTCATGACTACAGCATTTGCCTATAGAAATTTAAATGCCCCAAATGGCAGCATTATCAGAAACGTACACTTGACTTGAAGCATGAAAAATTAGAGCCGGACTAAAAAAAAAAAAAAAAAAAATCAACGAGCAGAACTTAAGGGGTAACAGATCTGAAAACTGACAAGTATTTCTTAAGCAGGAGTATAATCACCATGCTCACCATTTCTCTTAAATCCTTCAGTCTCTCTAAATGTTAAAGCATAATCTGCTATTTGTCTACCGCAAATGGATTGTGCCTACTTTAATGTCAGCATAGAAATTCTTATCCAGAGACACTTATTTCCTCCCTTGGCAGGATCTTAATGAGGAGAACACTACAAAACAAGCACAATAATGTCACAGGAGGAAAGGCGCGGTGAGCTACACTGCAAAAAGCAACAAGACTTGCTTCCGAGCTCAGGATTAGCTATGCTGGCTGTCAGTCTCTCCAGGCGCCACATAGAGTCACACAGAATCAGACGCGGTTGATGGCACGGAAGGGTTGGAACCAAGCACAGCCTCTTTAGAAGCAGTAACTTTCTAAATCAGTCACGGCCTGCTTTCCTGTAGACCGAGATGGTACGGCCAGCCCATCCGCAGGGAGGCATGCGCTTTGAAGTGTTTTGCTAGCAGTGGTGATGGATGGGAAGATCTGTCCCATGGGAATGGATGGCCAGGAACAGGTGCAAGACAACTGTCCAGACTCAGCCTTGCAGTCCGACCACAGAACAAAGTATAGTGCCTTCTCCTTATGCAAGGAAACCTGGACCCCACGAACTCCAGGACTGACCTGGTCAAACAGGCTACCAGAGGCACAAAAACCGACCCGAGAGTTCGGAAGACAGCGTTTCTGTCTACTCAATACTTCTGTTCTTGTGGTGCAAAATGCACCTCACTGCAAACTAATAATTTAACAGTCAAAAAAAAAAAAGAACAGAAAACTTTACTAAGCAATGAAAAGGCAGCTACTCAATATACTTTGCTCGAGCTTTTCTTATGAAGGTAATCCTCAAAGTGGTATGGTTAGAAGAATACAAGAATTAGCCTTCCTACGTAGCTTTGTTTCAACATGTATGTATGTGAGTAAGCCTACATGTGAAAGAAACAGATGTTTCCTTCATTACTTTTAATTCTTATAATCATGTGGGAGAAAGGAGAGCTGGTAAAAACTTCTCTGGACCTTTCTGGAGAAGAAACTAGGTAAATGCCCAAGGACCCATTGGTTTGACTACTTTATAATTCTACTAACCTTCTAAATACACAGAGACAAAAGAGGCTCCCAAAGACACTATTACAGCACAGAATTAAACAGGCATATCCTAATAGAAAGTGAAAATTTTATACCAATAATCTTGTGTATAAACAGTCCCTTTAAATGTAGTCTCTAATTCACCAGAGAGGAAAAGAAATGGAGGAAAAAACATTCAAAAGCACCAAGAACTTTGGAGGGATGCCAAACATATTTACACTGAACATTTTTCTCAAAATTTTGTTAAAATGAAAACATGATCTAACTTAATCCTCACTCACCTGAGAGACAGGTTCTATGATGGACAAACTAAAGATTAGACACATTAAATAAGGTCGTTGCTCATGGTCATAAGCTAGTGAGTTAGAGCACCCAAACAGGACAAGACTAAAAGGACAAGGTGGAGAAAGTCAACTTTTCAACTTTTTCCATGAAAATCATTACTTCTATGCCCTTAATTTTTCATTTATTCATTCTGCACACATCCTACTATTGTTGCTGACCTGGACAGAAAAGAAATAAGGGGTGAATGCTGCTCATGTACCAAAAATTCATGGTCACAATTTTAAAAGACGATGTCTAAAACTGGAAGCAAATACACCTGCATGATGATTTAGCAAATGAAGAAGACTAGTTTTTCAACCATAAGGCATTTAAATTAAGATCTGTTCTCTGATAAAACATTTAATATCATATTCCACCTTAAAAGGTGTTGTATGGATAAAGAAACCAAAGCAGAAAAATGTGTCATTCTCTGAAAATCTCCTAAGTGAATTAACGATAATGGCAGAAATAGAATTCTAGATATTACATTATGATCTCATCTTTTTAAAATATGCATATGTTAGAGTCCCTTAATTTATATGTCCTGTTAATACATTCTTCAAACAAAAGCCCTGGCCTTGACCACTTCTTCTCAGTGATTCTATTCATATCCTTTAAAATGATGTGAGTGGTAATCTCAGCATTCCTCAAAGCCAAACATATGTAGTCAAACACTAAAGAAAATTTCTTAACATGTAAGAAAATAATTTAACTCAAGGTTTGAAAAAAAATTTCCTATTGGCAATTAGAAATACAATGTATTTATAAGCAATCTAATTCATAGTAGCTTATTTTAAATAATATATTTTATAATATTATATATTATACATATATATTATTTTATATCATACATATTTAACAATATTATTAAAAATGGTTTGTTACCAAACTTTGAAGTTTGTTACTTCAAAGTCAGTAACACAAACTCAGATACTGACTAGATCAATTCCAAAGAAAAAGTTATTAAGTTATAGCATAAACTGAAGTGATAATAGCTAAGATTAAATATTCCAATCCTTCCACTGATGTCTGAGTATGCTTCAGATAGTTTAACCCCTTTAAAGAAGTTTTTCATCCTAATTAGTTAAAAAAAATCAGGAGTATAACATTCTCCTACTATTAGAGGAATTTATATACCACTTGTAATTGAAAGATTTTCCAGCAGTATCTGATTATGTCTGAATATATATATATATATATACACACACACACACTTATTATATGATTTGGAAAAAGTATCCAAAGAAGGTAGATGTCTTTCATAAGACATCAGAATAAACCAGCACGTTACATAAGTTTCCAATTTCTGAGGAAATTAAACACTATTTCTTCTTCCATAAAACAATGCTGTACTCGAGTTCCTCGTGAAGCAACTTTATTCTGCCCAAATCCACCTTCTCATGCAGTCCTGCACAACCTTACCAGCTGACATCTACCGCCCTCTCTACATCACTGGACTCTCATTCACCTTGTTTATAACCAGCTTTTCCGTATCATGCTTTCCATTCTTATTATCCAGGCATATACATGCTTCCCCTGAGCATCGTACCTTAGATACCCAACAAAAATTTGCTGACAAACTGAAAGATAACATTTTTTAAATGTTAAAATTGAAGTTAATGGTAGTCATACACACAATCTAACTTAAACTCCATTAGTACTCACAGTGTATCTATGGAACCGTCATTGATATCCCCATTTTGAAGACAAGGAATCCCAGAATCGGAGCATTTTAATAAATTATGCCCAGGATAAAAATTTCAGTAACAGAACCAGGATTGAAATGCAGGGTCTGGGCTCAAAGTCTTATGGCATGGTGCTCTGAGGCTGCCGCTCAAGATATGAAATGGTATCCCCCTCCTAGAAGGGTTAATATGCACTGGAACTCTTCAAAATTACCCAATACCCTAATCTGTTAGCCTTTTTTCTCATATTCTCATGATGCATGACATCAAATGACAAAGGGTTATTGTAAATAAAAGAAAAAGGATTCTAAAATCAGTAGGAACTAAGGAGATAAGAAAAATGCCTTCAAATTATACAACTTTACAAAATTATACACCTATACTCTATGACTGTAAATTAAATAGTCCCTACATTAGAATATCATGTTCTCATTATTCACAAATTCCTGTCCATAAAAAAGGCAAAATAATCACAGAAAGTTATCTAGACTCTTCATGTTAGAACAAACATCTAAGATCATCTAATTCTACTGATTATTTCACAGATGAGGAAACTGGGCCCAGAACGATTCAACAGCCTCAAGGCCATATTGTTATTAATAAAGTCCAAGATAAGAAATGGGCCCCCTAAATATAATACCAGCCTAATTGCTGTGTCCACTGGTTAAACTATAATTACACTATGCTGGTATAATTATATACCGTGTTTCTAGAGGAACACTGAAAATAAGAATTATTAATTACATATGTCAATACCTAAAAGATCCTTACACTTTAGTGTAACAACCTAAATTTTCATATGAGAAAGCTGAGGCACAAATAAACCAATACATTTTGCCCAAAATTTAAATTTATTCTTAATCAGTTCAATGAAACTTCTCCCTCAAACAATGAAAAATATATTAGGGTATAAAGAAAATTCATCACAGTAACTGAGAGCATCTTTGTAGAAGCAGTCTCCCTATCTCTTCTTACTCATCTATACTTTCTTAGATCTTCCACATGTTCTAAAAAGACTGTCATAAAGCCTATCTGATTATCAACATAATATCCTCTACTGTGAGTTGTATCTGGAAACAAGACAAATATCCTTCAATTACAACCCAGTGAAATTTCCCTTTTTTAAGAAACGATTAATGAACAATTTTACATTTGGTAGTGTATATATGTCCATGCCACTCTCTCACTTTGCCCCAGCTTACCTTTCCCCCTCCTGTGTCCTCAAGTCCATTCTCTACGTCTGCATCTTTATTCCTGTCCTGGCCCTAGGTTCTTCAGAAACATTTTTTTTTTTTTAGATTCCATATATATATGTGTTAGCATACAGTATCTGTTTTTCTCTTTCTGACTTACTTCACTCTGTATGACAGACTCTAGGACCATCCACCTCACTACAAATAGTTCAATTTCATTTCTTTTTATAGCTAATACTCCATTGTATATATGTGCCACATCTTCTTTAACCATTCATCTGTCGATGGACACTTAGGTTGCTTCCATGTCCTGGCTATTGTAAATAGTGCTGCAATGAACACTGTGATACATGACTCTTTTTGAATTATGGTTTTCTCAGGGTATATGCCCAGTAGTGTGATTGCTGGGTCGTGTGGTAGTTCTATTTTTACCAAATGTAAAATAGATAGCTAGTGGGAAGCAGCCTCATAGCACAGGGAGATCAGCTCGGTGCTTTGTGACCCCCTAGAGGGGTGGGATAGGGACGGTGGAGGGAGACGCAAGAGAGAGGGGATAGGGGGATATATGGATACATACAGCTGATTCAATTTGTTATACAGCAGAAATTAACACACCATTGTAAAGCAATTATACTCCAGTAAAGATGTTAAAAAAAGGAAAAAAAGTTATTTCTACCATGTAATAATCTAATAAATCAAGAAGTCAAGATTAAAAATAGTGAACGAAATGAGAAAGTAAACGTGTTGATGTGTCTATCATATAAAATATTTTTAATGTCAGTGAAGTAGGCAAGGATAGTACGTTCAACCTTAGCTTGATTTTTTAAAAAACTAATCGCAACATATGTTTAATTTTTACTTGGTTCTAGAAGCTTCTATGAGTAAAAATCAATAAAACTGCAAAACTAAGATTTTGACAAGATGTCATTTATATCAAAAAAGTATCTCCTTTCTGGCATCTTGATTTTAATATCATAGCAAATAACCCTTTCAAAAATACACTTCCAAGCTTTTTCTTATATTAAAAACAAAGTTTCAAAAGGAACACACCCTGTAGTTGAAAGGCAGAACTCCCCACCCTTCACTTCCCTCCACCTCTTTTCAATTCAGCTGCGGCCACACAAATTCCAACACAAGGGAAGGCAACTTGGTAATGTCAGAAATACAGCAGGCCCATGAAAACGAGAATCGAAAACCAAATACACTCTAGGACAACAAGAAGTAAAGCCAGGATGACAAAGAGAAGTAGGAAAACACGGGGGCAGAATCCGTTTCTAAAGCAGCATGGTATTCAGCAGCGCTCTGCCTTCAACTCAGCTCACCCTGCTCCACTCGAGTTCTTTTCATGTGTCATCAGAGGACATTATTCTTTTCAAAGTGAAGAGCAGTGAAGGGATTCTAGTTATTTCATGAGACATCTACCCGAGGTTAAGAGGAGGAAGGCAGGAAAACAAAAATGCATTGTCTGGGAATTTCTTTCCCCCCAACCACAACGACTGTTTTTCTATCTTCCGATAGATGAAACTCTTCAGTATAGAAGGGGAAAGTAAATAAGAGGAAGAACTGTAATTCTTGAGCCTGTGCCAGTTTACAGTATTTAAAAAAAAGAATCTGCGCCACAGCTTGGCGGCTGGCCATATTTACAGTAAGCTATCTAGTGTTTTGCCCAACGGGAAGAACAAAGGACTCTGTGTAGTGTTGCTGGGTCTGTGTGTTTCAAATATTGTGGAGAGAAGGAATGTAACCCCACATGCAATAGACCCTTTCCTTTTTACAGCTCTCTCTCCTCAATGACTCTCAAATTATAGTCACAAGAGTCTCCAAAAGGGCAAGAGAAAGGCTACTGGGCTAAGAGTTTTAGCTTAAACTTTAAATAACCATGTATTTTACTTGCCAAGATAGCATATCTATTCATTTAGATTGAACTTTAAAAATTTCCAAAGCTTACGAGCACGTGATATTTAACAATATAGGGGGACTCTGCCTTCTGAGAACAGCTAAACCTGAAACAAGAAGCTTCTTCGGGAGTTTTAATATCTCTTCTTTCCATTATGTTGTGACACATTTTTAGCCAACAAAATGGACTGAATGACACGAGGAAAATTATATTAGGGACCCGACGACGATTTTAATAGAGCGCATTCCTACTTTGTTTCCAGAAGTAACTCAAAATTTAAAGTGACAGTTTTATGACCAGGATATTAAAATCAACCACTACAAAAACTCTTTTCCCCCAAAGTGACACTTCTTTTGAAACTATGCCCAGATACAATGTAAATGAAAATGAAGTATACTGCAATTTTTATTTCTTTATCTATACCTAAGGTTACATATTCGCTTCGGCCGAAAAAGAAGTTTATCTTAAATATCAATGTGACGGACAACACACCTCTGATTTAACTTTTAGTTTCCTCATTGACATTCTGTTCTAAGGGGAGAAGGATGACCAAAGAAAGGTGAATAAGTATAATAGATGGACTATTAGTGAAAACTGCTGAAGAGAAAACATAAAGAAGGAATGGGGGGTTACGATTTGGTGGAGCAGGAAGAAGAAGGTGCGGTTTTAGGGAAGGTGTCTGGGAAGGTGTATCTGGAGTTGTACAAGGGAACCAGCCTCTGGGTATCACCAGCACACGACGGGGTTTCCTAAGGAATCAACAAGTCGTCTCAACGACTGTGAAGCTCTCCCCAAAGAACGGGGGCAGACAGCAAAGCGACTTTTCTTTAAACACAGATGCTGTTCCCCAAATGAGAAAAGGAGCTCATGTGGGCACAGGAGGAATGTGAAAAAAAGAGAGAAAAAGAAAGCGGATGAACAAGGGAGAAGCAAAGCCATGGACAGCGGGGAATGATGTGAAGAGAAAAGGTTTTCAGGCAGTGGCCTAAACATTAATAATAATTAGCAGAACAGCTGGACATGAAACATTTGGAAAGAGAGTTTGTAAACTATTGAAGCCTGGAAGAGGCTTCTCAGGAGAGTTTGAGTAGCTACATGGAGGAATCACCAAGATACTTCTACAGCAGGGTAGTTTACTGAGATTTTATTTTTGTTCTGTTTCCAGTGTTTTGTTTTGTTTTGTTTTGTTTTGTTTTGTTTCCTTGTGGGGACAGATGGGGGAAGGAACTTCTCTGGGATCCAGGCAGTCGGGCCTCCCAATGCCCAGGAAAATAACAGGACCCGAGAAATAAATGGGTGTGTGGTGCAAATACAGACTGTGCCAGCATGTCCTGGAAATCTTCATGCCACCTTCAAGGGGTTACATGGATTTGGACAACAGACACACCAGATACATGAGGGGAAAGTACAGACTGACAGCCAGAGGGACCTCCTCAAATGTTCTACTCTGTGTATAACCTCTGGGTCTTTCACATCAGCCATGGAGGAAGTTAGAGGAATAATAATGAGTATGACTAGGAAGATTCAATTTCCTTCCAATCTGGTTGCTTAGGGGCTCTTGAGAAAGAAAAAAGTAACTGAAAGGCAACAATAAGAAGACATTCATACCCATCAGAGTAGCAAAAACTTTAAGCTCATTAATAGCAGTGTTGGCAAAAATGTGAAACCAGGAGGACCCTCATACACTGCTAGTAGGACTATAAATTGTAAAAGAACTTGGCAATGACTAGAATAAAATGAAGACAGGCATACTCCATGCACCGTCAATTTCATTTACAGGAGTAGACCCAGAAAAATGGTTGCATCTCTGCACAAAGAAACACATAAAAGTATTCACTGCACCATGGTTTGCAATAAAGAAAAATTACAAAGAATTTTCATCAAAAGGAAATGAAAGAAACAAATTATGTTCATATAATAGGATATTAAAGAGCAATGAAAATGAATTCATGGAATCAACCTGCACCAGCAAAACAAGGGAGGGACGGAGGGAGGAAAAAGGAAAAAGGAAAAGATGAACAAACAATGCAAGTTACAAAAGAATACATAGTATGCTATACTATAAAGAGTAAAAGCTGGAAAACCCACTAGAGGGAGAGTAAGCAACTAATGAAAAAGGATTGGGAACTAAAATTTACCTCATAATTTAATTACGTGTCTAAATTTAACTGTACAGAAAATCCAGATACCTCTTTTGGAATATGCATATTATTATTCTTATATAGCTTTTATTTAGAAATTTGATTTAAGGATGTAAATCAAGTATTCTTTATGCCAGAAGTTCTCAGATAGAGGTGGCCAGGAATTCACCAGGGGATCCAGGCAGGGATATACAGCCTCCCCACTTCCAGGGAGGAAAGGATTTGATCTCTGGTGTGCAAATGGGTAGAGCAGAACCTTCTAGCATAAAAGCAACATGGGCAGGGAGCTCACCCTCCCCGCCAGAGCCAGGCTGTTTCTGCTTTGGGAAATGAGGTCCTGGAAAAGTACCAGTAAGGCACCAGCGGAGTTTCTAGGTGCAATTTTCAAACAGGTCTAAGAAACCATCCCTTTGTAACAACTATCTGAGCTTCTGTTCAGAAACAAGAGTTGACAAGAGATGACAGGCCAATTCTGAAGTAAAAGAAAAACAAAAGTTTATAGTACTCTCCCGTATTATCTACTAAACAAGCATCTTCAACTTTCTCTGGCTGCCTGGGATACAGAGAATGATGAGATGCAGTGAAGGGTTCAAAGAATAATTTGAAAATCTATTTCAAAAGCTTGAAGATATTGAGAAGCTGGAGAACATTAAGCCTGGCCTCTGTACTTACTTTTCCTCACAGGTGCTCATTTACTAAGTCCCTATTTTAGTATGACTACACTTTAATGCCAACTAATCCTCTACTTTCACCTAATTCGGAAAACTAAAATTGAGGATTATATGAAAAAGTTCATAAGAATAGATTTAGATGATTTTAATTTTAATTATTCAAAAAGGTGCATGGGAAATTTAGATTTTTTTAAAAACGTAGTGATTTAGGGTAAATATAGCGCCAGTGGTACTCTGCACGCACATAAACTTTTTTCCTTTGTTTTTATTGAGATATAATTCATATAACATGTTTTTCAAGTGTACAATTCAGTGATTTTTAGTATATTCACAAAGTTGTGCAACCACTGTCTCTAATTCCAAAATATTTTTATCATCCCCCCAAAAACTCTGTACACTTGAGAGTCACCTCCCACACTTCCACCCCTCCCCACACTCCATCTCCAGCCCCTGACAACCACTCAACTATGTTCTATGTCTACGGAACTGACGACTCTGAACACTTCAAATAAATGGAATCAGACAATATGTGGTCTTTTGGGTCTACTTTCTTTCACTTGTCATAATGATTTTAAGTTTCATATATGTTGTAGCACGTATCAGTACTTAATTCCTTTTTATGACCCTAAAATATTCCACTGTATCGCTATACCACATGTGTTTATTCATTTGTCAGCTGGTGGACTTTTTGGCTATTATGAAATAACACATCTATGAACATTCGTCTGCAAGTTTTTGTGTGAACATAAGTATTTCCAGTTTTCTTGGAATTGCTGGGTCATATGGTAATTCTACGTTTAAGCTTTTAAGGGTTGCCAGACTTTCCCAAAGCAGTTGCACCATTTTCCATTCCTACCAGCAATGCACGAAAGTTCCAATTTCACCACATCCTCACCAACACTTGTTATTCTCTGTTTAATGACAGCCATATTAGTGGGCATGAAGTGGTAGTTCACTGCAACCTTGATTTGCATTTCCCTAATTACTAATAATACTGAGCATCTTTCAGCACAAAGACTTTTAGAAAAATAGTTTTTCCATATAGCTTATATTGATCTAACTAGTGCTACAACAATAACGAATGAGTTTAACTCTTGTATAATATTTTTCTTACATAATTAGACCTAACAGATTTACACAGTCAATGAGTATTTATTTTGTGAACAAGGAAACTGCTAGAAGATCATCAAAAAGTAAATCTTGGGACTTCCCTCATGGTCCAGTGGTTAAGAATCAGCCTTCCAATGCAGGAGACACAGGTTCGATCCCTGGTTGGGGAACTAGGATCCCACATGCCACAGGGCAACTAAGCCCATGCTCCACAACTACTGAGCCCATGTGCTCTAGAGCCCATGTGCCACAACTAGAGAGGAGCCTGCGCAGTGCAATGAAGAGCCCACGCGCCGCAACGAAAGATTCCACATGCTGCAACTAAGACCTGACGCAGCCAAATAAAAAAAATTTTTTTAAATAAAGTAAATCTTTAAAACGTACATACGCCGATATAAGATTTTATACATCTATATAGTTATGAAATTTTATACATTTATATGCTTATAATATGCATATATTTTGTCCTTCTTTAGCCAAAATGGTTGATCAAAGGAACATTAGCATAAGCATAAAGTTTGGGAAAAGCAGTTCAATATCTTATAGCAAAGTAGTAAATGGTGGTAAGTAGCTAGCCCAGTTGTTCAAATGCCATTTATTATTTCTCTAAAAAAATATGATTCTAAGTAATCACTAAAAGTTTCATTACTTGTTACAGTTTTCAAATTGCTTTAATCTCACTTCTGTGACCTTTCTATGTGCTAGACCAAAATAAAACATTAATAAACTATATTCAGAAACACTTCAGTATTAATTCAAGTACTAGAAGGTACACTTTCTCTTTTGACAAAATACATTACTGCCCACACTCATGACATTTAAGACCTCTGTACAATAAAAGTTAGGATTGAGACTGATGTTTAAAACATGGAAAATTCAATCAAAATGTTTCGATTTTTCAAAACCTAAAATAAGTCAAAAGCTCAAAGTACTGCTGATAGCAACGGTTAACTCATTCAAGCTATGATCTTTAACTCATTCAGGATATGCTCACTTGATCATTTAGTAAATGATGCCATAATTTTTTCCGCTGCAAGTACCAAAACCATTTGGTGACCCTGTTAATATTTTATGTATGTGTATATATTCAGATGTTCTGGTCTAACCACTAATTCCCCCCAATATATTCTGTATTTCCAGCCTCAATATGTTTGTTCATATAAGTTTCCCTGTCTGGAATTTTCCTTTCTCCAGTCTTCTTTTTCTACACCACTGCCATCTAACCACATCCAATACAAGCCCATAATTTATACAAAGCTGTTGGTTTAACTATTCCCTCCACTGAACAGTTACACCAAATATCAGTGGGGGCAATTAAATTCACGGATAGGTAAAAGGAGCTGGATTTTGAAGAACCAAGGATGACTCCTAGGTTTCTCATTTATTTGACTATGTAGGTCACATCCCCTTCTCCATAAACATGTCATGAAGGTAGGAGTCAACTCAAAGAGGACAGCCTCCAAAACAGAAGGTACAAAAATAGTTGCCTGGGCTTCCCTGGTGGCGCAGTGGTTGGGAGTCTGCCTGCCGATGCGGGGGACACGGGTTCGTGCCCCGGTCCGGGAGGATCCCACATGCCGCGGAGCGGCTGGGCCCGTGAGCCATGGCTGCTGAGCCTGTACTCCGCAACGGGAGAGGCCACAACATTGAGAGGCCCACGTACCGCAAAAAAAAAAAAAAGTTGCCTTTCTAGGATCTCTAAATGAATTCATTATTATGTATTCATTCATTTATTCAGCCTTTATTCCACCTCTTCCTAAGTGGACCCTAACCTAGTGCTAAGGATAAAAATAGGAAGATGGTCCATGCATTTAATAAATATCTAATATTAATTAAGCACTTACTATCTAACAGTTGCTCCACATCTGCACTGTTACAGACATATCTTGGGAGATACTGTGGGTTCAGTTCCAGGCCACCTCAATAAGTGAGTCACATGAATTTTTTTGGTGTCCCAGCGCATATAAAAGTTATATTTACACTATATTTTAGTCTATTAACTATGCAATAACATTATGTTTCAAAAATATACATATCTTAATTTAAAACTATTTTATGGCTTAAAAATGCTAAACATCATCTGAGCCTTCAGCAAGTCATAATCTTTTTGGTGGTGGAGAATCTTGCCTTGATGTTGGTGGCTGCTGACTGAACAGGATAATGGCTCTGCTGAAGGCTGGGGCTGCTGTGGATTTCTTAAAATAAGACAACAATGAAGTTTGCCACATCGACTGACTCTTCCTTTCACAAACGATTTCTCTGTAGCATGCAATGCTATTTGATAGCATTTTACCCACAGTAGAACTTCTTTCAAAACTGGAGTCAATCCAACATAAATTATGTCTGCTATATTTCAATTAAAAAGTGGAATCAATCCTTTCAAACCTTCCCACTGTTCAATCAACTAAGTTTATGTAATATTCTAAATCCTTTGTTGTCATTTCAACAATCTTCACGGCATCTTCACCAGGAGTAGATTCCATCTCAAGAAACCACTTTCTTTACTCATCCATAAGAGGCAACTCCTTATCTATTCTAATTCTGGTTCTCTTGCTATTTCCACCACATCTGCAGTTTCTTCCTCAACTGAAGTCTTGAACTCCTCCTGAAAGTCATGCATGAGGGCTAGAATCAACTTCTTCCAAACTCCTGTTAATGTTGACATTCTGACCTCTTCCCATGAATCACAAACATTCTTAATGGCATCTAGAATGGTGAACTGTTTCCAGAAGGTTTTCAATTGACTTTACCCAGATCCATCAAAGGAATCATTATCTATGGCAGCTACAGCCTTACGAAATGGACCACTTAATAAGTAAGAGTTGAAAGTCAAAATTGCTCCTTGATCCATGGGTTGCAGAATAAGTGTGTTAGCAGACATGGAAACATTAATCTCACCTTACATCTCCCCTCCATCAGAGCTCTTGGGTGACCACGTGCATTGTCAATGAGCAGTAATATGGTAAAAGGAATTTTTTTCCTGAGCATTAGGTCTTGAGAGTGGACTTAATATATTCAGTAAACCATGCTATAAATAGATGTGCTGTCATCCAGGCTTTGTTTTTCTATTTATAGAGCAAAAGCAAAATAGATTTAGCATAATTCTTAAGAGCCCTAGGATTTTCGGAATGGTCAATGAGCACTGGCTTCAACTTAAAGTCACCAGCTGCATTAGCCCCTATCATGAGTCAATATGTATTTTGAGGCTTTGAAGCCAGGCACTGACTTCTCCTCTCTAGCTATGAAAGTCCTAGATGGCACCTTCTTCCAACAGGAGGCTGTTTCATCTCCACTGAAAATCTGTTGTTTAGTGTAGCCACCTTCATTACTTATCTTAGCTAGATCTTCTGGATAACTTGCTGCGGCTTCTACATCAGCACTTCTGCTTCATCTTGAACTTTTATATTATAGAAATGCCTCCTTTCCTTAAACCTCATGAACTAGCCTCTGCTAGCTTCAAACTTTTCTTCTGCAGCTTCCTCACCTCTCTCAGCCTTCAGAAAATTGAAGAGTGTTAGGACCTTGCTTTGAAGTAGGCTTTGGTTTAAGGGAATATTGTGGCTGGTCTGATCTTCTATCCAAACCATTAAAACTTCCCTCATATCAGTAATAAGGCTGTTTCACATTCTTATCATTTGTGTGCTCACTGGAGTAGCATTTTTAACTTCCTTCGAGAACATTTCCCTTACATGCACAACTTGGCTGTATGGCCCAAGAGGTCTAGCTTTTGGCCTGTCTTGGCTTTTAACATGCCTGCCTCACTAAGCTTAATCACTTCTAGCTTTATTTATTTATTTATTTATTTTATGGTAGGCGGCCCTTCTCACTGTTGTGGCCTCTCCTGCCATGGAGCACAGGCTCCGGGCGAGCAGGCTCAGCGGCCATGGCTCACGGGCCCAGCTGCTCCGCGGCATGTGGGATCTTCCCAGACCGGGGCACGAACCTGTGTCCCCTGCATCGGCAGGTGGACTCTCAACCACTGCGCCACCAGGGAAGCCCTCTAGCTTTTGATTTAAAGTGAGAGACGTGACTCTTCCTTTCACTTGAACGCTAAGAGGCCACTGCAGGATTATTAATTGGCCTAAATGCAATATTGTTGTGTCTCAGGGAATAGGGAGGCCTGAGAAGGGGAGAGATGGGGGAATGGCCAGTTGGTGGAGATTTATTGATTAAGTTCACCATCTTATATGGGTGTGGTTCATGATGCCCCAAAATAATAATAATATCAATAGTAACATCAAAGATCACTGATCACGGGCTTCCCTGGTGGCACAGTGGTTGAGAGTCTGCCTGCCGATGCAGGGGACACGGGTTCGTGCCCCGGTCTGGGAAGATCCCACATGCCGCGGAGCGGCTGGGCCCATGAGCGATGGCCGCTGAGCCTGTGCGTCCGGAGCCTGTGCTCCGCAACGGGAGAGGCCACAACAGTGAGAGGCCCGCGTACCGCAAAAAAAAAAACAAAAAAAAAAAAACAAAGATCACTGATCACAAATCACCACAACAAATATAATAATGAAAAAGTTTGAAATATTGTGAGAATTATCAAGATGTGACCTAGAAACATGAAGTGAGGAAATGCTGTTGGAAAAATGGTGCCAGAAGACTTGCTCGATGCGGGGTTGCCACAAACCTTCAATCTGTAAAAAAACACAGTATCTGTGAAGTGCAGTAAAATGAGATATGTCTATATTTTTAATCTTCACAAAAGACCCTACTATTTTATTCACTGCATAGAAACAACAGCCTCTAGAAGTGAAGTTGTCCAAACTCACAAAACTAACCAGTACTCAAGCCAAGATCAAAAGACAAATCTGGAGGGAAAAAAAAAAAAAACGACAAATTTTTCCAACTCCAACGTCACCCAATCTCAATATCTGAGGCAGCTCAATCAGTGAGAAATGTATTAAGGTATAAAAATACATATTACATAGATGCAATCATTATGTATTTTATAGCATATAAAACTAATGTCTATAATTTCCATGACATTATACATTAAATAGGCTACTCTAGTTTTCTTATTCTAAATTATAACGTAATTTCTTTTATAAAATATTTTATAAAATTTTTCATAAATCTTTTGTAAAATTATAAAAATAGGCTATGAATGGCAGTAATTGGTTTAGTAGAGTTTTAAAACCATAATCTATTTATAGGTTCTAACCTCTTATTGTCAATCAAGAGATCTGTTTTGGAGAAAAGAGTAAAGTAAGAGTCTGTAAGTAATATTAAAAGAAAGATGTAGTTAGGATCTTATAAGTAAAGTAGGACTACACATAAAGCAGTGAAACAGTATTACTCCTTCTCTCCCAAAAAAAAAAAAGACCTGCTCCCCACCCATTCCTTAAAAAAAATGTAAATGGTTAAAGTCTCAATTTCCTCAGAGGTAATATTTTCAAATCCAGTGTGTCACCACAAGATGAAGATCATTTACCCAAAGTGTAAATAAGAAGGCCTAAAAATTAGATAATAAGCAAATACTCAGAATATTCTCAAAATTAATCTGCGACAAGAGTTAGGAGAGTCACAACTTGATTATTTTAATGTATGATAACGTGTAGGGTAGCATGAAATATCGTCATGCTGCATGTTTCATTATATTGTATAAAACGTGGCTATAATAATATGAACTAAAGTAGCAATTTTCAATGATTTTCCAGCGTTTTCCTTTCTGAGCTGAGAAAACCAAGCCTTAGGCAATCAGAGTGGAGATAAATCTACTGTATTAAGAGGCATTTTACCTTCATGTAAATCAAGACAATGTAGTTATAATTTTGTTATGCTCCAGTGTACAGTAGCCGAAAAATCTAGTAGATCTTTGTTACCTTTAGGATAATTTCATACTTGAGCCTTTGGTTAACAATTATGGGTTTTCTATATTTTGTGTGTCTGAAATTAAACATGACAGCTTTGTCACAATTTTTTGAAGTTTTATAAATGTTAAACAACAGCTGTTTGACTAGGGATTTACCATACCAAAATGTAAACAAACATCACCGGTGCAAAGGGTCTAAGTTTACAACTTTAACACCATAATCCAAGGACACAGTTTGATTTCCCCGGCTCTATAAATAAGCACCTTTTAAAGCTGGATGACAGCAATAAGGAACTACACACTTAGTAAATGATAGGGGGTTTTGTTGTCTTTTAAGAACCACGATTCATTGGCAATTTCTGGGAAGGAAAAGCAATACACGTTATGTAGACTACACTTGGCATCTACTGTTCTACATATTCAAAATAGAATTCAAATGATCACGTATGATAAACAATGCATATTTCCTATCATCCAAAATATTGAGACTATAAAAACAAATAATTTCTACCTGTAATAATAGAAGCTAAAATTTTTCACATCAGTATGTGATCACTTGCTAGTAATTTTCTTATTCTTATATATATATGTTCATATACAGTATACATCTTTTTATTTAAAAGCACATTGGATTCTCTTTGTCAGTAAGGAAGTATCATGAGAATATTGTCGTGTTCCTAAATCAACATTTTTTTCTAAATGTTACTGACAAATAAAGACATACCGTATGGCCCCATCAACTGAATGATTTTTTTTTTATCCAAATGGTTTACATAAAACTTACTAATATTTTGCACTTCAACACCACGTGGTTTTGAACTTACTCCTCAAGCCTAAAATTCAGTACACATTCTGAACAAACAAGAAACTATATTTGCTAAATGTAATTCCCCCAACTGTATACAACATGTTTTTCTTATTCTATTTGGTGAAAACTACAGATTTTCCCTATGGTTTTGTCAATTCTGCAGCCAAAATGTTCTGTTATCTGTTCTTCATAAGACGCCATGTAAATGGAGAACTGTGAATTAATTTAATAAAACATTTAATGGCATGGTACTGCTTCTTTTCAAAGTCATTTGTAAAAATACTGGGAACTAGGCAGATTGGTAACCACTCTGCAATCACAGGTCTTAGAGTAACTGCAAAGGAAGACCCAAAGGCCATCAGGGCAAAGTCTGTACACCCCTGTTCCTGGAGGAATGATCTCCCAGGACGACATGATCTTGAGGGTAGAAAGGAGAACCTATATCTTCCCGTGTCTGTTTTATCAAAGTGGAGGATCATGCCTCTGTTTGTCCATGGGCCCGGCAGAGGTTAGCAGGTCTCTAAGCACTAATATGACTTGGATTCAGGGAGCTGCACTGGAACCACGGAGACCCTCCTATAGGACAGCAACACTCAGATGGCCAAAGACAGGACCCGAGAAAGAAGCTACCACCGAAATGAAAGAACAAATCCCCAGGAAAACAGATTTATCACATCACCGTTACATAATAGGAAGAAACCGTATGCATCAGGCGGCTTGTGCTAAAACGCTTAGTGATCTCATTCTTACCATAACAAATTATCTGCCAGCAAAGATCTTCAAGGTCGAACCCTGGCAACAATTAAAAAATAATGAAAAGCATTCATCCCAAAGGCAGAGTTAGAATGTTTTAGTTTGAAGCCATGTGCTGTATACTTTATTAGCTATAACTTGTTTAATTATTCATTGCAACTCTGCTTATATTCCATACAGAAACCTCAGGTTGCTCAGATTTCTATCTGAAATCCTAGGGTTGTTTTTTTTTTTTTTGCCTTATTCAAGGGCAAATGCCTTAAGAGACCAAAATGTCTCTCCCCGATTTTCAGTGGAACACAAAGATGTATTTGTTTAGAATAAAATACTAAATTAAAGCCAGAAAGAGACAGATGGAAAAAGAGAGGGGAAGGAAGGGAGAGAAAAAGAGAAAGGCAAGACAGACAGATGCACTATTTTATCTTGGCAAATCATGCAAACCTCTGTGGCCAGACTTTCCACGGGGGTCCCCCTGCTGCACCTCAGCTGCACACGCCCCTCCCGTCCCACCTGCCTTCTCCACGAACCTGTGCTGTTCTCAGGGGCCTCAAAGGCTGACCGAAGCATCGCTAGGCACTTTCCAAAAGCCTCCACGTGGTTTCCCATCAGTGATGCCACCTCTATCTCCTTGAGCTGCTTCCAGGCACATTTTGCCTCTAAAGACAGAGCTACTGTCATCAGTTTAATCATCTGCCTTTTTCCGATACACAGGTGAGCCAAAGGAGCTCTCTGCCGGAGGAGCAGACAGGGTACAAGAGGAACCAGGGAGGCGGGCAGTTCTGCTCTGGGATGTCAACGTGACTGGTGTCTGCACATCTGAAACCAGCATGATGAGCATCTGCGAATAAGTCCCCGTCACTCACATGGCATCGAGGCCCCCGGCTCCTCTCTCCACAGCTCTGAACATGAGCGTCCAAAAAAGAAAATTCAACTCTAACGCCAAAATTCACAGGGCCACTCCCTTGTGTGGGCACAGGTCTGAGCCACAGATGAGTCTTAAATGGGTGACATTCTGGACAAATGGCACACCTCGGCTTTCCTTCCCATACAAACGAAAGCCTTAATAAGTAACCTGATGGTAACGTTTCCTAAAAATGACCAACAGGACTATATATACTTAATCAACCTCACGTGCGGGGATGTAAAAGGGAGCTAGATTTGGAGTCAAACTGAGTAAATTGTCGGCAACAGACTTGGACAATCAAAATATCTTTTACCTTGGAGGGATCACAGTGATTCGTTTCACTCCCTCATTTTAGAGGCCAGGGGAAGAAACCCTTATGCCAAGAAGAATGAAGCAGCTTGTTGAGCATAACAAAGTCAGACAAGGGCAGACTCAGCAGCAGACCCCAGGCTCCCTTAATACTGGGTCTGTAGCATCTCTATGACACTACAAATTGCTGGAATTCAAGAACTCCCTGTGGTCCATTTCAAAAGAAAAGACTATAGAATGTTAACTTCTTTTTATTCTATTGTTCTTTAGAGCTTTGTCTTGTTCCTAAATCAATGACAAAAAATGTAGTTCTGTTCTACATGCCAATTTCCGGGGTTTTGTCTTGGCCTGTCTGCCATGGCACTTCTGCACATAGGTGAGTGTGTGTGTGGGGTGGGGGTCCTTCTACCTGCCTGTCTAGTCTACCCTCCTTTTTCTTTAGCAACACAACCCCTGTTACATGCAGAGCAGCAGTTCCCAGCTAAGAAACTACATAACCCAACCTCTGCTTCAGCTACAGATGGCAGAGACCTAGCTCTGGACAATGAAATATAAGCAGCAGAAGCTGCCAGTGGGAGCTCCCAGGAAAGCTCTTTAAAAGGGAGCAGATTTGACTGGTTTGTGCCTTTTGTTCCTTGCCTTTTACCTTCTTCATTCCTAGGAGGATCCTGGAGGTGTGGCAGCCACTTTGTCACCATGAGACAACCAGCATGAGGATGAAAGCAGGACAACCAAAAGGAGGGCTGAACAGAAAGTCAGAAAGATCCTCAGATCTGATTATGTTGTAAGGCTCCCTACCCTTCCCTGGGCAGTCTAGATAGGAGAAAAAGAGACCTCTGTTTGATTAAGCCACTGTGGCTTGAGTTTTCAGTTGCTCACAGCTGAAATTATTCCTTATTTATATATCAGGTGTCAATAGATGTCACCATGAACAAGAAAAAAATCACAATTGTACATTTTCAATTGTATAGTTCAAAAAAATTTTTACGGTCACACGTTTAGACACACCACTGACTGAATGCTCACTTACTGGAACTAACACATGGTAACACTGCTCTGTAGAGGAGGGCAGGATGGCACTTGGAAGAGCTATCAATGTGTCCCACTGTAAAGAAAAAAACAAAGTCACCTGAATGCATAAAGTGCTAAAAATGATTGCATCTTGAGAAAAGTTGAGGTAAGCTGGGTCCGTAACTTGGAGTAATTTCTAAGAATTGAACAGCGACAGCAACATCTCCTATATGAACTGGGGATATGCTGTTTTCTCAAAAGGATGTTTTTACTCTAAATAGCTGATTTCTCAATGTCTAAATTCTGCAATTTAGTGCAAGCAGTATTTTACAGGTGGTGCAAAGAACATCCAGGCAACTGGTTACCCACATCCTATGAACTACTTTGTAGCCAGAAACACAATCAGAATATGAACACACCCCTAAAAATCCTGCCACCCACACTGCATTTCTGGTAAGTCATTTTCTATGTCCAGACTCCTTCCTGAGACTACCCAAGAATTCTCAGCTGCTACCACCTCTGCCTCTGCCAGACGCATTCATTTTTATTCTTGTCTCATTTGCAAATTCTAATAAGCTGAAAGGAGAAAACGGCTTCAGAAAATAACTTATATGCTACAGTAGTTTCCTTTACTTTTTCTCAGAATATTAGGCAAGTAAATAAAAGTCCCATACATTAGGACAAAATGATAAAGTACTGCAAGGCTGCATCAGCCTTAGATAGACACTCTTCTAAAGTTTAAATTACACCCATTTTACTCCTCAAAATGTGTATTTGTATCACATCACAACTTCACATAAAAACATATCTAGCGTCAGCCCCAATTTCAACATATAAAACCAGATAGAAAATGACAAAATGCCTAGCTACGAGTAGGAGAACATTAAACAGTCATTTATTTGGAACTAAATAAACCTATTTCTTAACAATGCATGTCATTTAGTCGCTGTCTTGCCCAAATACTTTTTAGAAGGACTAGTAGGGATAGCTGAAAACTGAGATGCATTCTGTAGTCACAGGGCTTGTAGGACACTCGGATGAGAAAGTGGAGTTTCTCTGGCTCTCCTGAAGCTCCGCCATCCTCAGGCAGGGGACTTGGGTGGCATATAACCCTGGCAAGTGAGTTGGAAAGGGACATGTGAACTCACAGGCATTGCCTTTGCAGGCACCCTACAGCATGCTGGCTTACATGAGAAAGCTTTGCTTGGCTAAGATCATGACTAAGCTATGTTACAGGTCAATACTTTAAAAACATATGTTATATCTCAACTGATTCAATGTTCAATTTCCAGGTCTCGCTTTCATCTAAGATTTCCACTTTTATCTACCAAAGCATTACACTTGGTTCTTCCTAAGATTCAAGGAAAGCCTCTCCCGGCCACACCCTCACCCCCAGGTCTTTGAAGCCATCCAACTTGCAATTAACAGCAGTGAGGGGCCTGGCCAGATCCTTCAGAAAGGGCAGAGCCCCAGGTGAAAAAGAGCTCACTGCAGAGAGAACCTCGTCCACCCGTATATGAAAATAAAGATGGCAGGGCTGTGCCATGATTCTACAGTGTGCAGCTACAGTGGCTCACCTGCAGGGTTCAAAAGATGGGCGTTTCCATTGTAAGTGCACTATTTTCAGGATATTAATTTGGTAAATGTACCTGTAGAGTATATTTGAAAAATATACTGTTCCTGTAGTTTTAGAAGTCTTCTTGCCCTTTGCTTTTTTTTCTTTCTCCATTTATCTCTTTAGTTTTACTTTTGTGAAATTGAGGCTTTCCTCTCTTCCCAATTACAGGAAAAATCCCGCGTTTTCCAGTTTAACTTATAATAAGACAATCTTTGTAGATAAGAATTAAAAAACTCAACTGTACAAAAAAGTACACTCTTTGGACTGACAGGTACATATCTTGTATCCTCTATGCGTCTTATAGTGATTACAATGAGATAATCAAGTCTTAGGTGTACATTATTTCATTTAAATATACAGAAGACATGCTATTGGTTACTAACTATAACAGAGCTTTAAGAACAAAAATACTTAAAGGATAAAGGATACTGCTGAGGCTAAAAACCTATATTCACAAACCATTTTTCATATTTAAAATGCAATAAGAAATTTAAATGCCAAGCAATGTAATCATATTATTGAAAAAATTTCACTTGCACGTGATATGTCATCAGGGAAATGCAAATTAAAACAATGAGATAAACTACACAACTATTAGAAAGGCCAAAATCCAAAACACTGACAACACCAAATGCTGGCAAGGATGTGGAGCAACAGGAACTCTCATTCATTGCTGGTGGGAAAGCAAAAGGGCACAGCAACTCTGGAAGACAGTCTGGCGGTTTCTTACAAAACTAAACTCCTCTAAGCACGTGATCCAGCAATCACGCTTTTTAATATTCACCCAAATGAGTTGAAAACTTATATCCACAGAAAAAGCTGCACAAGAATGTTTACAGCAGCTTTATTCATAATTGCCAAAACTTGGAAGCAACCAAGATGTCCTTCAGTAGGTGAATAAATAGTGGTATATCCAGACAAGAATAATATCCAGCACTAAAAAGAAATGAGCTCTCAAGCCATGGAAAGACATGGAGGAAGCTTAGGAATGCATACTATTAAGTGAAAGAAGCCAGTCTGAAAAGGCAACATACTGTATGATTCCAACTATGACATTCTGGGAAAGGTGAAACTATGGAAACAGGAAAAAGATCATTGGTTGCTGGGGGCTGATGGGGGCGGGTTGATAGTAGTGGGACAAAGAGGATTTTTAGGGCAGTGAAAATACTCTGTACAATACTATGATGATCCATACCCATCATTATAACTCTGTCCAAACTCACAGATTATACAACAACAAGAGGGAACCCTAATGTAAACTACCAACTTTGGGTGATAATGATGTCAGTGTAGGTTCCTCCTTGGTAACCAATGTACCACTCTGGTGGGGGATTGTCGATAATAGGGAAAACTATGCATGTAAAGAAGAAGAGGGTATGTGGGAAATCTCTGCACCTTCCTTTTAGTTTTGCTGTGAACCTAAAATGGCTCTTTTAAGAAGTCTTTAAAAGTTCACCTGTAACCCAATGCCCCAATTTTTAAAATCATCACCTTTTACATATGCCAAATTATGAACATGTAATGCAATAGTTCCTATTGTTTGTGGCTATACAGGACTGTGATACAAGTATAAAATATGTGCTAGGAAAGGGCACACCAGTTGAGTAGTAACATCCGGGAAAGAAGAAAGGAAATGTGAGTAGGAGCCCTTCAATTACACATTCCTTAAAAAAAAAAAAAAAAAGGAATAGCAGTAAATATGCAAAACGTTGACAATTAAATTGGAGGGAAAATTTTGTTTGTGTGTTCTCTAGTGTCTTCAGTATGGAAAAAAATCTTGGGGTGAAACTGTAACATTCTCAGGTGAAAACAAGACCCAGTGGGATCTGAGGTTAAGTAAGAAGTGTCAGACTATAAGAAGAATTCAAAAGTTTGGGGAGAGAGGCAGGCAGGGTATTTAGAAGGGTCAAAGAGTAAGGCCAGAATCACCTGAAAAGAGGACAAGGTAGGATTGTCTGGGGAGACAGTACACTACAGGCACTGTGTGAATGGAAAACACAACAAGGTCCCATTCAAGCAGATGCTGTTTACTTGGTGATGTGTGACCCCAGAATTCAGTACTGTATATATCACCTTACTATGAACCAAATAGGAAGAAGCCTGACTTGCTCCATAAAACTAAACCTTAAATACAGAGGAAACCACTAAAGTACTGTTAGGAACAACAATCTTGAACTAAGATTTTGACAGCACACACAAAAAAATTGTTATAAAAGACATGCTTCCCTATAAAAGTAAAAAATTATGCCTGCTCGTAATACAACTTTTAAGAGCGAAGTCAGGAATTTATTTTATCTGGTACACACAGTAATTTGCTCTAAAGCTTTATGAAACAGCTAAAATAATGTTACGGCCAGAAACCAATTGTTGTTAAAATGCATTCAGTTAAAATGGAAAATATAGGGAAATAAAACACTGTAATTGTCTCTCAGCCCACGCTGTATATTATGCTGCTAAATTATATAGTATTATATTTTCTACATTTTAATAAGCTTTCCCATAGAGGAACTGATAACACAAGGAAATCATTCTCTGCTTTTGTTTCTAAAGACCTAAATAATATCCCACACGTATTTATAAACCAAACAGGGCCTCTCATTAGATCCCAAGGCTTACGAAATCTATTTCTCAAAACCACGATATGTAACAATACATGAAATAGCTAACATAAATCGTTTTCTGTTCTACTTCTTACTGTGATTCACAGTTGGGGAGTTATACATTTAAAGTGAGCTATAATAATATGTAAGAAAAAAATCAAGCTTTTCTTAATTTTAGAAAATCTTTTAATAGTGTGTTGTATAATTCGTACAAATATTGTCTTTGGCCTTGATAATATTTTATTTAAACATGTCCATCCACTGAATTGTTGGTACAAGTAAAGCAGAGACTTCTCCCCAAAGAGATAAGAGAATTTCATGGCCCTGATCCAAATTTAGCAGGATGTTGACAAACCATATACTAATAAGTATTATGTCCAGTACTTAAATATAAAAGGTCAAATGTCTCCTTTAGCCTATGTGAGAATTTTAAAAATAATAAATCATCATAATTAATAAAATGGTAGAAAACCTTGGGGGAAGTATAAGAAATTCACACATTAAGACAGTGAATAATTTTCTAAATACAAAGTTAATCATAATACCAGGTTCTTGGTTTAAACAGAGAGTACTAAACTTGCAATTTGGGGCAATATTTCTAAGGCCTAAAAAGTATCTGGTTAGCCAAATATACTGAATTCACACAGCTTTCAAGATCTGGACAAGTAAGATGCGCTTACCAAATATTAACAGAGAAAGTTCAATCAGAAGAGACAGGCTTTGGTAGAAGTTTCAAAGAAGCCAATTTATAACTCTTTTCAGGTCATATTATCAATTCAGATTTTCTATGAACACCTTAAAGTGTGAAACAGGAAAGACAGTACCGTGCTTACCCCCTTTTAAGGTTCAGACTTCAGTGAACTCATTCTAGGGAACTAATGTGTTTCTGAAATGTTTGCTATCAGCGAGCTTTACATTGTGTTTTTCCTGTTGACTTCTAGAGCAGCTGGCAGGAGTCTCTCTTCCAGGATTTACAACACACTGTAACTTCCTGGTCCCCTCATGCTCACTGAGGGCAGGCATGCCTGGCCAGTGTCCCCAGAATCTAGCCCAGCACCTGCTTATGACTCTATGGGTATGTATGACACACAGAAGACAGGGCTGACAAAACTGAGAAGGCAGGTCAAGGAAAACAAAAGCTGACCTTAAAACATGTTTTTTTTTTTTAAAGAACCTCAAACACTGACCACATCTAAAACACTATAAAATTTTATTATGGTAAAGTAGAAGTATTTTACTAAAATAAAATACCATAAAAGAAGGTGCCTTCTGAGACACACTGAAGAGGGAAGATACATTCTGTGTGCCTCCTCACCCTTTAACGTAATTTAAGGCTTTACCTTAATTTCAAGGTGAATGGTACTATCGCCATAGCATCTTCAGTGGTTATTTATTTTAAATACAGCAGTGTGTACACGTCCATCCCAAACTCCGGTTATTTATTTTAAATACAGCAGTGTGTACACGTCCATCCCAAACTCCGGTTATTTACTTTAAACACAGCCGTGTGTACACGTCCATCCCAAACTCCGGTTATTTATTTTAAACACAGCCGTGTGTACACGTCCATCCCAAACTCCCTAGCTATCCCTCCCCATCAGGTAGCCATAAGTTCGTTTTCTAAGTCTGTGTTTAAAAAGATATCTTTCAATACATAGACATTCAGGTGCTAGTAAAAGGACCACCACCAATATTTATTGTTTCTATTTGAGTTTCCTGTAAGTGGAATATCCCTGAAGCTGCAATAAATGCTGAAGTTCTCTGTTTCTTTTTTTAATATGGAGAAGTTAGACAACATTAAGTTTCCCAGCAATTCACAAATTAATTTTC
This sequence comes from Mesoplodon densirostris, assembly GCF_025265405.1. Lineage (NCBI taxonomy): Eukaryota > Metazoa > Chordata > Mammalia > Artiodactyla > Ziphiidae > Mesoplodon > Mesoplodon densirostris. The sequence continues at coordinate 231,193,045 of NC_082661.1, forward strand.
CTGTCTCAGCTTCATCAGAGAAGTTATGAGGAAAAATGAAATAAATGTGAAAGCACATGACATTGTTTCAGTAGAGAAATAAGTACAGTCATATCTCAATTATTCAACATTATTCAAATATGTGGGAACCTTATCTTGAATCAGTGTTTCTTAACGATGGGGGGACATGAGGATCACCTGTGAAGCTGTGTGAATGCACATATACCCCGGCTCTCCTTCCCAGCGAATCTAATTCAAAGGGTTGTGCCCTGGAATCTGCAGTTTTGAAAGTTTCACAGGTGATTCTGATACAGCCCTGGTTGATGGTGAGCTGTCACAGGCTCAAATGCCTCGGAAGCTGGGTGGGTCATCTAAACTAGAAGGGGCAGTGGTGGGGACGGTGACAAAATGGGGAAGACACCCCCTACTTAGCACCAGCTCCCTGGGAACTTGCAGCTGCAAGCCTGGTATTACCAGGGCTTCCGTTTCGCTAAAGAGAAGAAAGATTCAGTTGAATGAGAAAATCTCTTGGGTTTTAAATGCTGAAAACATGCCAATGATCGCACTGAGGCCCTGGCAGTCTTTTCCCAGGTTTCGAAGATCAACAGTGTTGCATAAGTTTTGCCCCTCAGCCGGAGCGCTCTGGAGGTATGTCATGGAGCGGGGAGGGGCAGGGGATTGGTAAAACACAACCACAGTATTTTGCAGCTCTTCCCATTAAGTGATGGGGTCTATTTCCCCACGCCTCGAGTCTGGCTGGTCTTGTGACTTATTTTGACCATCAGAACACAGCAAAATGACACTGTGTGTGTTCCAGAGCTGGGGCTTCAAGGGGCCTGGTAGCCTTCCCCTTCCCTCTCTTCGAGCACTCCTGCTGCCAGATGAGGAAGCCTAGGACAGGTTACAGGATAATGAGACCCCCCTGGGGAGAAGGGCCTGCCTCCTATCCAGTACCAAGGGCGCCCACACACAGGCGAGGTCATCTTAAGCTCTCCAGCCCCAGTCAGACAAGGCATCAGATGACCACAGCCGCCTGAGTGGGCCCAGCTAATACCAGACAACTGCCCAGCCAAGCCCACCCAAAATGCAGAATCGTGAGCAAATAGCTATTGCTTTAGCCACGAAACTTGGGGAGGTTGACTCAGCAGAAATAGAAAACTGATACAGAAGCTGTACTGAAAGCAGAGGGCTGCCATAATAAAACTGCATAATAAAAGCTCATAATCAAAACTGGAAACATGTGGAGTCAGTTTTCAGGCTGGGTGGTAGACAGAAGCCGGGGAAATAATAAAGAGGTGATTAACAATGGGAAAAGCAGTGGCCCATTGTGGCAAAATAGCCGACCGCACCTTTGCCTGCCATAAAGTGGGAGATAAAAATGTACCTAACGACCTTGTTGATTTGGCCAAGAAGATCTCTAGAAAGAATGCTGAAAATATAATTTGGTTTCCTCAAGCTGATAAAGGCACAGGGGGGAAAAAAAAGAACAGCTAAATAAGGAATTGTTCAGTTTGCAAGCAGAATGTAGGGGAAAAAGAGAGAGCTAGGATTTGGTGGGTTGAAAATAAACCTCTCTCTCATCCTCAAAGTTTTCAATGTGATAGATAACCAGCGTGACTCTGTGTGTGTGTGTGTGCGCGCGCGTGCCATGTGCGCACGTGCACTGGCGGGGCATGAGGGGTCCAGGGTGTAATACTTAAAAACAAACAAGATACTTAAATGTATACACGTGTGTGTGTGTAGATGCAATGTTTTTCTACAACTTATTGAAAATATTGCTTTACATTAAAATAAGTGTGAATGTACTATGTATAGATTCTAGATTGGCATTAATTTTTTAAGATAAAATGTAAGGCTTCAAAAATTTTTATTCTTGTGGCTGGTGGTTTGGGATATACACCTAAACCCTCTGGGATGGGCATTCCTCTTCCACCACATGAGGGGTGCTGGGTGGACAAGGGGGGCACGGAAGGGTGATAAGCCACCCAGGTGAGACCTCACTTCCCAAGTTTTGGAAACTTGGCATCAGTTAAAGGTCCCACCAAGGTGAGGAGCATACGGCAACAGGAAGCCATGGGATGAGAACTGTGCCACAAGCATTATCCCCACCCTCAAAGATCTGTTTCTCAAAATAAAAGGACGGAAGCAAATGGCAGAAAAGTTAAGAAAAGCAGACCTCCGTGATTAAGGCAGAGGACCCCAAATCTACATGCCAAAAGCGCTCCTGCTGGGGCTTCCCTGGTGACGCAGTGGTTGGGAATCCGCCTGCCGATGCAGAGGACGCGGGTTCGTGCCCCGCTCCGGGAGGATCCCGCATGCCGTGGAGCAGGTGGGCCCGTGAGCCATGGCCGCTGAGCCTGCGCGTCCGGAGCCTGTGCTCCGCAACGGGAGAGGCCACAACAGTGAGAGGCCTACGTACCGCAAAAACAAACAAACAAACAAAAAGCGCTCCTGCACAGTGACGGTCAGGCTCTTAGAGCGTGTTTGTTCTCACAGTGGGGAATACTGAAGCACACTCAGTTAAATTTTCCAGACTCACGACAAAAGGAGAAAGGTATTTAGGATGAGCTAGACAAGATTATAGCCCCCAAACAGGAAGCAGCAACAGCAATCTGAGGTCATTTATCTTGATGGCAGAGTACACTAAATGTATCAGTTGGTACTCAGGGCATCGTGTTTTGGCATAACAGTTTTATCTATTCAACTAAAATGACTGACCATGTGCCACGCTAGGTGTCCATCGCAATGTTAATCTTGCCTTCAGAGGACTTACGAGGAGGCCAAGTGACAATCGTACAAGGATAAGGCAACTTACCCTCAGGAAAGCAACGAAGCTCCCAAGGAGCTGAAAATAAACCATAGTTTGATCATTCATCAAGGAAAGGTTTTTGCTCAGTGCAATCTATTTAAGAAGACAGGAAAACGGGCAATTTATTTTCGACAGTCTTCTATTTCAAATGTCTAAAACAAAACAGTGTTGAATTTTAAGCAAACTCTCAGCTCTCTGGAACAATCTCAACGCCAAACTTGTACTGAACATATCATATGCAATATTTCACGATACGTCACATAAATATAAAGCAGCACATAAAATAAATTACATATATAAACAGAGACTAAAACTTCATATGTTAGTACTTATGAGTAATGAAACTTGAAATGCTTATGTTTTCCCTGGGGCAGAGTTTCTTCATTTTATCCGTTAAGAGTTCAAGGCAATTTGAGAAAAATTTATATCCAGCCATTCTGTATACATCTAAATTACCCTCAAGTTGTATAACGAAGCACCTCTCACTAACAAAGACTTGAGAAAAATAATTGAAGCCTTACTTGAATTTAATTGCAAAAAATAGTAAAGAGATTATTTTCCTTCCATAGTTAACTAAGTGGGTGGAAAGTTTCATTAAACTATAAAAAAACAAACACAACTTTCATACCATGAACTTGGTATTTTTCAACCTAAATAATATAGGGACAAACATCTAAGTCCCTGGAAACAGGTTCCCATAAAACTACCTCCTTAGAAAACACTGTAGGTACTAAATGATATTTTTAATTCATTTAGAAATCACACCATAGCTCATCTGAATGTATTCCATGAAGTAAAATTTATTTTTGATTAGCTGAAAACTTAGTATACTCTAATAAACTTTGAATAATTTTAAAGCAATTTTTAGTCTTTTCATTAACTTTCTAAACTTTTCCTTATAACATAAGTACCTTACAAAAGGGATGGCATTCTCTCTAAGCCTTACTTCTGCATATAAAGGACAGCTCAATTTATAGAAGTTGGTGGTATTTTTCTTCCCTGTTAGACATCTAAGAACCCTTCTTTTTGAGGGATTCAAAAGTTTTAAGTATTAAATATAGACTACCATTTACAAATGTCCTCTGGAAGTTCCAGTGTCAAAACTTCCCACATGAACCCTATTGAGATTTACGGTTTGAACAGCTACTTTAGTATTTTACCTCATGGATTATATACCGTGTTACAAAGTCCTACTTTTTACTGAACATCCCTCCCAGAAGCCATGATGGGAAACACCAGAGAGGGCCAGCCTCCCCCCACACCCCTCAGTCCTTGACTGGCTGTCCTGACCACCAGGCTGGGCCCTACATCCCAGAGGGGCAGGGTGGCCCCATTCCTGACCCTGGGGAGCCATGACCTTTCATCATGATCCCTTTCCAGGCAGCACTGTGCAGTGCAAATATGAATAGTCCTGGATCCAGAGTCCTGGGTTCTCATCCTGGCTCTGCCATCTAAGAACTATGTCGCTTGGGCCCGTCAGATGACCTCTGTACCGTGGTTACACAGAGCCACAATATCAGAGGGGCTATCAAGACATATTATCACACTTGTAGCCATATTATGTAATCTTTTGCATCATGTCAGCTGAGACCAGAACCCAAGGTATAAGTATATTCCAAATCCATAAAGGAGAAAGACTCAGTGAGCAAGGAATCGTGCTGGGGAGAGAGCTGGAACTCCCGATTCATTCATTCAGAAATATTTACTGAATGCTCCATATGTAACAGCCATCAATCTGTAAATATGGATAATCTCTGCTCCCATGGAATTTACATTCTATTAGGGAAACAAGCAGTTAAGAAATTCACAATAGGGCCTCCCTGGTGGCGCAAGTGGTTGAGAGTCCGCCTGCCGATGCAGGGGATACGGGTTCGTGCCCCGGTCTGGGAGGATCCCATATGCCGCGGAGCGGCTGGGCCCGTGAGCCATGGCCGCTGAGCCTGCGCGTCCGGAGCCTGTGCTCCGCAACGGGAGAGGCCACAACAGTGAGAGGCCCGCGTACCGCAAAAAAAAAAAAAAAAAAAAAAAAAAAAAAAAAAAAAAAGAAATTCACAATAATTACCAACAGTGGTGGGATGTGTGTGTGTGTGTGTGTGTGTGTTTGGATGAGGGTGAGGAACTTGGAGTAGGTTTGGGGAAGGCCCTTTATGAAGGGGCGTGTTGAGCCATAGTCTGAGAAGAGGTGAAGCAGCCACAGGAGAGACAGAGGAAGAACATTCTAGGAAGAGAGAACAAATGTATGTTTAGGATGGCACCAACAAAACTCTTTATAAACCACCTCCTGCTTATCTCTGCAGGGTCATTCCTGCCACACTGCCCAACTCAAACTCTACGCTTGTCTTCCATTCAGAACCACTTTCAAGCCCTTAAAACAGCCCGCCTTCTCTTGCTCCGGCCTTTGTGTAACTGTCCTGGTATGACTACTTATACACAGAATACATATAAGATTATTCTGTGTTATATATAGTGAACATTCGCCATACTTGTAAGAGCTTCATGATTGTGGTAAAATGCCACCATCATCTTCCACTGAATGCCATGCCATCATTTCCCATATGATTATTCACTGGCTTTTTAATATCTAACATTGTATTTTCAAGTGTGGAAGTATCCAAAATGGGGCATGGATGTCAGGCTACATGCAGGCATTTCATCTTATCCCAGAGCAGTGGCCAGTGTTACATGTATAGTCGTACGTTTCATGAACAGTAGACAGACACAAATACCTTCTGGGCTTTGAATTCTTCACGATAAACTGCCAGGCTAAATTACGTTTCAGTAATTATTTTGAGCTAGGAATAACTGGAGAGAGGAGAAAGAGAAGCTAATCAAAACGAAGCTGTTAATAACAAAACCAGCTATTTAATAAGGAAAACATCATCAGTAATCTATATTATAGCAGATGATATATGAACATGAAATATCTCACCAGGATATTGTTTGTTATATTCAAATCAATAAGCTGGTATTGACTGGGCTTCAGGTTTTGTGATAGACATAAAATTCACATTAAGTATCTGGGAGTGAAAAGTGCCTCAGAGACTAATAGAGAGGCCCTAGACTCACTGGACATCTCTTGATTACAACTTGCTAAATTTTCAGTTAGAAAGTTTCTTCAATATTTATATTATTTTTGTGTATGGACACACATAAAATTGCTATGTAAGTCTTTGAGGTTAGGAGCTATATCAACATCCCTGTACCTATTTGGCAAATGATAGGTATTCAATAAATATTTATTTTATGATTTAATAAATGCTTCCAATTTATTTGTTTAAAGGTTTTTAAGATTGAAACATACAGACAATGGAAAACAAAACAGGCTTATGAGGCTTTCCTGACATGGAAATAAGTCCAAAATTTACTAGTAAATTAAAAATGGTAGTTGCAGACAAACAAGTAACTAACTGGTAAACACGCTGAAAAATCTCTGAGAGGATGTAGTGCCAAATAGTGGCTCTTTTGATTTTGAGCGTATTTTTTTTTTTTGGTAGTAGGGAACAATAGGAAACTTTCTACTCTATGTAATCCTGCATTATTTCATACATATACTTGTATGTATGAATATATACACATATAAACATATGTACATATTTTAAAACATGTATTCTATAATAAAGCACTTTAAATGTTTTTTAATTACTTGAGGGATCCAAATGAAAAGATGAATATTACTCAAATAGTTTAATCACAAAATTGAAATAAAAAAAGAAAAGCAAGAAAAAAAAATAAAAGAGTCTATAGTATGAAATCCTTATACTCCCTCTCATATTACAAAACTTCAGCTGCATATTTCAATAAATTACTACTTTAGATCCAAATAAGATACTGGATGCTGAAAAGGAAAAAGAAAGAGGTCTCTCTATTCCACCAGCTCTTTATACTTTGTTATGGTTTGCTTTCCATTTACTGGGCAATAATATCATTATTACAGACTAATCCCTCCTGGCTTTAAAAGGAAATCTTCCATTAGAAAGTAGTCAAGTGTTGAAAGGAAGGTGATCAGGCCCAAAGGAAAATAGAAATTTAGGGAGATGTTCTATTTTCTAATGACTGGGAGGAAAATATCTACTGCTGGCAGATTTCAATACCTGCCCTCTCTATACAGTGTTACTCAATTTTATTTCAGAATATTCTTTACAGATTACTCTCACTCCTCAAGAAACACATTTTTTATAGAGAGCCAGGTGCTGGTGGAAACATGAGGCCATGAAATTAAGACAACCTTTTTACTAGACTAGATTTGATCACAGTAATTTGCAAACATAACTGTTCTAAATAATACAGAGTGAAAAATAAGTACCAGTGTAGAAGTTCAAGATTCTAAAAATGAGCATGTTGCATGCTTCCTCTGATAACTAGTTTCTTTATGTTTTAGAGGAAGGTATATTTTCTGAGGTCTCTTCAAATGCCAAAAAATTTTATGTTCTCTTTTATATACTTTCTATTTTAAATGTATCGGGGGAACTGTTTAGCGCGAGGAGGCCAGTGATAATTTGTTAAATGTATGAAGTTTCACATTCTACAACAAACTTTACATATTTATGTGTCTACTCTTTTTGGTAAGTGTTATCCTCATTTCTTGGATGGACATTCAAGAGTGAAAGTAGTTATATTTTGCTCAGGCTTAGAGAGCTGGGTCAGATTTTAAACTCAATATATCTGATTTCCAAAATCTGTGCTTCTGATGCTTTCTACTTACAATTATTTTGTAAAGTATAAATTCATGTCTAATTTGTCTTCATTTTATAGCTCAGGCTTAAAAACCTGGTACACCTGCATAAAATAACAGAAAACGCGAGTTTATTAAAATTTATATAAATCAGTGAATCAGAAATGATTCACGGGTTATTTACATTAGATATTTTTCTTTCGCATATGATTCTAAAGATTTTAAAAATTAAATTCTCCTGAATAAACTTTAAATATGTTATATGGAACTTTATTCTCAAAAAAGGAATGAGAACCTATTCATTAAATGAGGTACACTAGTATTTAACAGTCAACATTTTGTTATTGGCCAAAGATCATCTCAAGGCTCCCAGAGCCTTTGTTTTGTTTTTCGTTTGGTGCGAGGAGGTCTGCGGGGCGAAGTATCTGCGCAAAAATGCAAACAGAACATATTTCAGATCTCTTACCACAGCGTAAGTATGATGCTAGCATAATGCTCAGTTAATTTCAGGGAATCATTTTCTAACACTTATGATCTAGCAACTCATCTAGAAATTCAAATTCGAACTAATATATGTGGATCTTGATGAATTATTTGGAAGGAAAATGATAAAATGATTTTAAAACATAATATCAAAGCATAAAAAAATAATAAAAGAAGAAGGAAATGTACTTAGGGGCATATTTTCAGTAATGATGAAAGTCTATGTAACGTTTTTCATTTACATTCACAATCTATTTGTAATATTTGCTTCTCAGAATGTTACCTGAAGGAAAAAATTATAATCAAATTTACCTGACTTAAAATAACCAGAAGTAAAAGCATATATTTAGCAGAATCTTCTAGGCTTATAAAACTAAAATGCATGTGAGAAATTAAATGGTTCCAACTTCACAGATTGGATTTTTTAGCAAATTATTTCAGTATACAAAGTCAGTGGACTGTTAAGTTCCCAATATTTTATATTCTTGAAGATTAATTTCTAATAAGATAGTAATGTTTTAGAAATTGTCTTCTCCTCATATATAATAACATCCAAACCCAGAACAGACTTATTTTGCTTAAAGAAAATTCAGTACATGGAAATAACAAATCATATCCATGAAAATTTGACATGCAATATGCCTTTGACAGAGAGATACAATATTCTCGCCAAAAGGCTATATGAAGGGCACCATATACAGCCATCACCCTTCTCTCTCCAACTCTCAAGAGAGAAAATACGTTGCAAATCTTTCAACCACACACATGTGCAGCACACAAATCCGTCTCATATTCTCCAACTGGGAGTAGGCAAGAGACACTAGGCTCAAGATGGATCTGTCAACCACCAGAATCATCATCTCTTCCTACAGACACATTCATAACAGAGGCGCAAAGACCTCACCCACTTCTCCCTGGTGAGGGACTTATGGTTTTTATTGAAGTATAAAGACTTAAAATATTATATTGGTTTCAGATGTACAACAGTGATTTGATATTTTTACCCATTACAAAATGATCACCACAATAAGTCTGGTTTATCATCTGTCACCATACAAAGTTATTACAATATTATTGACTCTATTCCCTATGCTGTACATTATATCTTTGTGACTTATTTTACAGCTGAGAGTTTGTACCTCTTAATCCTCTTTACCATTTCACCCACACCCCTACCCCTCTCCCCTCCGATAACCACTGGTTTGTTCTCTGTATCTACAATTCTGTTTCTGTTTTGTTATGTTTGTTCATTTTTTTTCAGATTCCACATATAAGTGAAATCATACAGTATTTATTTTTCTCTGACTTATTTCACTTAGCATAGTACCCTCTAGGTCCATCCATGTTGTCACAAGTGGCCAGATTCCATTCTTTTTTATGGCTGAGAAATATGCCATTGTAAGTATATACCACATCATCTTTAGAGGGATTTCACTTTGGGAAGTTACCAAGTTTAACAAAACTGCACGGCAACAAAATATTGACTAGTTCTTGAACCAGTGATAACTGGATTTTACCTACACGAAGAGAAATCTGCCTATTTCCAGCAAAGTTTGAATGCTCTGTATTAATAAAAATTTGAGAGATCTTTGGAATTACAAAACATTTTACAAATGCAAGGTCTCTAATGGGAAATTAGAGAAGGTGTTTAAAGGGAAGTTCCTGCTTCATACAAGGGCAGGCAACAAGGTACCTGTGTGCACATCTGCCCACGTAACAGCTGCCCGACAGGTGCCGAGTCCCCCAGTGGCTCTTGCCACTCTTCTCCAGTTCAGAGGTTTCCAACATTCAAATGCAAAGCACAGTAAGATAAAAGTGAGCAAGAGAGACACAGCACTGTCCTCATGTGGGCATACATTCTAGAAGGGAAGATAGTTAAACAAGTAATACAAAATGACAAAGGAGTAGTACTAGTAGTACTAATAATCACAATACTGATAATGTATATGCTTGATAGAAAAGTATGAAGATCGGTGAGAACACATAGAGGGAGAATTTAAGACCACAGAGCTTGAACACCTTCTCGATGGAGAAATGGCAAGCTGAGCCCTGAAGTCCTAAGAGGTAGGACACACACGTGGGGCAAGACAGCTGTGGGGTTGGGAGGCATGCAGGGAAAACTACCCACAGGTGAGAGGAGCTACTGTTGGAACACTTGGAAGAAATTCAGCACAGAGAGAGCTGTGCTGTGAGAGAGAGGTAAGAGAGGAGAAAAAGGGCTCGTCGGGGTCTTAGAGGCCGTATTAAAAAGTTTGGCCTTCTTATCCTAATGGCAAGAAGAAGCCACCAAAAGGTTGAACTAAAGATCCTGACTGATAGGATCTTAAATACTGACATTCAGGACTTTTCAAATATTAAACTCTAAAAATGTTAAAATAAGACAACTCATTATTATACAAAATAATTGTTAACAAAAAACTTTTTTATTCGATTTCTTGACCACCAGGTTGTGTGATCTGGAAAACACAAAACATACAAATCTCAGTGTTGAAATCTGACAGTTGACAATTTTCAGGAAGATGTGAAGTTGCAAAATTATTGGACTTACATGTTTTAGTCTAAGAAAATGTAATACCAAGTAGTTAAAAATATGTATCTTACTAATGGCAACCATTTGCAGAGTTAACACTGACATAAGTGCCAGGCACTGTGCTAAGGACTCTGTGTGTATTATTCACTTATTCTTCACAACCCCCTCCCCAATGAATTAAGTAGATTCTCACAAATGGAGAAACTGAGGCTTACAGAAATTAGTAACTTTCCCAAGGTCACAGTACTAATAGCCATCCAGAACCAGAATGCAAATGCAAGTCAGTGCAATTTCAATTCCCGCCACTACACAGGAATCAAAGTCAGAGATGTCTGTTAGGAAGACGATAATCTGTAACCTAGGGGAAATACAGCCTATTAGCAACAACAACAAAGACCCTGTTACACGCAGCGTTCCCTTGATTATATTTTATTCAACTAAAGAAAGTCTTCAAATCAGAGTCTACGGCCATAAACTGCATGGGGGGGTCATAAAAAATATCTCTTTTCATATAGTTTCCCATATTAAAATGATTTTATCATGCCTCCCAAACATATAATTAGTTTTGATTGAATGGTTTACTTTTGTGAAATTGTATTGATCCATTCATTAAACAGCTTATTCTTCAAAGAAAACAGTGTTAAAGTCTGCATAAATTACCACTGACAGACAGGATTTCACCAGACTGCCAAGCATGCCAAATATCTTCTTTCATCATTCTAGAATATGATTTGCAAGCATATGCACATAATGAATCCAAATGAATGTAAATCACTCAAATCTAACAGAGGTCCCACTTCATTAGGAATACATCCTTCTAAAGAAATTAGTTCACCGTCCCATTTCTACATTCGTTAGCAGCTCTTTTAACCATTTTAGTATTACTGTAGTATTAAAAAGTGCCACTCTTCTTTCTATGAAAGATCAGTATCCTTGCCCCATCACTGTTTACTACTAGAATAGTGTTCAATTTAGAATATTAACACTAATCCTAGAGTATTTTCTTCTAAACAATTTATATTAACAAATTGATATGAAGAAAATTCCAACAACTTGGTGAAAGGCCCTCAGTAATGCCTTCCTGAAAATTAAAAAGCAACAATTTTTAGATTAAAAAAAAAAACCTTAAAAGAATCCTCCCTCCCACCTCCTTCCTTCTGCTATTGTGCTGAGCAGGAGGCAAGCCAACATGTGGTCAAATTAATATCCTTAGCAAAAAAATAAGAAGGTTCCTTTATTAGCTGTCACATATGAACTAGCAGAGACCCAACACCTGCAAGACCATTTTTTAAGTTTTAATCTAAACAGGGAAAGGGGAGGGTGGCGGGGTGTAACATGTCATCACAGATAGGCCAAGCAGGCCTCAGTGAATTCGCGTAAATGATCAAAATTAATACTTCTATTAATCACTGCTGGTTATTGGGTGGTTGCAAGAATGGAAACTAGATTTCCACCCTCTATTTTAATGTAACTATAGAGGTAGGTTCTGAAAACTCAAGAGAACTTACTTGTAGGATTTTCAGCAGAGTTTTATCTTGCCTCTCCAATCACGTTTTATACTCCTGGAAGGCTGATATCATACTATATTTCTTTATACTCCATAGCATTAAACTCAGTAATTTATACTCTGTATAAATAATCAAATCATCCATTAAAACTTTACAATGTTCAAAGAAGAATATTTTTTTAAAAATGCTAGATAGTATCTTTGCTTATAAAAGGGCAGCTGTTACTATTTACAATAGCCAAGACATGGAAGCAACCTAAATGTCCATTGACAGATGAATGGATAAAGAATATGTGGTACATGGGCTTCCCTGGTGGCACAGTGGTTAAGAATCCACCTGCCAACGCAGAAGACACAGGTTCAAGCCCTGGTCCGGGAAGATCCCACATGCCACGGAGCAACTAAGCCTGTGCACCACAACTACTGAGCCTGCATTCTAGAGTCCGCAAGCCACAACTACTGAACCCACGTGCCACAACTACTGAAGCTCATGTGCCTAGAGCCCATGATCTGCAACAAGAGAAGCCATTGCAATGAGAAGCCTGTGCACCGCAAAGAAGAGTAGCCCCTGCTCGCCCCAACTAGAGAAAAGCCTGCGCACAGCAACAAAGACCCAACACAGCCAAAAATAAAAAATGTAAATAAATAAATAAATTTATTTTTAAAAAAAAGAATATGTGGTACATATATACAATGGAATACTACTCAGTCACAAAAAAGAATGAAATAATGACATCTGCAGTAACATGGATGGACCTAGAGATTATCATATTAAGTGAAGTAAGTCATAAAGAGAAAGTAATACCATATGATATCACTTATATGTAGAATCTAAAATATGATACAAATGAACTTATTTACAAAACAGAAATGGACTCACAGACATAGAAAGCAAATCTACGGTTACCAAAGGGGAATGGGGGTGGGGGAGGGATAAATTATGAGCATGGGATTAGCAGATACAAACTACTATATGTAAAACTGATAAACAACAAGGTCCTACTGTATAACACAGGTAACTATACTCAACATCCTATAATAAACCATAAAGAAAAAGAATACACATATATGTGTGTGTGTGTGTATAAAAAACCGAATCACTTTGCTGTACTCCAGAAACTAACACAACATTGTAAATCAACTCTACTTCAATAAAAAAATAAAAAAAAAAATAAAAGGGGGCTTGCCTGGTGGCGCAGTGGTTGAGAATCTGCCTGCTAATGCAGGGGACACAGGTTTGAGCCCTGGTCTGGGAGGATCCCACATGCCACGGAGCAACTAGGCCCATGAGCCACAACTACTGAGCCTGCACGTCTGGAGCCTGTGCTCTGCAACAAGAGAGGCCGCAACAGTGAGAGGCCCGCGATACTGAGAGGCCCGCGCACTGCAATGAAGAGTGGTCCCCACTTGCCACAACTAGAGAAAGCCCTTGCACAGAAACGAAGACCCAACGCAGCAAAAATAAATAAATTAATTAATAAACTCCTACCCCCAACATCTTAAAAAAATAAAAAATAAAAAATAAATAAAAGGGCAGCTGTTTTAATTATTTAACTTTCTGATTATAAAAACAATAGACTAATTATAGATAACAGAGAATTTTAAAAGTGTTAAGAAAAATGAAATCCCTCATAATATCACCACCCAGAGAAACAGTGTATTTCATCTATGAATCTGTTTCATCCATGAATACATCTAAGAATGTATATTTTACATACATGGATACATGAAAAGCTCATGCTGTATACACTGTTTTATACTTTGCTTTTTCACTCAGTAATTTTCTATTCTTGAAAGTTGTTAGAAAATATTTAAAATATTTATAGCTCTAAAGTCCCAAATAATAGGAATGTACCAAACTTTGTTCCCTAATTCCCCTATTAGTTGCTGTTTTCTTGGTCTTCTAATACCACAATAAATCACTGTGAACGTTTGTCCACATTTCTCATTTTTCCCTAAGGATAGTTTCCTAGAAGTGGGGATACTGGGTCAAAGGATAAACAAAACAAGGCTCTTAACACATTGCCAACTGCTTTCCAGAAAAGACATCCCAGTCTGTAATCTCATGAGAAGCATATGTATATCTCTCGCTTCAAAAAACATAACTTATTTTAAAATTTTTATCAAAATGGAAAGCAAGCAATAGATTCTTAGTGTCTTAATTTATATTTCCTTGATAGTGAGATAAAACATCTTTTCATATGTTTATTAGCCATTTATATTTTCTCTTTCTGCACAAAAATTGTTAGTGTTTTTCCTTATTATGAGCCATGAACTGTTCAGAACTGTGAACTATTCAGAGCCTAATTTCAATAACCCACAGGGTAGCTGTGCATTCCCTAGTATTTATCCGCTAGTCTTAGCCCTTGTTTTTATTGCCACAACATTGTTTTTGTCAAAACTTGTAAACCTAGACTCCAGCATTCGGATGGAACATTTCTCCAGTAAGTATATTTTAACTGTTATTTTCACCTTATTTTTATCTTCCAAAGAATTATCTAAAAAATACCCCTAATTATTAAGTCAAGAAGTCAATTTCTAGGTTAGTATTTTGTAAATTGAGATCATAAAATGTTGAAACTAAAATGTATTATCAAAATAGAAATTTTATATTTAAACTTCATATAAAGATATGTGATTATCTAGGTGGTCCTTTTAACTATCATAGCTTAAATAAGGTTCATGGTAAAATGTCCCAAGGAAAGTAACTTACTTAGTCCTAAATTCTGTTGTTGTTTTTTTTTTTAAATGAGCTATAATTGACATATACCGTATATTAGTTTCAGGATACATTGTGAAACAATCACCACAACAAATCTAGTTAACATCCATTACCTTACATAGTTACAAAATTTTTTTCCTTGTGATGAGAACTTTTAAGATCTACTCTATAAGCAACTTTCAAATATGCAATACAGTGTTATTAACTGTAGTAACTATGCTGTCCATCCTCAGAACTTACTTATTTTATAACTGCAAGTTTGCACCTTTTGACCTCCTTCACCCATTTCTCCTACTCCCACCCTCCTAAATTCTGTTTTTACCAGTGATTTCCTTAGGACTTTAAGGAAAATATACTTTCTCTTTAGTAAAAATTCCCCTCTATATAATAGCGGGTTTAAGAATGACCCTATAATCAATCACATGAGAAGCATGTTATCAGTCTAAATGACATAATGTCAATAAGGCCCTTTAAACCATCCTGTATTTTAAAAAACTTGTACATAAATTCCAAAACTAGCATTTCACATGTTTTCTATAAAAACCATGAAGTAAAAGTCACATCAAAATTTAGATACCTTTAAAGGGTTACTTCATTTTTAACATAAAGGAAACAAAAACTCTTTAAAGAACAATGCATGTTTATTCATTTCTCAATCTATCGGTTGTCCAGTTCAAAAATCATGTCAGAAGTTTTTTATACAACTCAATACTACTCAGCCATAAAAAAAATGAACTTTTGTCATTTGCAGCAACATGGGTGGACTTGGAAGGCATTATTCTAAGCAAGTCAGAGAAAGGAAAATACTGTATCACTTATAAGTGGAATCTAAGAAATACAACAAACCAGTAAATATTACAAAAAAGAACCAAACTCTCATATATATGGAACAAACTAGTGGTTACCAATGGGTGGGGGGCAATATAGAAGATTGGGAGTAGGACCTACAACCTACTGGGTATAAGCTGGACTCAAGGATGTATTGTAGAACACTGGGAAAATAGGCAATATTTTATAATAACAGTAAATGGAAAATAACCTTTAAAAATTGTATTAAATTTTTTTAGTTTTAAAAATAAAATGAATAAAAATTTTAAAAATCATGTCAGAAGTTTTAGAAAATATGCTAATAATCTTATATGTGTAAACTTCCTGCTATTATGAAATATAAGTAGTGACCAAATTGCTTCCGGAACGAAGCTCACCTCAAACCAGCTGGCTGCTTCTCACCCATGCTATTCCAAATCAGGTGACCTGTGCTTCCAGTAAATGAAAGTGCTTAAACGATCTATTAATAAAGTTTACAATAAAAGCCCATTCTTAAAACCAGGACACAGAGGAGACACCAAGAAGCCAGACCATCCTCCACAAGAAAACAAATCAGATTCTCTCACATCCTCAGTTCACAGGATCTCCCCCCTTAAAGGAGCAGTAACAGGAGTCTATGGGCTTCAAATTTAGAGAGACTCAATTTAGGGAACTCTTAACACCACACTGTAGTTAAACTGCAGAAGCTTAAATCAAAGTTTAAAGTACAGAAATAAAATGAAAATACAAACTAGTGCCTTGTGACCTTACCTACATGGCTGGGGACCTTTCACTATCTCTCAAAGAAGCAGGGTCTCTCAAAGAAATGATTTTTCTTACCTATCTGTGAGTTAATGTGACCATCTTAGACTCGGGGGAAAAACGTGACTCCAAGCAGTGAGTACTTCTAGGCTGGTCATCCAGATTTCTTTCTCACCCATAATAATGGAGGTTGTGCTTCTATCATTTATGTGCCCAGAGAGCACAACAGGGTCACACACCATTTGGCCAGGAGCAGTGACGAGGTGTGCTTTGCAGGTTGCTGCCAGAGTTCCCAGACATACAAAACACATAGCCACCCAAGCCACAAACCAAGGCAGGTAAGGAAGCCTCGGATATTATAATAATAATAATATTATTATGTTGAATAATCTTCAACATTCCAGCTCTCAATTCAACGTCACCTTAACACAATCTGGGGGCCCAAAGTGCAGTTTCTTATTACGTCCCAACTACATTCTCTTCGTTTGGGCAAGAAGAGCTCAATGCCACTCCTTTCAGCTGGTCACAGCAGACTTCTCTTTTCAACAGCCCAAACAAGGAATCAAAGAACCTCTTTAGTTCTGGGTCCAAAATAGCTCTGTTTGGGGGCTGGGTTACCAGTAGCAAATCCTCCTGGCTTCTGATCATGTTTTGTTGTGGTGTTTATTGGGGGGGGGAGGAAATTCAAGTACAGAAAAGTAAAAGCAAGAATATCAACATGTAACAAAACGCTCACAGACCTACCTCCTAGATTTTTAAGATGTTATAGCATTCATGAAATCCACCTCAGATCCTTTTCAAATATATAATGAAAATATTACAGATAAGAGTGATGTCTCTGTGTGTCCCTCCTTCCCCAGGGCCAAGCAGTAATGAAAGGTTCGTTGCTATCTTTGTCCCATATGTTTATACTTCATTATATACACACATATATGAACAATAAATGGACACATTTATTGCTTTAAATTTTTTATGCAAATGGCATCATCATGATATGTACTGCTCTACAATCTGCTTCTGCTTTTTCCTTTTAAAAAAAAAACCCTCAACACAATGCCACTGAGACCCATCCTCCAACCTTCTGGACAGTGTAGCCCTACTTAGGTTGTCTTCGGACAACAGCACATCACAAGACACTTATGGATGGTACCACCTGCATCGAGATCCAGGACAAGCTCCAAGGTTAACTATTACAGTGTGGTGTTAAGAGTTCCCTGAATTGAGTCTCTCTATAAATTTGAAGCTCATAAACTCCTGTTACTGCTCCATTCAAGAGGGAGATCCTGTGAACTGA
Organism: Mesoplodon densirostris; assembly: GCF_025265405.1. Lineage (NCBI taxonomy): Eukaryota > Metazoa > Chordata > Mammalia > Artiodactyla > Ziphiidae > Mesoplodon > Mesoplodon densirostris. The sequence continues at coordinate 231,210,610 of NC_082661.1, forward strand.
GGATGTGAGAGAATCTGATTTGTTATCTTGTGGAGGATGGTCTGGCTTCTTGGCGTCTCCTCTGTCTGTGTCCTGGTTTTAAGAATGGGCTTTTATTGTAAACTTTATTAATAGATCGTTTAAGCACTTTCATTTACTGGAAGCACAGGTCACCTGATTTGGAATAGCATGGGTGAGAAGCAGCCAGCTGGTTTGAGGTGAGCTTCGTTCCGGAAGCAATTTGGTCACTACTTATATTTCATAATAGCAGGAAGTTTACACATATAAGATTATTAGCATATTTTCTAAAACTTCTGACATGATTTTTAAAATTTTTATTCATTTTATTTTTAAAATTAAAAAAATTTAATTTTTAAAGGTTACTTTCCATTTACTGTTATTATAAACAAGAGGCAAGGTGAGGGGAAAGAGACTATTTATTCCTGCAACACTGAAGGCTAATGTCTGCCTCTTCTGCAGGCACACAGTAAGAATCCCTGGCTCTTGATCTTTGACTCCGCATCTCCCCAGGTAGGAATTTGAGAAGCCACTCATTCCAAGGCACAAAGTCATACAATTCTACCACTGCTTGTTTTAATTAAGCAGATAGGGTCGATAAGAAAAGGGTTTTTAGAGTCTGTGAGTATGGGGTTATCAGCCCAGCTCTGCATTTACTGTGGGATGCAGATCACAAAGGCTACTCAGCCTGGTAAAAGCATCCGTCTCTCACCAGCAAAGCAGGTGTGGCACTCCTGTCTCCTAGGGTCGCCACGGAGACTCATGCTGGGAAAGCACATGGCAACTGAGACTGGCCCATGGGCAACACTGAAGGCAGGGTTGACTGATGCTGTGTATCCACCAATGGGATAACTTCTTCTCTGTGGGGACAGGTGGGTGCAGTGACGCCATTCTTACTGTTAAGAAAGCAATGAATCCCTTATATTGAATCACTTGTTTTCTTGGGGCTGACTTCTTCCTAAAAGTGTAGTTCAAATGAGTTAAGTTTCAGAAGACTGAATCTGTGTTAGAATATATAAGTGAAGTAAAAAAAAAGATCAAGCTGGACTTCTAACTAGTCTCTTGGCTAAGGAGTCACAGTTTGAGGATTCAGATTCAGCCCTTCAATGATAAGATGCAGGCAGTGTCTATCGGTAATTTAACTTGGAGAGGCAGAAACAAGAGAAGTAGAGAAAGACAGTAAAAAAAAAAAAGTTCCTTCCTTAGAAAGGAAAAACAGGTTCCTCTGAGAGCCTTACAATGGCAGTACCAACTGTAGCCTCGAAAACTCAATTGCCAGTGCTTTCCAGTCTTAGGAGCATTCTTTTATAGTTTCTAAAAATGAGTAATTTTTGTCTTTGAATCTGCGACCAAGCTCCCCTCCCTGACCCAGGCCACCCACTGTGAATATAAGCATTGTATTTAGGCATCGTGCCCAAAGGGCTACTGACTACCCCTATCATACGTCAGGTGACCAATTATGTGGAGAGAAGAGAGCCCAAATTTATATCATGTGCGCTTTTCCTGTCTGTGTTGCCTTATGTTCACTTCCCACAAAGTTTAAGATAATAATCTAAATCTACACTGACAACTGGAATCATCAAAAGTAGACATCTCCTCTATTTCATCTTCCCACACTCACATTTTATTTTCACAAATATTTGAACCTCAAAACCAAATCAGAAATAAACACAACCCTGACTTCCGTGCTTTATCTTGTGTTTACTGAAGAAACTTCTAAATAGCTATGTAGCTGTTGCTCTTGGTAAGTCAGTGAGTAACTGTTTTATGTTCTTAGCTCCTTAAATACGGTAGGAAATTATTCCTATTGCTGTGAAGATTATTTTAAAGGATGGTGGTGGCAACGGGACATTTTCTAGAGTAAACACATTTCTGAAAAATAAATTATTTTATCAACCACTACGTGAAAAGTTTTGAGACTTAAAACAGAAGTAGAGAAGAAAGCACATATCGGAAAATATCTTTAGGAATGTTAAGAAGGGCAAGGTTTCTTGGGTAAGGCATGTAAAGCACAAACCTTAAGAAAAAAAATGAAATTTTACATCAAAATGTAAAATATTTGTATGAAAATGAGCACAGGCCATAGACTAGGAGATCATATTTTCAACTCATATAACCAAAGGTTTAACGTACAGATGAATTGCTTTTATAAATCAATAAACAGAAGATGAGTCAAAAGAAATCTGGGGCGGCTTCCCTGGTGGCGCAGTGGTTAAGAATCCGCCTGCCAATGCAGGGGACAAAGGTTGGAGCCCTGGTCTGGGAAGATCCCACATGCCGCGGAGCAACTAAGCCCGCACACCACAACTACTGAGCCTGCACTCTAGAGCCTGCGAGCCACAACTACTGAGCCCACGTGCCACAACTACTGAAGCCCACGCACCTAGAGCCCGTGCTCTGCAACAAGAGAAGCCACCGCAATGAGAAGCCCTCACACCACAACGAAGAGTAGCCCCCACCCACCGCAACTAGGGAAAGCCCGCGTGCAGCAACGATGACCAATCGCAGCCAAAAATAAACAAATTAAATAATTTTTTTAAAAAAAGAAATCTGGGCAAACAGGACATGAATAGCAATTTAAGAGGAAACCCACTCTGATAAACCTAGGCGAATATGTCAACCTCACTAGTAATGAGGAGATTCACATTTAAACTACAAATGAGACACTGTTTCCTACTAGCAATACAAAGTGTCAGCAAGGAAGTGAGGAAACCAGTACCGTACACACAATGTAAATCAGCACAAATACACTGCCCCCGCATCATGTAAAACTTGCAAAAAGATACATACATTCTCCATTACCCAGGAATTCTACTTCTGGTTATATATCCTACAGAAATCTCTGCTCATGTGTGTAAGGAGAGAGTTACAAAATTGGTCTTTGCAGCACTATTTTTATTAGCAATAACACCGGAAACAACCTCAGTGCCCAGAAATAAAGAACCAGATAAGCCACAGAATACATAAAGTAATGAAAGTGGAATGAACTAGATCTGAATGCATCATCACATATGGAGCTCAAAAATTGTTAGATATTTTGCAAGGGTGAGATTCCATTTCTGTAAAATTATTAAATATATGCATATATATATACATGTGTAGAATAAAAACATGGACAGAATATATATGACATTCTTGACTTCAACTGTCTCTGCAGATACAGAGAGGAAGGGGGGAAGGGATTCAAATAGGACTTGAACTTCAGCTGTGATATTTTACCTCTAATAATTTAAAGAAAGATCTGAAACAAATGACAAATGAACGTGTGTTAGCTCTGAGTGGCAAAATATGGATATTATTATTGTCTTTGACAATTTTTAAAATAAAGAAAGGAACAAATAAGGCATCATGTGTAAATTCCTAACCCCTGTTTAGCTGATTTGGCCTCTATTTGGTTCAACTGATTCGGCTTCCTGGAAGGTAACTGTAATCTACCTTGACTGTTGCCTAGCTTAAGTAATTCTACGCTGAACTTTATGCCCCTTTGGAAAACTACACCCCAAAATTACCAGTAGGTCAAACTTAAATACATTAAGGTCTTTTGGAAGATAATTTGTCATATATACTGATGTTAAGGAAACTTATGTAGCAATTAATTTTCCTGTAATTTATCTCATAAAAAATTAGTTTTTACTACAAAGAAATACTACTTCACAGTAACAGCTGACTAACTATAAATACGTATCTAGATAAGTCACTACATAAAGGTCATCAGACCCTTGGTGAATATAGCATCTAATCAGCAGAACAATTCCAAACCATGACACTATTAACAATACAAGTGGTTTTTAAAAAATAAGAATTTCATACTTATACATAAAAGTCAATCTTTAAAATATTTTTCAACTGATTAGCCTACCAAAAAAACTCTACGAGGCTTCCAAAGTTTCCAATGATCACCCAATCCCAATTATAAATAAAACTTTTCCTGTTCATTCACATTTAACTTTTCTTCGTATCATTAAGCTAAAGGATCACTACAGGAGAAAAGCACAACTTTACAAAAACAGAAATGAAAAGAAAAATCAAAAATTTAAGGAAAAAAAAATGTCATGAAGAACCTAGGGGTAAAACAGGAATAAAGACACAGACCTACTTGAGAATGCACTTGAGGATATGGGGAGGGGGAAGGGTAAGCTGTGACAAAGCGAGAGAGTGGCATGGACATATATACACTACCAAACGCAAGGTAGATAGATAGTGGGAAGCAGCCGCATAGCACAGGGAGATCAGCTCAGTGCTTTGTGACCGCCCGGAGGGGTGGGATAGGGAGGGTGGGAGGGAGGGAGACGCAAGAGGGAAGGGATATGGGAACAGATGTATATGTATAACTGATTCACTTTGTTATAAAGCAGAAACTAACACACCGTTGTGAAGCAGAACCGTTCTTACACAAAGGAATTGAAGGGGTCAGATTTCAGGTCTGATAAAACTGGGACCCCATGGTGGAATAATAGGAAAGATCATTAAGGTAAAGAGAAATGTGAGGATAATGGATTTTTTATGCAATGTTTTTATTCTGCCCTAATAGCTCTTAAGTTCCTTTATTAGCTTAGGAAATAAGCTGTTACAAAAAACTTGCATTATTCATCGTGCTTGCTTATTCAGACAATTATAAACATAACAGTTTAATTCACTCTCAAGTAGTTTTAATGGCTGTTACGACAAATGGGCCTACAACCTTAAAGAATCTGGAAGCAGGTAAAACCTGCAAGAAACAGAGCAACATTCAGATGGGCGGGCGTGTGCAGGGCCCGCCCACCTCTCTCCCTCCCACAACCACCCGGTCTTCTAGGGCTGGTGTGGAGAGCGAGAGGCAAACACACCCAGAAAGCACAGATCATAAGGAAGCAAAATGCCCATCAGCCCGGAATCCTTCACTTCTCTGTGAAAATGATAGTACCGTCTGGAGGCAGAGATGATCTTGTTCTCATATGTTTGAGATTTATTATACTCTCAAGATCATTACTGGTGCTCTTTTAATAATTTTTTGCTGGAGAAATAATATTCTCATCATAGAAAATTTGATTACAAAAAAGAAAAATTAACGAAACAGAAATCCTACTATTCAGTGACAAACGCTTCTGATTTTGAGACTTTTCCTTCCACTGAGAATGAAATATACACATTGATGTCCACTGGGAATGAAATATACACATACATAAATGTGCACAAATTCTGTAAATACAGTTGCATATATAATATTAAATGAAAAACATTAGATTTTAATGATTTTTCAAGTTATTAAATTTTCTCCATAGACATGACTGCATATATTACATGATAGTAATAAAAATAAATTTACCATGATTTGGCTAATTCCCAATTCATTGGGGAAAAAGCTATTTAAATTTTTATAAGTTACGCTAAAACAAACATCAATATACGCTAATCTCTGTCCACATGTATAATAATTTCCTGATGAAACAGTCCAAGAAACTGGACCTTCTGAGGTATAAAACGGCAATGATAATCAATAATAATAACAATAAAGCAAACATACTTATGTAGGGCTTACATGGGCCAAGTACATTTCTAAGCACTTTACATATATGAACTCAATGAGCCCTTATAACAATTCCATTTGATAAATTCTATGATTATCTCCATTTTACAGATGGGAAAACCAAGGTTAAGTAACTTGCTCGAGATTGCACAGCTAGTAAGTGGTGAAGCTGAGATTCACGCAAGGCCTTCTGGCTGGAGAGTTCCTGCTGTGGAATCACATCACACTGCTTCTGATGGCACCTGCCGCCATATCCCTTCTTTCTCTTTATACTTGCTTCCTGTGGACATCCTTCACAGTGGAATCCATCTATCCATCATTTGGCCTCCTCTCTGAAAACTTGACAGGTGAAAAATGCTATCTAACTGTTGCTTTCTTTTCCATCTCTCTACTTACTAGCATGACGAAACAGTTTAGAAGTTCACGCACTCCCTCTGTATTGACTTTTCTATGAGCTGTCTCTTCATGTTCTTTGTCTGTTTTTTCCCACCCCTACTGGAAGTCTCCATGGTCTTATTGAATTGTATTAGCTCCTAATATAGAGATAATTAACCTAATCATCATTTCCCATCTTTTGTCTTAATTTTATTTGGCACATAGGCATTTTATTTGGCGCATAGAATTTTTATATAATCAAAATGCTCAGTTTATGTGTGTGTGTGTTTCCTTCCACTGCTTCAGTCTTTTTTTAAATTACGTTACATTTATGATCAACATGTGAACCTTGGAAATGACTCTAAGTCCACAATTGAGATCTGCTCAGAATAACAAGAATCAAGGCTGAATAGGCATATAAACCGGTTTATCTAAATTTATATTTATAAATGACAATTATGAGGAACTGAAAGTCATATAAAATACTTTTTGGTGGGTGGTGGGGCGAAATGGGTGAAGGGGTCAAAAGTTACATATTTTCAGTTATAAAGGTTATGATATATATAGATATCAAAACATAAACCTGAAAAATATGTTATACCAATTACACCTCAATAAAAGTATGTATAATAACATTATTTGTTCAACATGTTTTGTGAAATATGTTCTCAGCTAATAAATAAGACCCACATACAAACAGTGAAAACCAAAGCACATTTTAATAAAACCATGCCCTCCTTAAAAAACATTAATTTACAGGATTAATAGGGATTCCTGCACCAACATTATTGTATTTTTCAGTATAATGAATGATACCCATAAATCACAGTCTCTCCTTTTGAGACTTGAAACCTAAAATCAAACAAAATCAAACAAAACACACTGCTCTAGTCTTATAAAGTACTTCTCTCTCCAGGATTCAGATAGGTGTTCAAATGCTTTTTCTCGATTGACATTCTCTTTCAGAGAAACTGGAAATTATCTGGTGTATGGTGCTGGCATTAAATCTTCAGCAGAGTGAAATCGTAAAGACTTGATACTATGGATGGTTTTACATAACATGTTTTTATCCTCATGTAGTTTTTAGACTAGACAGCAACATATGCTGATTTATTACAGCCGAATTACTCAATCTGAGGAAAAGTCATAATCTAAGACACTTCTATTCTGGTTACAGCTACATCAAAAAAACTCTCAAACATGAAAATTATTCTTACCTTTAAAACCTCGCAGAGTAAAAGCTGTCATGGGCCTTCTCCGGACAATAAGTCTAGCCCAATGTTTAACAGTGATATAAAGTCAGCAGATTTTCATAGCTGATCTAAATCCCTAACAGGATTTCTTCTTGTTTTATTCTATTGTCCAAAGAAGACAGCAACTATATATTTGGTATCATCAACTGAACGGTTCTCCAATTTGAACAGCATTATTCTAGTTAGTGATTTCAACTGTGTAGAGGAAGAGGGGGGATTGTGGCATTTTTACTGATTTCTCAGGCTCTCCTTTATATCAGAGTACCATACAACAGGGCATGATCAGTTGTGAGCCGTGTGCCAAGTAATTTGTTAATAATAATGAAATTGATGTTTGTGAATTATTTACTTTTAAAATAGAAACACACAACAGGTCCATGATTCTTCCTACAATAAAGCCACTCACTCGTTTGCATCCTAATATTTTCACAGACGGGAAAGAGATGGACGTTAAAACCATCACAGTACACCACCATGCAGCCTGTCTGATCTATGCTACAGCCCATAATAAGTAACTCTAAGAGAATAATATTTTTATGCCGAGTATTGATTTTTATGAATACCACAAAAACAAAAAGCTCATGGTGCTATTTGCTTTGCTGCCCACACACACATACCCACACAATGCTTTTTAAATCAAATCTGCCATGGAGTATGTGATATATGTGAATATTAATCTTCATTTGTATTGCTCTAAGAAAGCGTTGAGAATCACTAATCTAAACTATCTTCATAATAATCTCTATTTTTGGAATTCAGAGAAGAATAGAGTTCTCAATTAAGGATCTCATGAGGGCACAGAGAATTGGAAGGATTTCCTCGCTCTAAAATAATGTTAGTTTTGTGGTTGAATTTATTAAATCTACACTGCTAATTCTTTTCACAATGGAATCTCTTAGGTCATACTTTCACATGAGCAATTATTTATGCTTGTAGTTCCTATTGTTCCTATTCCTCGATTTCATTTCTAATTGAAACTATTAATAACAATCAACAATAATGGTAAGAGCTAGGATTTCCATTGAGCACTCACTGTATGCCAGCCCTTTACTCAGACTGGTTCAGATAAATTTCCCATAGCCACAGGAGGTAAGGACTATTATTGTCACTCTTTTAAAGACGTGGAAACTCACTGTTAGACAGGGTAGGTGACTTGCCCAGGGTCATACACCAAGTAAGTGGAGGTATGACCTCAAAGTTGGCCTTCCTATCCACCACCATTCTCCTATTTATTCACTTCTTACATTTTCTCCCATTTACCAAGTTAACTCTGGCTTCTGATTATATTTTTCCTAAATGATGCTATCTCTACCTGTCAATACCTGCAAGCTTATTGAGCCTCATCTTTTTCAACTTGTCAGAAATCAACTAATCAGATCAACTGATATCTCTGGCCTGTTTATATGGGCCACTCCACATTCTCTATTTCATGGGATTCTTTCGCCTAGATAGCCATCTTGCATAAATATTTACCGCGTAAGATGATGTGACCAAATGTATAACCTAGCACTACTGTTGGACACACGATTCAAACTGCATTTTCAACTACACATGTCCTATTGGTAGCTGATCACTTCGGTCCTCTTTCTGTAGTTATGTAATCATATTTTAACAATGAACAAGCAGAGTGGTTCTTAACCCGCAGTCCATGAGTTCATGAAATGATCCCTGAGTCTTCTGAAGCCACATGCAAAATTATATGCATAAGTATGCATGTATACTGAATTGGTGAACAGGCGTATGATCATTTTATTAGTAATCCTCCCACACTAAGAAAATATCATTTTTACCAAGAATGGCAGAGGCTCTCGATGAATAAGCCAAAGAAAATACAATATAAGGCACTTCTTAGGTGCTCCTAGATGGGCAATGATAACTATTTCTGGATGGCCTAGGGCCACATTTATTAATGGGGTCAATTTAATGAACCTTTTAGAGTTACATTAATCCCAATTTTCCCTCTGTATCAGAAAGTGGGATTGAATCTGCAGTGTACTGTTTTTGGAGCACATCCTGGTTACTGCTAAATTTTCCTATCATCAAATCATCTATAGGGCTTCCCTGGTGGCGCAGTGGTTGAGAGTCCACCTGCCGATGCAGGGGACACGGGTTCGGGCCCCGGTCCAAGAGGATCCCACATGCCGCAGAGCGGCTGGGCCCATGAGCCATGGCCACTGAACCTGTGCGTCCGGAGCCTGTGCTCCGCAACGGGAGAGGCCACAACAGTGAGAGGCCCGCGTACCAAGAGGAAAAAAAAAAAAAATCATCTATAAATGTACTTCACAAAAGAGACCATCAGATCTTCTCTCCCTCTAAAAAACATTGCATTGGCCTTTCCCAATCATCATTTTTCTATCCTGCACAAGTTTTCAACATTACCAGATAGTTCACTTCAATACTAGTAAAACCTCATTAATGATAATGCTTAGAGAATCAAGCATTGTGCTTAACATTTCTATTTCAATAAGAGACCATTAATAACTGACAATATGATCAGCTTTTGAAACTATTGCTATAGAGTACAGTTTTGTTTGTCCAAAACACTCTGGAGACCCATCCTGCTGTGTTCTTAGTCCAAAGTGAGGCCCAACACTCACCCCCCACCTGCATACACGTACACACACACCATCACCATCTGTACTCAAGGCTGGACAGCAGACCCCAGCCAGGCCAATCAGAATCTATCAAGAAAGAGGCTGTTCCTTCCACCAGGGTCAGTAACTAATGAAAATACAAGCCCACGGTGATACTGGCCACTGCTCCCCAAAACAAAGTCGAATGAAAAGAGGAAAGCTCCAACAGATGGAGAGACAAAGAAATTCACAACATCACTATTTGAAACCTGGGATCTAGCCAAGCCTGAGGTTTACCCCTTGAACTTCTCCCATTTTGTGAGCCAAGAGATTCCGTTTTGTTTAAGTTAGTATGAGATGGCTTCCTGTGCTGTTTCCAAACCAAGAGTTCTGACCGATCACATAAAATTTGCTGGTGACCACCATGTAATTTTATTAATGAAATGAATATTTTCAAAGTGTTCCTTCCCCCATGCTCTGGAAACATTACTTGGTACCTCCAGAAGAAGACTCACCACAACCTACTTTGCAATGGGATCTTGGCTGGATCTAGACTGGGTGTTCTGAAGGATGAGGAAGTTCCCATTCTTATTGTGACCATACATACACCCAGGACTCTGCCCGGACAGAATCAAGTGCTTCATAAAGGCCTGCTGAGTGGGAATCAGTCCTGAACACAGCCTGTGTGCGACGTGGTACAGGTCAGTGCATGGCTCGGGGTGATACAGTCCCCCACCTCCTCTCTGCTTAGAGGGGCTCCCACACTGGGCCTTCAGGGCACCCCTGAATCTTACTGTGTGCCAAATTTCATCAATGCAAGGTACCCCCGTTTTTGTTAGGATTAGGTGCTATTTTCATTGTGATAAAATATATACAACATTACATTTACTATTTTAGCCATTTTTAAGTGTATTAAGTACATTCACATTGTTGAGCAACCATCACCACCATCCACGTCCAGAACTTTTGCCAAGTAAGTGTTTTTTTCTAATACATTTATTCTTTTTGAGATTCTTTTCCTTTATAGGTTACTACAAGATACTGAATAGAGTTCCCCGTGCTATGCAGTAGGTCCTTGTTGGTTATCTATTTTATATACAGTAGTGTGTAGCTGTTAATCCCAAACTCTTAATTTATCCCTCCCTGCCCCCCCCCTTTCCCCTTTGGTAACCATAAGTTTGTTTTCTATGTCTGTGAGTCTATTTCTGTTCTGTAAATAAGTTCATTTGTATCTTTTTTAGATTCCACATATAAGTGATATATTTGTCTTTCTCTGTCTGACTTACTTCACTTATAGATTATCATACTAAGTCCATCCATGTTGCTGCAAATGGCATTATTTCATTCTTTTTTATGGCTGAGTAATATTCCATTATATATATATATGTATATATACGTGTGTGTATACACACACACACATACACACACGCCCCATCTTCTTTATCCATTCATCTGTCGATGGACATTTAGGTTGCTTCCATGTCTTGGCTATTGTAAATGGTGCTGCAGTGAACACTGGGGTGCATGTATTTTTTTGAAATAGAGTTTTCTGCAGATATATGCCCAGGAGTGGGATTGCTGGATCATATGGTAATTCTATTTTTAGTTTTCTGAGGAACCTTCATACTGCTCTCCATAGTAGCTGCACCAACTTAAATTCCCACCAGGAGAGTAGGAGTGTTCCTTTTTCTCCACACACTCTCCAGGATTTATTATTTGTAGACTTCCAAGTAAGTGCTTTTAATGTGCACTGTTGTTATAGATTCCATGGTGTTCAGTAAACAGAATTGGTATTTCATTTAGTTACTTATAGGTAGCAGTGAATATGCCTTTTTTAAAAACCTCCATGTTTTCTGTCTTGCATAGTCTCTCTTGGGCTAAGGACCAGGGAAGGGCACCCCCTTTTAAAGCCAAGCAGCTGAAATATCAACACTGTCTAAGAATAGTATGACAAGCAAACTTTTATCATTCTTCATTGATTAAAAGCCTTAAATAACTCGGGGTTAGTGTGCTCTGCATCAGTTACATGTCTGGGTCTGGAGGAGACTGACTGTAGGGACTCTGACTCAGTCATGGAAATGTAGTCATTTTCCATATTAAATAAAACATTGATTTCTTAACATTTGTTTTATGTCTACTTTCCTTAAAACCCTCATAATACCAAATTTGATAATTTCTGCTAGAGTAGAATTGGCAAGAATCAAAATTCTTAAAAAAGCATATTTCATCAGTGTTATGAAATCGTAGAGGCTAGACCACGTTCAACACTTAGATTTCTATTCTTTACTTCTTCCATCCTCGGGTACTGGTGACAAATTAATCTTCAAAAAAATGCACAGTTCATGCAATTATACCCTCTTATAAAAATCTTTGGCTTGTAAATGAACATTAGTTCAAAAATAGGGGATTCCTGCCGACGGACATTTAAGAATCACCCATGGAGCTAAACGTTTCAGAAGTCATGTAAATATAAGAGCGATCTGCTTTAGATTTTCATCATGAAAATGTTGCTGTGTTTGTAACTCCTCTTTCCCCTACTCCAGGCCTCTGTCAATTTCTTCAGTTCCCTAAAAAACAGTACTTAGGAGGGGAAAGTGCTGTTTTCACCTGAATCATAGCAACCAAGTCCAAAATACAGGGTATATGTCAACAAAATTATCATATTTCTGCCACATACAGAAACTCAAATGCTTCCAGAGGTCTCAAAGGAATACTTCACATGTACACTTACCTCGACTGGGTCTGAAAATGACAGAGAGATGGAGAAAAAAATATTTTGTATTGTACGACCAGAAATTCTTCAGTCATACCTTCAAGTTTCCAAGACAAAAAGCTTCTCTGAACACAATTTCCATTTCAAAAAATACAGTGAAAATCCGAACTGGAGTAAATAAAAGAATATTTGCTCCCATCACATCCCTACACTCCCAAACTCTGCACTTGAACTCTCATCTCAAACTTATCAGAAAAGTATTTTTTTAAGTAAATACAAACTCTACCATGTGACGGAGGAAAATCAGCACAATTCCACTTTAGGAAAGAGCCCTGTGATTTCAAACACCAGTTACTTGAGCACAAAATAAATGGACTTCCCAACGAGCTGAGATTCTTCCGTTCCTTTATATCTTTGTATGCAAATCAGAATTCCATATGTCACTATTTCTAATTGATTTACATAATCTTTCACCGGTTTGCTTTCCAACTTTGTTAAACCAGGAGTTGGTTCTTCCTGTTTCCATTTCCCTGGGGGCGTTTTTTCCATAGTCTAATAAAAAGTATTCTATTTTGGTATCGAAATGATCGGGTTTTACCTTCATCCAAATAACAAAACTATTCTGCTCCTTTTCTCTTAAGAGTCATAATTATGCAGAAATTTTCTCCTTGTTACTATAAAACTCTGCATTTTTCTTCCCTAAGGGCTCTTTGGCAATCTACTTTTTGTGGGGCTGTTAACACACATGGCTTGGGAGGAGAGTGGGAAAGAAACAGGCTTTGGGCCAGATAATCTGGTCTTCAATGACTTCTTCCCATAAACTCTAATATTTATCCCTTGTTCACCATTCCAACCACTCAGCCTGAATTACCAATATGATAGCCTCTCCGTTGCTTTTTAAAATTTGTTTCTGTCACTATTTTCTGTCTCCCTTACCAGATGCACCTCTCTATCCTTTTTGGTCATTCCTAGGTTTAAAGAAAATTATTTCAAGGGGACAGTCTCAGTTTGGGAAGGTGAAAACTTCGGGAGATGGATGATGGTGAGAGTTGCACAGCAACGTGAATGTACTCGGTGCCACTGAACTGTACAGTTAAATATGGTTAAAATAGTAAGTTTTCTATTATGTAACCTTTAGCACAATAAAAAAAATTTTTTTTAATGTTTATGAGCACTATATTAAAAGTACAAAGCGGGCTTCCCTGGCGGCGCAGTGGTTGAGTCCGCCTGCCGATGCAGGGGACCCAGGTTCGTGTCCCGGTCCGGGAAGATCCCACATGCCGCGGAGTGGCTGGGCCCGTGAGCCATGGCCGCTGAGCCTGCGCATCCGGAGCCTGTGCTCCGCAACGGGAGAGGCCGCAACAGTGAGAAAAAAAAAAAAAAAAAAAAGTACGAAGCACTTCTTTTTTGCATTCACAGATTTCTAGAGTCTAGTTTTCCCCAACCACCACTAAACCCCTCCAAGCAGGCCTAGTCTGCCCCGTGCCCACACACATGACCTGTGCTTTTACTTCTTCCTATGACACCTCTCTACTCCTCCCCAGAGACCGCCAATCTTCAAACTTCAACTGAAATCTCACCTCCTGGATGAGGCTCTCCTTCACTATTCTAGCCCACAGAAGACTCCTCCTTTTCTCATCTTTGGTAACAGACCAAACACGTAATTAGGGAACAACCAAAAGGAGGGCTATATAAACTCATGTGAGTCCTCTCTCCCAGCTAGATGGGAATACAGGCAAGACACTTGGTTTGCTTCATATTCATTTGGTATCTTCACCCACATTAAGAACACAGTAGGTACTAAATAATTCGAGAGTTGCCTGGTATTTTTCCTGCTGCCAACACAGAATTTTTAAAAGCTATTTCTCTCTTAGTTCTAGGTCTTCTATCAAAAAGCTTATCTTAAAATACACTGATAGCAGAACTCAGAAAGATGAAAACCACCCATTAAGAATGGGCCAAAGAGAGGACTGCCCTGGCAGTCCAGTGGTTAAGACCCCATGTTTCCACTGTGGGGGCACGGGTTCGATCCCTGGTTGGGGAACTGGGATCCTACATGCCATGTGGCAAGACAAAAACAAAAAAAAAAAAGAAGAAGAAGAAAGGGGAAACATCCTTTTAAAATGGGCAAAAGAGTTAACAGGCATGAAAAGAAGGCATATGGATGGCAAGTAGCACCTGAAAAGATGTACAGTATCATGTAAGCATTAGAAAAATAGCAATTTAAACCGCAGTAAGTTATCAGTACTGTTATCATGCCTAAAATTAAGAAGACTGACTCTCCCAAGTGTTGGCAAGGTTGTAATGGAACCAGAACTCACACACTGCTGGTGGGAATGTAACAGAGTACAATCACTTTGGTGGAAAACAGTTCATACTTTCTTAAAAATTAAACCTACATCTATTGATACTATATGGCCTAGCCATTTTACTTGTAGGTATTTACTGATGGAAAAAGGCAGTAAACATCCCTACAGAGATTTGCATGTGAATATGTACAGTAGCTTTACCTGTTAACAGCCCAAACTGGAAACAACCTAAATGTCCATCAACAGGTGAATGGATGGACAAACAATCGTGTGGCCATAGATGGAATATCACTCAGCACTAAACAGAAACTAACTACGGGTGCCTGCCATACCACCAATGAATCTCAAATGCACTATGCTAAATGAAAGGACCAAGAGTCAAAAGACTGTATAAAGTATGATTCCATTTATATGACAATCTAGAAAAAACAAAACTACAGGGATGGGGAACACATAAATGGCCACCATGGTTTGACAGTAAGGAGAGGGGCTGAACTGGAAAGGGGCAACACAAGGGCATTTCAGTACGTGATAGAACTGCTCTGTATCTTGAGTGGGCAGTGGTTACCTGATTCTGCATTTGGCAAAACTCACAGAACTGTACGCCAAAAAGAGAACATTTCACTGTTTATAAATTAAAATTAAATAAATGACCTCATAATGAAGACTAAGAATGTCACCATAGAGCCTGGAATACACCCTTACCAACTCCTCTATGATGCTGCGATTAGAAAAAATAAGAAGAGCATCTGTTGCTTATGTTGTGAAAGTCCTTAAAAAATGTGCTGATAGAGGTCACAAGAATTTTTGCTAAACCCAGTAGAACTCTCACTATTATTTAACAATAATTTTATCAGTCTTACCCAACCACCAACACTTATGTCATCACCCCAAGTCCCCCTTCTAACCAAGGCACTCAGTCCATCAAGATTTACTGAACATCCACAGCGTACCTGGCACTGTTTTAGGTAGGGTGAATGCACTGGTAAACAGGACAGCTAAGGTCCCTGCTCTCAGGAAGCTGACATTCTAATTAGGGAAGTGAAGTAAATTTCTGATAATTTCTGACAGGTGTGTGCTATGACGACAACAAAAGAGGATGGTGTGTTAGAGGAGGGGGGTGTCATCACTTTAAATAGAATGGTCAGGGAAGGCCTCTTTGAGAGGGTGACCTCTGAGCTAATCCTGAGTGACAAGGGACAGGAAACCAAAATCTGAAGGCAGAGCCGTCTTGCCAGAGGGACCAGCAAGCAGAGGCCCCCAGAAGGAAGGGGGCTTGGCTGTCTGAGCCCCAGAAAGATCAGTGTGGGAAACGAGCAAGGAGGAAACATAGTAAGTCAAGTCCTCAGGGGCCTGGTAACTCAGTGCTTTACAGACCCTAAGTTACTTTACTTCAGGCTGCTTGCAATGAGATGCGGCCAGAGGGCTTTAGATCAGCCACCCAATCTGATGTACGCTTGTTAAAAGACCCATGTGCTTATTCCAGGACATTCAGCTTTCGTCTTCTCTAGCTCACGTGTTTGTTTCTTCATCTACCTTAGCTCTGTGGCCTTAGGTGAATCTCTTTTACAGGCTTAAGTCTCAGTTTCCAGGTCTATAAAACGGTGACACCAGCTACCAGCAACTGCCTCCACCTACGGGTTCGAGCTGGCAGTTAAATATCTGACCGTAGGCTATAACTCCAGTCTCACGTCTGCCCTCGTCTTCCTGGGACACGGCCCCCAGCAAGCATCTTCCCTCCCTGTGACGTTTTCAACCTCTATCTCAGCACAGGTCCACTGCCCTCTTTGGACCTTACCCATCCAACAAAATCCTTTCTCCAGTCCTGCTGTGTCTTTCTGCCAACGTCTCTCCCTTTGACCCCTCTCCCTTTACCATCAAACAGGCACCTCCCAAGCGTAAGCACTGTCCCCACACCCACAGGTTTCTCTTCTTCATTGCTAACTTATTCCTCAGTCAATCACAGACTGAGTCCCATTCCCACCACTCTACCGAATTCCTTCCTGAAAAGCCACCAGCTCCAACTATTCGGCCTAATTCCTGGCCTCCTCAGCCCTCCCATCGGGTTTTGAGCCCCCCTCGCCCACTGGAAGGAAAGCTGTGTCACTAACTACTTTGAGACCGGAAGAGGCATACAGTCTCTCTCAGCCTCAGTTTCAGTATCTGTGCCCGTAGAGGGCTGGATTTATAGACAGCCTGAGGGCCCTTCTAATTTGGAAATTCCAAGGCAACGTTATTCCTCCCTTGGCATCCAGGAGTCCACACTATCCTGACTGTCAGAACAACTCCTGTGTCCTTTACTAGCATGTGTTGCTCATCTCCTACAGGGGTTCTTTTCCTCCAAACTCCCAGAGAAGGCACTGTAGACGACACTTGAGTCATGTATACCTTCTCTCCTTGGCTAGCACCCACGCTGCCCCCTCCACTGCCATGTCTGTGAAGAGGCCTCCCATACTCCCACACCAGCATTTCCACCTCTCTGGAACGTAAAACTCAGGCAACCAAGATAAATCATCACTTCTTCTCGACCTCTCCATTTCTCTTAGTTGCTCACCCCACTCCATGATGGTCAAGCTGACAACCTGTGAGTTTTCACTGATTTTCCACATCCTTTCCACTCAAATATCCACTCCTCTAATGCCCTTCCTTAGTGATTTAGTCCTAAAGCCATTAGGCCAGACACAGCACGGCAGAGCTCCACACGGGGGGGTAGGGTGTGGATGGCTATGGTGGCCCATGGGGACACAGCAAGCCCCCCCATGCAGAGAGTCAGAGTCCCAGCAGAGGGGGAGGGGGCATCCATGTGCTCACCTGGCCTAGTGCCGGGTCTCAGAACCCAGCAGCCGGGAGTCAGCGCCCGAGTGGTGGAGGAGGGCATCCAGTGGGGGTGTGGCCCTGTGACCCAGGATGCAGAGTTAGACTCCAGTCACAGAGAGGAGGGTGTCTGCAGGCATGGGGGGCACTCCTTGCAGAAAGGGCTGGCTCCAGGACTGGGACAGGAAAAGTACAAGATGGGCCTAAAGCAAGGAAGCGCTCAGAGAAATGATGAGAACATGGCAAAAGGTCACGGAAACCAGCTGGAATGGGCTCCCAATTGTTTGAGGAACAGTTTGAACCTCAAAAATAAGGGCACTAACAGGCTATAACTCACTGCAGAAAAGAAGAAACAATGATGCCATAAAGATATCGATAATTTAATGAATAAGCAAAGTGCGATGAAGATTGGGATGTTTGTACAACTTCAAAGTACCACTCCCCCAAGGAGCTCCTAATTGCAAAGGGAAAAGAGTAACTTGACCATGGAGAAGCCTGGCAGATGGCACCTGGATAAAATGCTGCAGATGAACTGTAAAGACACAAAGGGAAATGGCTTGGCACGTGGTAGGAAGCTAGGAGGAAGGATGCTGCATCCCTTCTGTGAGATGCCTGACAAGGGGGCGGTACCCAAATCAAATCATGAGGAAACAGAGGACAAACCTAAATCAGGGACTTTCTACTGAAGTGCTGGCCTTTACTGCTCTAAAGTATTATAAAGTCAAGAAATCCAGAAAAGAGTAAGGAACTGTCCCAGACTGAAGGAGACTAAAGAGTCATGACAGTTAAAAAGCACAAAACACAATTCTGCACTGGGGTGCTTTCACTATGAAAGACATTATAGGCGCAGTTGGCAAAACCAGAATCAAGATGTCAGTAACTTAATGTTATTTTCTGTATTTTGACAGCTGTATTGTGTACATGTGTCCTTGTTTATCATTCTTTGTAATGGTTCCCCCGTGTTTTTCCTAAGTCTGTTATTATTTCAAAATAAAAATTTTATATAAAAATCAACTACTACAAAGTCTTCTTCTGTAATATGTCATATCTGCCCCTTTTTTCCATTACCCCCGACATCCTTGCTCCAGAGATTCCAGTTTCCATCCTCCTGCACCGTTGCAATAACTTCTTAACAAGGCCCTTTACGCTCCAATCCACCCTACAACCGCTGCCTAATTAAGGTTTTACCCAAGTGTACTTCAGCTCAGGCTGCTTGCCTGCTCCAACATTTCAGGAACTCCTCATTACCTGCCAAATTAAGTGCAAACTTCTTAGTGTGACTTCCAAGTTCCACTGGCTTCTAGCTCCAACTAAGCTCTTCCAGGCCCTCTTTCCCCCAATTCCCCATACCACAGCCAGCCATACGGCTGGACCACACTCAGTGTTTTCTGCCTGTCAGGGGTTTGCCCACATAACTCCTTCCGCCAGGAAGTGCCCCTCGATCCCCAGCAAACTTTTCAAGACTAAGGATAAATACCAACTGTGATCACCATACCCCCATCTCCTCATTTTCCAAGACTCGCCCACACCCTTCCCCGTTGGAACACCCAAAGTCGATTTTGCCCATTACAAACCTTATTTCTTTGTGTTTTAGGTCACAATTTTGGGATATTTTTTCGACAGCTCCTAATATATAAGGTGAGGATACATGCCAATGAAGTGGTCAGCACTGATAACGTTAAGTCATGGCCAGAGCTGCGAATTCAGAGGGCCAGTTATTAGCTCACACTCTCTCCCCAGGGTATTAACTTTGTTAAGTATTCAAGTTACTTTTTGTTTGTCCTCTTTTCCTTCCTGGGCTAGAGTGTTCTATGTCTTGCATAAAATATAAGCAATTTCTACCTCTTTTCTCCATAGAAATTTTGGCCTTGGCCATACCACTAACAATCATAAATCCAGAGGTTTTCAGAGCATCAGTTAAGTAACACGTGCTTATAAAAAATTACATTTTAACTTCATCATTACCTTACTATACCAAGAAAATAAAACTCTTAAAAATGAAAACAAAGCCTATACTTGACAAGTTTAAAACCAGAAATTCTAAAATTTAAGAGGACACTATCCATTTAACACACTTATATTTCCTGGATTTTCACTAATAAATTTTGCAATGCAGTCCACAAAAATATACAACTTAATGGCTACATTTAAATGGATCCAATAAATCAATTTTTTTCTCTCAATTTGAATTTGGTAAATGAAAGAAAACGATAAATTATTTAGCAGCAGAGCTGAAATCTTATCAGTAGATGAGTTGTATGAAACTACAGCAACAGTTGAAAGCCTGGGAAAATAAGTATTATTTTGGAGAAAAAAAAAAGGACATCAGGGGAAGTGAAGTATTACTCCTAAATTACTGGTGATCAATATAACATCTTCTCTTACTGTAAACATTACAAGGATAGAAAAGGTCAGACACACCCAGAATTTCAATACTGCAAAAGGCATCAAATCCATAAATGATAAATCTCCAGGTCCTAGTTTCACCATGTCACTGGTATGTATGAGAACTGCCTTAAGTTAAATAATTTGAGTTTATTTAACTGAAACCAGGGCTTTTATCTCCACTTTATTTTTAAAGTATGAAATAAACAGTTCTAAATATACTAACACTTCAGACGATAAAAGGCAGACATACTGACATATAAATCAAGGATACTTGTGAGGTGAAAAGCAAAATGTATAGAAGAGCAGTACATACTGATTTGTTTATTAAAAAGGAATAGGGTTTTTTTTTCAATAAAATTATTACCACTTTTACCAGAAATACCATAAATAATGAAGGTGAATGAATCATCAGAAGCAGCAAGTCTCCTTTTAAATATTTATAAAATTACTATTTAGAACATTAACCTGGAGAAATTCTAGGCACACTAGCCATTTCAAAATCAAAATATTATGAGACAAATAAGAAAAAGAAAGTTCCATGTTTTCATTTCCAAATGACCTAAGTAATTCTGTAATGGATTTATTAGGGTAAGCACCAATAACCAGTCAACCTCTCCCCTCCAAAACCCATTATTCTTTCATGCTTTGCATTACATGAAGTTACTTCTATCTCAGCGGTTTATTTACAAAGCTTACTAACAGACATGGCCAACTTTGTAACAAACTCCTTGAATTCTGAAGGTTTTGGCTTATTATGGAAGATGGGTTTCGAAAAACTACAGGGACCACTGAAAAATTTTGAAAGCAACTGTAGGTTATCACTAAATTGTTTCCTCCTACCATGGAAAAAAAGTTCAGCATATATGAAGATAAATTCCTGATTACTTGTCTTGAGAACTACCAGAATGTGCCCTTTGAAACAGTGAACTTTATATTCGAAAAGTCTAAGCCAATGGTAGCACTGTGTTACAATGCTATCGAAGTGACTAGGACCATCGCCATAAACACCCAATGTTATGTCAACAGAAAAACCCTGTTTCCAGAAGGAATAGTGTACATTCAAAAGAACAAGAAACTCATAGTGTAAGTGTCAAGTTTTAAGAAAGGAAAGATTTGATTAAAAGAAAAAACACCTGCCACTTCTCCAAGCAAAATGACAGGTCACCCCTACTCACCCTTACTTTTAAAAGGTAAATGGTCATGACATTTTTCTATCCTGACTACCCTTGCAACTACAGAGCTGGACCTGTAAGATAAACTTGAAACCAGACTAGCAAATATGTTAAGGGATACTTCTATTTTTATTCTTAACATACACGACTCCAAGGAAACTACACAGCCGCTCAGTCGCGCTGTTGGCAGACCTCGGAGAGCATCTAGGTCAACTCAGTTTTCTTTCAAATGAAGAAACTGGGGCCGAGAGAAGTTGCCACTCGCTCAAGGTCACAGCTTTGTTTGTGTCCAAGCGGACAGGGGAACTCCCATTTGCATGACCCAACTAGGTCCAGTGTCCACCGCAGAGTTTTACATCCAGCTTTCGTCATCATGTACAGTGTGGCCCTCAGATAACCCACTCACTGGAAATTATAACAGGCGTGCCTCTGGTCACCGCTCTTGTAGGACATCCACAGGCTGAAACAGACACACACTCCGTGCCCATCACTCGCTTCTATCAGCTTGACAAGTTCACCTGGATAAGAATCATTTTCCTTATCTGCCTGGGGCACCCCTTCCTCAGCATAACATTCAGTAAAGCTAACACAAAGTAATATCCTCTTTCTGCATTAACCTCCAAAGGGTGTACACGATAGAAAAGACCAGCAGTTCTCAACTTCTGGGTCTCAGGATGCCTTTCCACTCTTAAAATGTATTGAGGACAAGAGGTTTTGTTTATCTGCATTTCTATCTACTGATATCTACCCTATTAGAAATGAAAACGAATATTTCTTTTAAATCATTTAAAAGAAGTCATTACACATTAACATAAAAGTGCATAGGTGAAAAAAATAACTATTTCCCAGAACAAAAAACTTTAGTGAAAAGAGCAGCACTGTTTTACATTTTTGCAAGTCTATTGTCTCGCTTAATAGAAGACAGCTGGATTCTCCTATCGACTTCTGTGGTCAATGTGTGGTGATGTGTTCTGGTTCAAGTATATGAAGAAAACCTGGCTTCACAATGATACATTGTTGGAAAAAGGAGGAGCGTTTTAATGGTCATTTCAGATCATTGCAGATACGAGTCTTTAACACAACACTGAAAATGGACAGTCAGTGGTTTCCTAATGCTTAGTTGCCACATGGAATCTGAAACTCTTATCAGTGAACTTTTCACACACTATTACATTAAAACCGTTGGTCTATCTTCCATTTTGAATGGCTTTTACCAATGCACAATTTTTGAGTTTGTGGACCTCCCTGAAAAGGTCTCAGGAACCCCAAACCATACTTTGGCATCTACTTTAAAACAGTTTAGAGTTGAACCTAAAGATAAAGGATATTATGAAACTTAGAAGCAGTTACGCACTGCCTGGATCCTTTACAATCTTTAATTCATTAATCCAACATTCCCTGGAATGGGGTATCATCATTATAAATTATGAAATAGGCAAAAGGTTGGATTTGGTCCAAAAGACACAAAAGAAGAGGCCAATAATGAAGCTTGGATGAGATTAAATTAAATATTGTAACATGTAGACTGAAATCCAGAAAAAAATCTAAGTTTACTCTGAGAATGATCAAAACAAATACATTTGGATAATATTCACCAGGAAAAGCTGTAAAGAATTAGTAATCTAAAAGAGACTTTGAATAACATTAAAGCTTTGACATTACAGTTTTTGGAAAACTTATATTAACTAGCACAATAACGGTATATATGTCAACAAAAGGAATCCCCTCTGACTATATTAACAAGCTCATTAAGAATTTTGGAATGCTCAAGAAGAGACACCAGACAACACTCCAGGTTCCCACAAAGGCAGAGTAGGCTCAAGGTCACTGATTTATACGAATATGTACGGCTATGGGTCCCCAGACCACCAGGAGGGGCTTCATGAGTTGAGTGTGAAAAAGACAATTAAAACAGTAGAAATAGGATACAGAACAAACAAAAGAGAATTACTGATTTTAGCTAGTATCACTCTAGTATTTCTACCAGAAATATCATTACCCAAAGCAATAGCCTTCAAAAGTAAAAGAGCATAAATAGAAATGTAGTAGCAAATGTAGGGTGTCTAACCATAAAAAAATAATCATAAGAATTTATCAATAAATATTTCCTTACACTATGCATATTTCTTTAAAAGATTTTGTGGACTTTCACATAATTCAGAAAAGAGAACACTAAAAGAAATGGAAACTAAAGGTTATGAAAACAATTGCATTAAATGCTAAGAGCAATCAATGAACTGTATATAATACTCTATGATGCATACCGTGTACCAGATGATAGTGAAAGTGCTTCTCATAAATTAACTCAATTGTCTTGACTACCCTTGAGATGGGTACTACCGAATTCCCTTTTTACAGATGAGAAGACTAAAGTCCAGAAAGGTGAAGGGATGTGCACAGGGTCACAAAGCAGTTAAGGCGCAAGGTTGGGGATTTCAACCAGGGCAGCCATGCTCTTAACTACCAGGCTGTCCCCCCTCTGAATAACCCACTACAAACATCACTTACAAAAATATCTACATCGTGTGCAAAATGTCCTTCTCTGAAAGTAAAACAAAGCACTAGCAGTGGAACACCTGCTGAGCTTGGTTCTGACGAAAACCATGCCACCTCAGCATTTGTGTAAAGAGTTTAGAATTTAGGAGAGAGAGGCAGCATTAGGATAGGATTGACTAGTCATGCTACTGAGAACTGTAACAATGTGTAAGTTTCCTTTATGGAATGTGTGCTTCTATAAAAGCAAGAGGAGCGAGGTATGAGTCGATGATGATGCAAATAACGCACAAATGAAAGTTTTTCCTTTCGCTTCGGTAAAAAACCGAAGGAGAAAGAGTAAGGAATACACGTCAACCTTACATCTTGTTAATGGGAATGGCCATTTTTCCCACCAAATAAGTTTTTAAGGAAAACGGCCACATCTTCTTAGATGCCCGTGTGAACTATATCCAGGAAATCTATTCTTTATATGTTCAATACAGGGATCATTGACCACAACCATGTAATAAACACAGTACTGAATCAAAGTCCAATGCAAGTATTCATTGCATAACTTAGAACCACCCTTCAGAGTCATATCTAAAACCTCTTCCTTGTTTTTTCTAAATATATACAATATGCTATCTGCATGAAGGAAAGCCAAGAGGTACTTTACAGTAAGTAAAGTATGTCTTGCAGATCTTAAAAGTTATAAATATACCAGTTCAAAACTGCAGTGACATACTTCACTTCCAATGAGTAAGAAAGCAAGACGGGCCACTTAGTAATTTTAGATGTGCTGAGTCTTTTAAAAGCCCTCCAGAGTTAAGGAAATGATTTATTTGTACTGAAAACCACAACTTGCATACGATTAACCAATCTAGAAAAAGACGAAGAGGGTGGGGAGCGTGTGGGTAACAGATTTGGGGTTTCATTTCATTTTTCACAACCAATGAAGTGGTTAATAAAGAAAATTAAAGGGAAAAAAAAAGACTATGAC
This sequence comes from Mesoplodon densirostris, assembly GCF_025265405.1. NCBI lineage: Eukaryota > Metazoa > Chordata > Mammalia > Artiodactyla > Ziphiidae > Mesoplodon > Mesoplodon densirostris. The sequence goes on from NC_082661.1 coordinate 231,235,185, forward strand.
CACAAAGAGACCAATTTAAAGCAATTTTAGTGAACCCGTACACAGCTAAAGAAAAAAGAAAAAAAAATCCAGCACTAGTCTGCTAAAGTAAATATAGTAACAGGCAATAGGAAACAAACTTCTCCTAAACACCTACAACAGGCAATGCAGAGGGGGAAAAACACCGAAATACACTCCTCCAAAATCAACACAAATATTTTCTAAGAGATTCACAGAATTTTTGGTTTCTCTATTTCAAAAGAAGTAGTAACATACCAACAAGCAAAGGGGGAAGCGCTAAATGACCATGCTGAAAACAAAAATCAAACGTGTTTAAATTTCTTAACTGTAAAGATAGTGCTAACCTTCAGCATTTTATAAAGCCATTTTCAAAAGAGGAGAAAAAGGTCCACTTACCTTGATACATTTTCTGGAATGTACTCTAGGACCGGATATCCATCACTTCTAGATGACAGGTCACCGTGTGATTTCCACGACTCCACTAAAGTATTGATGGGAGGAAAGGAGCTCAAGTGTTGGAAAGATTGGTCTCTAGCTGATCGTGATAAAGATATTGTACCTTGAGCACCAATCCTGTAGTGAAAGGACTGTCCACCTGAATTCACACCAACAATGGCAGATGAAGGGATGCTGGCCTCCGGGTAATAGCTCCCATCATCCGGTTCTTGTTTTATCCCCATTGGGAAGCCACTGCCTTCACAGTTACCATCGAAGCCGGGCACAGGTGGTCCTAAAATTCCTGATAGAGAATAATAGTCTTTATCATCCATAAAGGAAAAATATGAGCCATCCATGAATGGAAAGGGGTTGACGGCTGGATTCCCTTTAAAAGAGGCGCCCGAACACGAATGCTTGGTTGATTCTTGTTTTATCGGTACTGAGAATGGGGAATCAGAATTTATTTTGCTATTTCCTCCTAGACACGAGCTGCTAAAAACTCCATCTGGCTCCGGCTTTATGTACTGGATGATGTTAAGCTGGCCAGTCACACCATTGGAGACTGCAGTCTCTGCCTCCTCAGTCTTAGGAAAGGGAAGCTCTTGAGCACATTTCTCGTGTGTGTCTGGACTAGGAACCGCATCCCGGGCTGCACTGGATCCAGCCGGGGTGCCCGAAGCAGTGTAGCTGAAGGCGTGGCTTCCGGGGCTACAGATAGATCCCACGGTACTAGCAGTTGGGCTGGACAGTGTGGATCTGTTATTTGTGTTGGAAGGGCTGGAACCAGAGCACCTTGAGTGGTTGATATTTGCCGGGCTGGATACACAGGATCGCAGAATGACGTTACTAGGACTGGAGACGGGAGATTTTACACTGCAGTGACTCGGGGGGCTGGAAATGGGGGACTTCATGCTACTCAACGGACTGGAGAGAGGAGAGCCCACGTTGCTGGCGTGGGCTGGGCTGTGTGACCTGGAACCCCGATTCTCCACATTAGGGGAGCACGGCAGAGGAGTGCCCTGGGCGATGGGGCTGTGCACTGTGAAACTGCCAAAGCTAGCCGAGGTGGAGGACACACAGCTGATGCCGGCAGGGCTGCAACCCGAAGATGACATATTCAGAGGGCTGCAAACAGAAGGGCTCTTCTCGTGACACAGGATGGGGCTCTTCACCATGGCGCGCGTGACCCCGCCGTTCTCGGGGCTCCCCGAGTCAGCCATGAAGGACCTCAAGGGTCTGCTCACACTCCCCAGAGTGGACGGACGGTGGCCATTTTCTTTATAAAATTTCACCATCTGTTCGACATGTGGATAGATCTTTGCTGGACTCGCGCTTCCTTGTGGGTTCTGCTGATCATACGCGTAGTCGGCCTCTCTTACGGAATCCATGTATAAGCCCATGGACTCGGCCACGGTTGCCGAAAGTTCCTTAGATTCCAGCTCGGTTTTAATATCAGATGGTAAAATCCCAGACCGATTATTGTCTTGCTGAAGGCAAGGGAGTAGTTCCTGTTTTTCTTTGCTGCTTCCTTGAGTACTGTTGTTTGGAATAGCACCGGAAACACAGCTTATGTTGACGACCTCCATGTACTTATTCTCATCGGTCCGCTCTGTAGGTCCCGAGGAAGAATGCTCCGCACCCTGAGAAGCTTGACCCCACCGTCTTTCCATATCTAGACCTTCAGGGAGACTGTGGTAGCCTTTGGTTTCCATAGCTAACAAATAAATTTATATTAAAAAACCAAATTAGAGTTCTTGATAGCAAGATTACTCTAAAAGACATTCTGAAATTGCATGGAATGATCTCTAAATATGTATTCTACTTATTATAAGCAATACTTCTAGTTATATTAAAATTATTACCTTCTTAGGTGCTGATACAACAGTCTTGACTGTAATTTGGAAGTCAGAATATAAGAAGCAATAAAACTATTTTGCATGTAAATAAAACTAACGTCTTTGCTCTAATACAGCCTTTAGAGTTTGCAAAGAATATTTACCAATAAATCATCTTTGCTATAATACAGCCTTTAGAGTTTGCAAAAGAGTATTTACAAATGTTAACTTATTTAATATGCAAAGTAATCCTGGGGACTCACAGGCAGGCAAGGAGGAAACTGAGGGCTTAGTGAAGAGGGCAACTCGCCCAAGGTCAAAGGCATAATAAGTGACAAAGTCAGGTTTAAAACTAAATCTTCTAACTCCAAAGCTTTTGGAGTCTTTCCAGCATATGGAAGCTGCTTTCCATATCTAATATGTGGCTTTATTAAAAACAACAAGGAAATGCAATTAATGTTACCATTTCCCAATATAAGGTCATCAAGTAAATGATCACAGGCAAAATAACTTAAGAATTACTTGCAAAACAATAAGATTTTCTTAAAATGGATTAGTGATGAAGATAATTTAATATCAATTCTATAAAGTGAAGAGTCTCATATCCTGATTAATTAAGCTGGTCCATAACAGAGAGGCTGTATGACAACTTGAGAATATCAGGACTCCAGTCTGTATTTCAGTCCTGGCAAGGACTCTGACATGCAGCCTGACCTAGCAGTACTTCTGCTAAAACGACTCCCAACAGACAGCCAGTTTCAGTCTCAACAGTTAATGGAGGAAGTTTGAGATGGGCCCTGACAATTTATGTGTTCATTCATTCAACAAATATTTACCCAGTATGTGCTACATCCTGGGCCTACAAGTAGTCACTGAATCTATAGTGATAAACAAAACAGGCCCAGTCCCCATCCTCAGGGAGCCCACAGGATTGTTTTACATATACCATCTTACTCACTGGCTCTCTCTATAAATTTATTTCATAGATAGAATAATGATAATAGCCTATATTTATATAATTCTTATGCATTATATCATTCAATGCCATATTACAAGCCTTTCACATATATTAACTTATTTACCCTTATAAACAACCCTACAAGACTGGCAAAAGTATTATCCCAAATGATACAACTGGGGAAACTGAGGCAGGGGCCACACAGCAGAGCTGAAATTTGATCCCAGGTGTCTACACCAAGCTATCTCAACCTTGGCCCTATTTGGGACCTGATAATTCTTTGTTGAGATCTGTCCTACGCATCATAAGATGTCCAGCAGTCTCCCTGACCCCTACCCACTAGATGCCAGTAGCACTTCTCCTCCCCCGTTGTGACAGCCCAGACTGCCTCCAGACCTTGACAAATGTCTCTGGGGCTGGTGGGTGCAAAATCACCCCTGGTTTGAGAACCACCACTCTAAAGAAACATATCTCAAAGAAAATTAACTCACTCTTAATAAAACTTCATTTGTGCATTTTGATGCATAAAACTCTTAAAATCTTTAAGTATGCATTTTTCAAATCCTTTCAGGTGTGTAAACATTCTCTGACCCAAATAAAGGTCCTGATCTAAAAGATGCAGTTTCTGAAGTTCTGAATACAAATATTACTTTAGGCCTCTCAGTCCTCTCCCCACCAACTTCTGCCACTCACAATCTCCATCTGCCCTATGTTCCCCTCATTACAAAGAGACTAGGACGCCTTTTTGCTCCAGAAATTATATTAATTATCATGGAAAAATAATGTAATGACTCTACTAAATAAACTGGCATCAGATATTGCAGGGCTCACTGACAAAATTTAATACCCAAATTGTCCAAGTATCATAATTACCTCTTACTTTTCTGTACTCTACACTAGACTTTAAGTTCCCAGAAGGCACTTTATCAATTTTACCACTGCATCCCAAGACGACAGCATAATGCAAATTTAAAAAGATAAACTATTATAACATAATCAATACTCAGTAACTTGTGAATATTAAAATCTCCCAATTATGCAGTGTGCTTTTACTTAAGGAACATTTTTCTATAAATTCCTAATTACAAATCAAATCACAAAACAGTGGAAAATAAGTCAAATTACGAAGTTTGAGGACGTAATCTAGTAATTCCAGCTGAAAAAAATTAGTGTGGATGAAAGCTAAGTGAAAGTTGAAAAAAGAAAAAAAAGAAAAATATATATATATATATATAGTGAAATGGGACCAAAACAGCTAATACTGGCCTTTTCTACCTTACTGAAAAACCATTTAATAGTAGCCATGGGTTGAAAATACCAGTAAATATTATGTGCTGCTTCTACTTCTACCTGAGAATATTCTGTCTTCCCCATAGCAAACTTGAACAGATGTATATCTAAGGTATAGATGTTTCAGGTCCAAGTTCATTAAACACCACAAGAAACATGTCTACTCCTGTTCAAAACTGAACACCACTGTGTATCATTCCCCCACCCCCAACCCTGTCCCTAAACCCACATTCTCTGTCTTGGTGAACTGCGCCACCCTCTACCCACATGCCCAGAAGTCACCCTTGCCTTGGCACCCTTACCAAAGGTCTCCACAGGCTCACCCCTCCTCACTCCCACACCTACAGTATCGCTCCTTGCCCACCCCCCCAGGCAAGAGAACCACCTGCCCTGGGTCTGAAGGGCCATCCTCATCCAGACCCCTCTCCAAAAATTCATCCTCCAAATTGTCTTTTGGAAAGCATGATCACTCACTGCCTTTTTTGCAGTTTCACAGTGGAAATTTGCATGCTAAAACTCCAGGGAAGTTCCACGGTACAGAAATCTGTTTCCTTTTTAATCCAGAGTCCTCTAAATAATTTGGTCACTGCACCTTTTTTTCACAGAACACATACTAGCAGGCTGAGGGACACTTTTCATCACTCTGCCTCAAAGCAGGAGCCACGGATACATAAGGCTATGTGAAGATTTGAAGAGAATCTCTACTGGAGCTGACGGGCAAGAACCATCTTAAAGCAATCTACAAGGAAGCACCTTGTCAGCTAACATCATGCAGGTGATCATAACTTTCCAAGTCCTGCCTGGCTAGCCTTGAACTCTCTTGACAATAACATAAACCAGCCTGCATTTCACCACACTACTGACAGGTCTATCATTAGAGAATTTGCAAAAGGTTTTGCTGAAATCTATTACATTAGCTTTGTTTAAGGTATTCTCATCTACCAACCTAATGCACCTCTCAACAAAGAAAATAGAGTAAAGGCTGGTAACAAACACAAAAGAATGGAGGACGTCAGCATGCTTCCACTGCAAATATTTTTAAAGACTGGGTTTTTAAAAGAATATGATTATTGAAGTATTTTATGCTGAATTCTCCCAATTATCTTAATTAAGATAACAAATGGATCAGTTAGGTAATTATTTCCTACAGTGTCCAGGAAATCCAGGCTGTCTTTTTAAAACCAGTATAAGGACCATGGCTTGAACAGAATTTCCTGAACTTACTAGTGAATACTCAAAATATTAGTTGATGAATATGATCCTCATAGAACTTAATATCCAGATGGTAAAGGGAAAGTTTTGTTACTAAAGTATAAGATGAAACAGATACCAGTATACAAATCTAGCTTATATAAAATCAGATTTGTCTCCCTTACAAATGGAAACTGTTAACAGAGACTCCCTTGAGACAAAGACAAAAACCATGAAGACCCCTTAATTTTCATGCAAACGGCCTCCCCCTCCCCCCCAAAATAAAGGAACTTTCACATAAGGAATGTAAGGAAAAGCACTGATAGTTCTACCTTAAGTCATATATATGCTCGTAAACACTATTTTGCAAAGGAAAACCCTGACTTTAAAATTTTATATTTTACAGACTGTGTTAAATTGCTGTTTTCCACAAGGAAGTAGTTTTTTTTTTTCAGGAATATTAACAAGGAATCTTGCGAATTTATATTTTATCTGAAAACACTTTCACTTTTACTACCCCCCAAACATAGTTCCCTTCAAATGCATCATTTTCTATAGTTATTTGACTATAATGACATCTTAAAGACAGAACCTTAAGAATTTCATAATTTGCACCAGTTGCATAGTTGTAAAAGTTCACTGTTTGTAACTATTTTGCTGTCTTCCCACCTACATAACTATTACTATGTTCCTCTTTTTTTACAGATGAGGTAAATGATAGAAATCAGCCCAAGGTCACCTAAGGGAGCCGGAGAACCAGTTAGAACTGAACACATCTGATTTCTATTCACTCACCTAATTCACTGAGCCACCTGATCTTTCTAAAAGCCCCGAACTAAACTATTTCTTCCTTAAAGGAAAAAACTCCCCTTCAGATTATTTTTAAAAACTTCTCTCCTCAAGCATTTCCATGATAGCGTGCTATGAAGTCAAATATAAAATTAATACTTCCCAGAACTTCACAGATGGAGAACGCTGTTATCATTACTATGTAAATATGATCAATAACAGCACTTAGAGACATGGCAATTCAAATGTTAAAGGGCAATTACTGCATTTGAAATTAAGTGGTTTCAAAAACTTGCCTGCTATCAAGTTTTCCTACTTGAAAACTTGTTATAATAAATAGTTAAAACTGTTGGTGCCATAAACCATTAAGATTTAAACCTGGCCTTTTAAAATTCATTAGGAAAAGCTGTGCACCTAAATTCAGTAGCAGGGTACTGATGCCACCAAAAGAAGCCTCATCCCTTCTAGGATGCCTTTAGAATTCCAACTGATGCCACAGAAAGCATAATCTCTTTCAGGAGTTTCGTGAATACTAAGGAACGGGAAATGCACGAATTTCCAGAGCCCCTTTCATACAGGATCTATCAGGATCTGATATCTCCTTCAACTGCCCTTTTACCGCTACACCTCCGGCTGAGATTTGGGTGCTTCCGCAATTGATAGAGGAAAGAAATATTATTCAAACGTCCTTTAAAAACTGTACAAGGAAAACGATCCGAAATTCATCTTTGGGTAAAGGGAAGGGTGGTAGATCTCCCACTGCCAAAGCCGGTTGAAAGCTGCTCGTTAGAGGGCATTTATCCAAAGTGGCCAAACTTTCCCAAAATAGTCCTCTGGCGGTCAAAGGGGAGAAAAAGTGGAAAACCAAAACAAAACAACAAGCACACAGCACCCTACTGACTGCCTCCGGATTACGCAGCCACTTCTCCCTGCAAAGTGCACGCTCCCGCGCCGCGGCCGCACGCCGACCCGGGCAAGCGGCGCCCAGCCGCGCACCCGTACACACCTGCCTCGGCCGGGGTCCGTCTCACGGCGTCTACCTGTTGCAGCGCTCGCCAACGCCACGACACTCCTGCTGCGGAGCCCCCCTAAATCCAACCACATCCAGGCCAGCGAGTGCCGCTCTCCCTGCAGCGGGAGAGTCCGAGGCAGCAACGCTCTTGCACCCAGGTGACTGCACGCGTTTCCTCCGAGCGGCCTGAAGTTGGCTTACGTCTTCCCAGTCCAATGACACCCCGGGCGCGGAGGGGCGGAGAGGAGGGGGCACGGGTAGGGCCAGAGCGGGCGAAGTAGGGAGGGAGAGAGCTCGAGAGGGCGGGCAAAAGCCCGGAGGGGGAGTGGGCCAGCTCCAGGGCCGGCCCTTTTAAAAGCCGGTCACATGTCCAGATAAAAAGTTCAGGTTGCTATCCCGCCTCCCTGGGCCTTTCCCATTGGCCCGGAGGGAAGCAAGTCTCCAAGCTGCACGGGTCAGGCGGGCTTCTCATTGGACAACTCCAGCTGTCAGTCACCAGGAGGGCGACATGACTGATACAAAGTTGCTGCGACACAGCCTGGACTCGGCAGCTCCCTTAAAGCCGCAGAAGCGGTGGCCGCTTGGGGTGCAGGGCAGCGGCTACGCCACTAGGTACCCTCCACTCGCGGCCCCCCGCCCCCATCGCTCGACTGCCCCAAAGTTGCTCACGCCCACCTGGTTCTCCTCCTGGCTAAACCCAGTATGTCTGGAAAGACGTGAAAAGTCTGGTGACGCGGAAGAAGTCGGTTTTTCCGAAAGCCAGTCAAGGTGCCGTCCCCTGTCGCTCTCCACCTGCAGCTCCAGGTGAGCGGCAGCCCTGGCCCAGGCGCCGCCCACCGCGTCCGCGCTCAGGGGACGACTCTCAGTGGGCTTCTTCAGACCCCCGAGGTTCCGCTCCCCGCCCCTCCCGTCTGTCTGCCGAGTTACCTCTCAGACGAGAAGCCGCAGCGTCCGCTGCCAGCGAGCAAGAGGATCACGTTCCCACTCGATTTGAATTTCCTTGCTTTAACCGTGCCGGAAAAGCGAGTGATTTCACTGCAGCCAAAACCCTTTAAACACAGCTTCTCTCCCACCTCCCCCACCCCCCAAAAAAGTGCCAGGCTCAAGAGCTGCTGCACTCCTTCCTTATAATTTTGTTGCTGTATTTATTACTTTCGTATTGGATTTTTCCACTAGTTCAATTTGAAAGAAAGCTTACCATCTAGGAGAGTCACTTCTTTATAATGGGGGGGTGCACATAATTGGGAGAAACAAACGGGAGTGGGGAAGGAAACAAACTGTCTTCTAAGGATCAAGTGTCTGCAAGAAGAAATTTCGGTTTCCCTCCAATCGCCTCCACCTCGATTCTCCTCCCGCCCACCCAAACGCTGAAGCTACTAAGCGAAAGGATGGGCTTCTTAACTTTGATTTCTAAGGACTTTGAGGCTCCGCATATGAGGCTCCGTTTTAGATTCCCGGCTGGCCCAGAGTCAGCACCAGTGACGTACACACCTAAATCTGGTCCCCCGGCCCTTGGCGACCCGCAGCCCGGCGGCGGCAGCTGTGCAGCCTCCCACCTCACCCTTGCCCCGCACCAGCCAAACTCGGAAGGGGGGAGGGAGTTAGCCCTGTGCTCAAAGGCCCCTCCTCTCCTTACAGTTAATTAAGCTTTAGGATTCAGACCCCTAACCCAGGAAAACTCGAACTCTCCGCCGCTCCAGGTAGGAAACTCCCTGGCTGCGGGAGAGACGGCGGCGGCGCAAGAGAGCTGGTCCCAACCCCCGACTCTGGTGCTCAGCAGTCCCCCGCGCTGAGCGGCCCCCTGCGCACCAGCAGCCGGGAGTCCCCGCAAGTGTCCCAACTTTCCCGCGGGGCCCCAGGTCATGCGCGCTCTCCTGGCCAAACGAGCAGCCGGGCATCGATCGCACCCAAGGCCGAGCGCGGGCGGCCGTCAGGAGCGAAGGGAGTCCCGGACCTAGCGCCCGCGCACGAGAGGAGACAGCGGCTCCGCCTGCGCCGCCGAATTATTCATTATTAAAGGAATGGACGTGTCTCTTTTACCAAGTTTTTACCTCCTTTACGGAGGGTTGGTCTTGCCCTGGATCTCAGCTTTTTGCAGAATCTAGGTTAGAATCTTGCAGGGAGAGCCGCCGCGATTGCTCGCCCGCCGCCCAGCACCCGCGCCCGGAGGCGGCCCGGCGGGCACCTCGTCTCCTGCCCGCAGCCCACCTCGGTTCGCCAACCCGCGCCCTCTGCGCGGACCATGCCTTCCCCGGGGCCGCCCTGTGCTCCGCGCACCCCCCCCCCCCCCGCCGCTGTCAGCGCAAAGTGACTGTCGCCGCACTCACCTTTTCTAGGACATGGTGGGGAGGCTGGGGCACGGGGGGTGGGTGGGGGCAACCAACTCCCGCCGCCGCCGCTACTGCCGCCACCAGCAAGTCCAATATTAGCAGATCGGCGGTAAGGATGGAGAGGAAGAGAATCCCGGCAGTCGCACTACTGACGGTGGGTAGAGCAATAGAGCAGTAGTGTCGTTACCCGGCAGGAGGAGGCGAGGCGGCGGCGCCAAATCGCGCAGAGCGGGACGCGGGCGCCCGCCCGCCCCCAGCAGCTGGCGGCCGGGCCTCAGGCGGGCCCCTCTCCCGGGGCTGCTGGGTCTCCTGGGCGGTGACGGCGGCGGCCCTGGGAGCCGGGAAGTCCGGCGGGATGACCCCAAGCCGGCCGCCCCGCAACGGGCTCTCCGCGCCCCCTCCCCAGGCCTGGGGTGGCCGGTGACAGCTCGGGCGGCTGTGTGTGTGTGTGTTAAGGGGGCGGCTGCAGGGGGAGCCCGCTGCGCCGCGGCCCCCTCGCCGGGTCACACCCTCACCAGCGGGAGGAGGCAGCAAAGCATCCAGCCACCAGCTGGTGGGAAAGGGGGCCGGGGGCTCCCGTGGCCGCCCTCCCACCCTGGCCACTGGCTGCGAGAGGCCGAGAGCAAACGGAACCCCAATGCACGTCACCCCACACCCCTCCCCACGGCTCCCCAAAGTCCAGCCCTGACCTCGCGCCCCGGCCTCAGGTGCAGTTCCCAGCCGCGGGGGGAGACGCGGGCTAGGGACCACGCGCGGGGGGCAGCAGGGAAAAGTTTCTTTTCCTGCTCCCCAGCTGCCCACCGGGCGAGGCTGCTCCTCTCCCCCCTCTCTCGGGATCGCAGCGCCTGTGCCCCACCCCCACCGTGGGGGGGGCGGCGAGGAAGGACAGGGTGTCTGCGTGCGGGGGAGAATGGCGAGGAGAGGCGAGCGCCACCGGTCCCCTCGCTCTGACAGCGACTCGGACGCCGCCGCCGCCCGCTCGGCCGAGCGAGCGGAGGAAGGGGCCGAGCGCCAGGACCCCTTCCACTCTGCTCGCCGAGCGCCGCGCGCGCCCCCGCGCCGCCCCGCGCGCCCCCGAGCCCTCCCGCCGCCCGGGCAGACACCTACGCAAACGCGAAAGTGAAAGGGGGGCGACCAAGCTGAGAGGGCGGCCGGCGGCTCACGGGAGCGCGGCGGGGGGCGGAGGATGGAGCTGTGACCCGCGGTCCCGGGATTCTCCAGCTCCGGCTGCCCTGAGGAGCCGCCTGTGCCTCCTGGCTCCGGAGTCTCCAGAAGTCCCACGTCCTCCACCCCCCACCCCGCCCCCCCCGCGCCACACAGATCACCCCCATGAGAGCAAATGTGTGCGCGTGTGTGTGCGTGTTCACGAGCACTCACGTGTGGGAGAGATACGCTTCCGCCCCAGACTCTTCTACCTCACCGTTACACTTACCCTTAGCAGAAGATTTGGGGTGGGCGGGGGCATGCATTGTCAATATCACTACCACTTACAGGCTCCCCTGCTTCTGGTCCTTTAGGACTCAATTAAACCCCAGGAACTGACCACATACGCCCCTTTCCCGGCTACACACTTCTTTTCCTACAGGCTTTACTGACCCCTTCCCCCTGCCCTTTGATGGGTTCTTTCCCGTTTTCTTCCTAAATAGCTGTGAAAGTTGTTAATCCCTTCCCACTGTGTTAAACACGGAGCTGCCCTGCTAACACAATCACTATGTCTCTTCAACCACAATCCCACTGTCCGAGTCTCGAGCTATCCATTGCGTCGTCACCCATACAGTGCTGGCACTACCCTGTTCTTGCATGGCTCAAGGTGGCATCTGGCCTGTAGCAAAAGAACATTTTGCCTGTTTCCTTATGGGTAGGGAAGGTGAAGTTCTTAAGGTATTATGTTTTAGGTGAAATCAAGAAAACAATAATTAAATGATACATTTTTAAAATTAACAATAAATATTCAATGAACTTTAAAAAGCACCTCCATGTAGAAGTGTATTGACTGCAAAAACTGAATTTTGAACTGCATCAAAAATAGGATGGATGGACACTGATGGATTGATATAATGGTCAGAAGGATGAGCAGTTATGTGATTAAAGCATGTATATTGTACAATACTAGTGGTAGAATCTAGGTGGTGGTTTTTTGTATGTTTGCAATTTTTCATAATGAAATGTTAGAGAAAAAAACCCTCTTTAAGGTAACTTTTGTAATGTAAATTCCGTTTACAAAATCGATAAATTAGGCATTTGATCATTCTTTTCCCCTTTACAAAACGATTGTCCTTAAACTTTTTTTACCTAGGTACTCCACCACTATTTTAATCAGTAATTTCTATTACAAACATCTTGTCAGGGATCAGACTCTGTTGTAAAGCGGGGTTATAACTGCAATATTTTAGAAATCTAGAAGATTTCTTCCTGCGTTTTTCTCTTGTCCAATTTCAAATTTTAATCTTCCATGCTTTAAAACAGTTTCGTATTATAAAACTAAGATGGAGTTTTTAAGCATTTATATATATTCTTTTGAAACTTTTTCACACCAAAATAGCTTGTGGGGAGGTCCATATGCCCATGTATATCAGCTTCTCTTATCCTTCGACAGAGATGTTAGGGGATCTTGCCATTACTAACAGACAAAACTTTATTTTTGGAAATCTGAGTATTTGGGTATTTGCCCAAACTTTTGAACGATTAAGTTTCCGTCTTCTCTTCATTTTCTTTTGCTGGCTGTAAGAGGTGGTCTTGTGCCACCCTAAAAGGAAAACAGCTCCAAGATAAGATCTGTGGCTCCCTCATCTGAAGAAAAGGTGGCACTGGTTTTGCTGGGAATCACCCCACAAGTAATGTCTCTGAGAGACTCCATCAAAGATGGAGATGCAGGTTTTTCTGGTTGTTCAGAATATTCTTTGTTCCAATGCTCACTAATAAAGAGCCCTATCAACTTTAAAAATGTACGCCTAGAAATGTCATTACTTGCTGTTTTTTAAGCTCTTAACAAACTTTTTTCTTTTCATCCTTTTAGATGTATTTTTTCTTTGCAAAAGGGTAGAAATGTTTTTAAGAAAAATAAAAATTAAGAAAGGAAAAGCACAGAAAAGGACATTAATTTCATCTCCAAATAGTTGGAGACTATTTACATCTGCCAAATAGTCTCAAAGCTTGAAGCAGCATAAGATCTGTCTGTCCCTTTTGACAATTGTTCACCCTCCTTGCACAGTCGCTGTACCTCAGGACACCTCCCTCCCTCATCCCATTAGTGTCAAACTCCCTGAGGTTTGCTACCATAAAGTGCACGACTCTGCGTTTGCAATTTACATGTGTGACGTCACATCCTCTATTATATAACTTCAGATACAAAGCTTAATATCATCTAAGTTTGTGTTGGAAAAAATCCTCCCTTGCTCTTTATTTCAGCTTTAGCAGAACCACCCCTTAGTTCTCTGATCCAAATCCCACTTCTTCAAACAGCTGACACTGGGGGGAGAAAAAAAAGGCATGGAGTCGTTTAAGCCGAGAAATTTTAAGCAACCCCCCCAAATTGAATATACTTTGAAATGTATTAAATACCACTCCTTTATATCTTTATTTACTGATAGGAAAGTAAAGCCCATTAAGTATCATATAATTTAATTGTATTCAATAATTTTAAGAAGTTAAAGACTAAGCATTTGGTCATAGTTAACTTCATTAATAAGCCTAGTCATGCTGGCACTTTTTTTTTTTTTCCTGTCTGTTACCAGCTGTTGGAAAGAGTTGAGAAAGAGAGAGTCAGAGAGAGAAAGGAGGGGGGTGTTGGAGAGAAAAGATGAATAGGAGAATAATATAAGATAGAACTTCTTTGTTTGTTGCAAAACACATGTTACAGTTTATAAACATTGCAAGCAAATAAGAAATTGTGGACCAGAAGAGAAATACAAAACATATCAGAGTTTTTGTTAATATCCAAAATAGACCAAATTCAATTTTCTGGACTACTTGGAATATTTTATTAGCTTTGCTTACTCATTAATTTCCATATTTGTTTACCAAACTATTTATTCAGCTGTCTACCTTAATTTCATTTGTAGTCATTTTAAACAGAAAACACACAAACCTCATACATTTCTATGACCAGATTTTGAGATGACAGAGAACCAAACAGCACATGCATCACAATTAGTATGCCATATTATTAGAAGCAAATCAGATTTCACTGTGCCTACACTGATGTTCTAAATTTAGAAATAATGTACAGTAGTTGAAAAGGGGGGAGGGGTAGGAACTCAGAGCAGTGTATTTTAATAAAAATAAAGATATTTGCAATTATTCTTTCCTTCTCTCCTCTTTTTCTTGGTTTAGTGCAGGAAATTCATCACCTTTAAATAACTGTGCTAATCTTATATAAATAACTGCATGGTTTGTGGGCTCATTAGAATTATGCATCAAGGCTGTTTCTCTGATATTATGTGCAATAACAACCGCAGAAAAGTGAAACAATCCAGTGGGTCAGGTGTGGGAAATAAGAGTCTTTGTCGAACTTGATGAAAAACTCATTTAGAATTTCTCATTAGGACTTCACAGGAGCAGTTATCTTTTCAGTAGTTGGTGCTATATTTTTAGCAGCATTTTAACAGCTGTCAGTAACAACTAAGACAACATTCTGATCAACACTTTAAAAAAAATTCTAACAAAGATGATTGCAAAGAAACAAAATGCTTCAGGGTTTAAATGTTTAGCTCTGAAAGCAAAAACAAAAAAGATATTTTCTTGTGACGTAAAATGTTAACAATGCATCAAGGGCAGGCAAAAAGGTATCCACATAAAATGAGGCCAAGTGAATTCTTAAGTTTTCATTTTCTGATGCCTAGGTACACATAATAAAGGTTAATTTATTCTTGAAAGGTGTGTTCAATGTCAGAAACAGAAACCTCAGAATAAGATAATGTGCACTGGATCTTGTCATATATTTGCAAGTAGGTCAGGAATAGCCATGTGGGCACCCGAAAGGAATAAAATTTTCTCCCTAACATTAGAGTTTATAAAGGGGGTTATCACATGTCAGATATATGACACTGGAAATAGCAGACAGAAAAAATGTAAGAGGCTTCATGACAGATGTCATCTTTATTCCTAAAGATAGAGGTAAATTTGCTGTGGGTAATGCATTACAAAGCAAACTAAAACTAATCTCTTCAAGTGTCAAATTTCCCTTTCATCTGCAGTCTCCCCAAACTGAGTGATTTTTGTTCTAAGAGAAGTAATGGTATATTATTAAAGCAGCCTACTGAATCATCCTATCCAGAGGTCATCTGCTCATTTCGAGGACCTAATCCAAATTTTGAGTTTGTCCCAACTAAGGCAGCTGAGTATTTCCCACTTCATCTAGCTGGCATGGTGGGGAATGAATGCATTCTTAGATCAAATGATATTTTTATTATATTGCATTTGTTTTTTTTCCCGAATCCTTGTGGGGGCACCGATCTACTAGCTCTTTCAATATGAAGCCTTTTTAACTGCTTGGTAGGACTTCGTTCAACAGACATGTGAAATTTTCATAAAAATTGAGGTAGATATCCTTTCTTCTTTCCCAGCACAAACCCCTGTCAGATGCAAATCTTTTGGGGTTGATATTTTTTCACAGAGTATTATATGGTTTTCTTAGTGCATACATTTTTGACATTAAATATCCATATGTAACAATGAAACACGTATCAACACCTTCTATATGGAAGGTATAAGCCACATCAATTATTAATATTTAAACCACAATCTATTTGGAAGTGCTTAGTGCTAATTATAGCTAGACTTTAATATTTTATCAAAACAAGTAGAAATTTAAGCTAGTTCATTACTTTAAAAAAAAAGCTTTTTAATGACCTTCACTATGAATGTCCTTTAAGTAGAAGCTAAGTAGACCTACAATGCCACTATATGACAGTACGGATTGCTTGCTTGTATAAAGGACCAAGTAAGCACCTAAGTAAAGTCTTGGGATTCTTCTAATACACATATACATGTAACTTTTAAGTTGTTGTTTTGATTTAATACAAAAGCACATATTTTCACAATAATTATATATCTCAAAAGAAAAAATTCCAGGAAAATTCTTTTTATAACTACATCAATTCAATATATACTATTACCCTATTCATTTATAAATTACATTGCTTTTATTCCAATTTGAATATGGCATGAACTGAAGCTTTGTTTGAAAATACATATTTTTAAATTACCTTTATTTGTAAAAAAAAGATTATTATTGTAATTCAATAAAAATTGCCAAGGAACAAAATGCAATATCATATACACATATTTTTTACCCATTCTATGTTATTTCCATGGCATCATATGATTAAAATACTAGAATACAATTACTAATACTTTAACAAACTATGGATCCAATAGCTAAATCAAGATTATTAATCATAGCAAGTATACTCACTGAGAAATTCAAGCAAACACTAACTTCTACAGATAATTCAAAAAGCCCAAGGTAAAGAAGAAGCCCCAAGGTTCAATCTCCTTGAATGAAAAGTCTAATCAGTAACTTTCAGCCTAGAGCTGTATTTCACTACCCCTTTTAACACAGAACCAGGAAATCAAACAGTACAGTAAAATCAGCTTGCATGGCTTTGAATCCTGGATCCATCACCTACTAACCATATGACCCAGGGCAAATTACTTAATCTTTCTAAATTTAGGTTTCCTCACTTGTAACATGAGACAGTTGATACCACAACAGGATATGTACTTAACACAGTACCTGGATCTGGTAAGTGCTCTCCAAAAGTGTTAGATATCTACCTCCAAAGATGTGTCATAGAAAATCGAGACTGATTCATTTGAGGATTCAAGATCTTGCCTCCAATTCAGAGGGGTTTTGAGATCCCTCAAGAATCAGAGCTTTGCCTGAGGTCTTCAAGCACTTCAGACTTCTAAGAATCCTCTTCCCTAGAGCAGTGATTCTCAAATTTTATTGTCCATCTGAATCACTTGGAGAGCCTTTTAAAAGCTTACTTGGCTCCACTCTTAGAGTTTCCCATTCAGTAGGCATGGGGTGAGACCTAAGAATTTGTAATTCTAACAAGTTCCCAGGTGGATGTTGAGGCTGCTGCTCTAGGGACTACTCTTTGAGAACCACTCCCCTAGAGTATAGAACAAGAAGCAGCTGCCCCCAGGCTGCTCACTTTTCAAGGTTTAAGTTATTGCTGGCAGCTGCTGATTTGGGGTAGGTGAGAGGGAGGAATAAGAAGCACAAAGTAAGAGACTGAAGAAAGGAAGTGTCAGGTAGTGATAAAGCAGGGTGGGGCTTCACAATCACATAATCATTGGAATCATGAGGCTGGCTAACTGCTGCTGAGTGAGGACTCTCTCTCCACAGCCCTCAGACTATATGTTGATTTTTCATGACCTCTGGATTCTTCCCTTGAATCAGTATTCGGGAAGTACTTTACCACTTTCAGGCTTTTATAGTATCTGTTGGTTTATTATTGTATTATCTTAAGGCACTAACTTTGGTTTATTTGGGGAGTGCGGGGGTGGTGGTGGTGAGAACTGGTAAACCACATTCCTTCAATTACCTTTGCACATAGTTCACTGTGGCCAAGTCCAGATCACTTTTCTCCCTGTATCCTGAGTGTGTCATGAAGATGAACCCATTACTCTTGAGTTAGATTTTAACTGATGCCTTATATTTTCAGGTTTCCTCAAATCAGAAGGGAATGTTAGGTCAATTGGATGTGATAAGCTTTTGACAAAGCCATGGTGGTCGTTCCTAGTTTTTAACCAACTATTATGTGAGGAGATTTCCAATATTTTTCTCAGGAGTTCAGGCCTCCTGTTTACTTCTATAACAAGTTCATTGCTTTATTAAGAAATGATGTTGACATTGTAAGATTTAACTTCCTTAAGAAGTTGAAAAAATGCAATTCAATCAAGATAGATGAAACCCCTGTATGTAGAGAGATGGACCTGAAGAATAATCAAGGAAAGCCAGCAGAAAGAAAATAACACTGTATTCCTAGTGTTACTTAAATCAAATGACCTGGCATGAGCGAGATTAGAAAGGGAAGAGTAGAACACAGTACTTGTGAGGAAACTTGGTGTTGTACTTCGCAGTAGACCCTTATTGGAGCATTATGTCATCCAAAGGTTGTGGAAACTGTTCAGAAAGACAGACATCATTAACAGTTTTTGAAAGTAAGAAATATGTGAAAAAATTAAAGTAATTAGATTCCCTTAACCTTGTAAGCAGTGACATCATACAAAACTAATCATAACAAGTCAGGTAGCCCATTGAGTTCATTTTATTTTTTGCTACTGTGAAAATCACTTACAGTTTTTGACTGCATCTTTTAAAATATTGTTATATATTTAATTATAATATTATAAAACATAACATTTCAAAGTTTATAAATGTTTCATAAAATATTTCAAGCACACCAAAAAATAATCAGGTTTCCACATAGTCACCACCCTCGTATTATGAGGTTGGAACATTTTGTCATATTTGCTGCAGAAGTATAAAATCTTGCATGGGAGTGATACATTCTTATTTCTTGATAGAGGTTACTGATGGAGAGGGAGGGAGACAAAAAGTATAGGGTGTAGTTTTTATCAGCTGGGAATTTTGCTTCCATTGTTAAAAACTCTGAGTATTGCATCCTCTGCCCCAGATCTTAAGAAGAGGGAATTAGTTCTTAATATATCCAAACAACACTCAAAGTTGGGCTGGTAGATAATCCCAGCTCATGGTTTCCATTGAGGGCAGGGATTTAAAAGTCAAACTATTCTCTCTAAGATCCTCAAGAATGAAGATGACTTCAGGGCCATGAGAACTGCCAACCTAGGAAACTACACATCCTTGGAAAGGAGCAATTCAAGTTCAGTTCATTTCAATAGTATTACTTTTTGCGTCACTTTCCAATCATCTTTCTTCCTAGCCCAATTAATTCTAATAGTCTTTTATCCAATGAAATTCAGGGCTGATATAAATCATTGCATGCTGATCTTAAATCATTACCAGAACTATTCTGACTGGTTGGCCCATGTTGTATGAATTGTCAAGTATTTTGACTCTAATCCTAGAGGAAAGTGTTCAGTCCAATTCGGACAGGTGTCTTAGTCTGTTGGGGCTCCTATAACAAAATACCACAGACTGGGTAGTTTATAAACAGCAGAAATTTATATCTCACAATTCTGGAAGCTGAATGTTCAAGATCAGGTGCCAGTGTGGTTGAGTGAGGACTCTCTTCTGGAGAACAGACTTCTTTTTTTTTTAATGTTGGAGCATAGTTGATTAACAATGTTGTGTTAGTTTCAGGTGTGTAGCAAAGTGGTTAAGTTATATATATACATCAACAATGGTTTTACAGTGGTTACTCTCTCACATAAGTGTCCTGATACAATTTGAGGGAGGACGGTGTAGTAAGAATTCACTTACGAAAACATGTTTCCATGAAGGTCATTTCGTTTTTTTTTTTTTTTTTTTATATTGGAGCACAGTTGATTAAAAATGTTGTGCTAGTTTCAGGTATACAGTAAAGTGATTCAGTTATACATATACATGTATCTATTCTTTTTCAAATTCTTTCCCCATTTAGGTTATTAGAGAATATTGAGCAGCATTCCCTGTGCTATACAGTAGGTCTTTCTTGGTTATCTATTTTAAATATAGTAGTGTGTACATGTCATTCTCAAACTCCCAATCTCTCCAGCCCCCCCCTTCCCTTTCCCCTGGTAACCATAAGTTCATTCTCTAAGTCTGTGAGTCTGTTTCTGTTTTGTAAATAAGTTCGTTTGTATCATTTTTTTAAGATTCCACATATATAAATATCATATGATATTTGTCTTTCTCTGTCTGATTTACTTCACTTAGGATGATAATCTCCAAGTCCATCCATGTCACTGCAAATGGCATTGTTTCATTCTTTTTAATGGCTGAGTAATACTCCATTGTATATATGTACCACATCTTCTTTATCCATTCATCTGTTGATGGACATTTAGGTTGCTTCCATGTCTTGGCTATTGTAAACAGCTCTGCAAGGAACATTAGGGTGCATGTATCCTTTTGAACTATGTTTTTGTCCAGATACGTGCCTAGGAGTGGGATTGCTTGATCATATAGCAGCTGTATTTTTAGTTTTTTAAGGAACCTCCATACGGTTCTCCATAGTAGCTGTACCAATTAGCATTCCCACCAACACTGTAGGAGGGTTCCCTCTTCTTCACACCCTCTCCAACATTTATCATCTGTAGATTTTTTGATGATGGCCATTCTGACTAGTGTGAGGTGATATCTCATTGTAGTTTTGATTTGTATTTCTCTAATAATTAGCAATGCTGAGCATCTTTTCATGTGCCTCTTGGCCATTTGTATATCTTCTTTGGAGAAATGTCTATTTAGGTCTTCTGCCCATGTTTTTTATTGGGTTGGGTTTTTTTTTATATTGAGCCACGTGAGCTGTTTGTAAATTTTGGAGATTAATCCCTTGTTGGTCACATCATTTGCAAATATTTTCTCCCTTTCTGTGGGTTGGCTTTTCATTTTGCTTATGGTTTTCTTTGCTGTTGGAGCACAGACCTCTCGTTGTATCCTCACATGGTGGAAGGGACCAGGGAGCTCTGTGGAGACTTTTTTAAAAGGGCACTAATCCATTCATGAGGGCTCTGCCCTCATGGCCTAATCACCTCTGAAAGCCCCCCTCCTAATGCCATCACATTGGGGATTAAGGTTTCAGCATACGAATTTGGGAGGACAGGAAGATTCAGACCATAATGACAGGGCTTAAGAATTCAACATTTAACCACTATTTGGCTCATGTTATTTGACAATATACTGACCTTTAACCTAGAAATAATCTTCAGGTATTTCATATATTCTGATGTATTTGTCAGGTATAGATGAACCACCTATACAAAGGCACCCCCCAAAATATAGTGGCTCAAATAAGAAAGAAGTTTAATTCTATCTTACATGAAACTGAGAAAAATGAATGTGATTCAGGGTAGATAGGTGGTTCTGCTGTGTGGGGTCTTCAGGACCCCTTGTCTCTTCCTGCTCCCCAATTCCATAGAGTGTTGTCCTCATCTGTATGGTGGAGGCTGTGTCACCAGCATCACATCCACAGTTTTCTATTAAAAACAAAAACTTTGACCAAGTAATTTGCATGCATCACTTTTGTTTACATCTCATTACCAGGGCAGTTTTCAAGAAAGGTTGACTGGCCATGTGCCCCCCTCTAAAACTGGAGTTCTACTAAAAGGAAAAAGGGGTAAATTAATACATGGGACAAGGAACAGTCTTTGTCAAGTGATGACCAGCTCCTCTGAGCAGAGCAGAAAATGGGACAGGCTTAAACTATGGCACAAAGACCTAAGGTTATGGTTAAGGAGGGGTGCAAGAAATGATGGGTGGGATCAGGGGCTGGGATGTAGGTACTGGGATCAGCTTTTACACTCTCAAAATCAAGGGGGTCCATCTTTTGCAATAAACCAAAATATTGGAATCTGGTAACTAAATATTCTAGTGAAGATGGGTTCATCTTTCACTGAGCCACAAAGTAAGTTTGCAGAACAAGATAGATCCAATTAATGATTCTTTTAAATGCAGAGAAATATATACCATACAAACCAATCACCCCCCAAATCATTGAAATATAACAGGAATTTTAGCTATGTGAGATAAATAGGCAGAGTTTGAAATGCAAGTAACACTATTCCGTGGAAAGCCCAAAAAAAGGCTCAGATTTTAATGCTCAGATTTTATTTAAAAAATGCCTGATACAGAGAGAAAGCTAGCATGTGGCCCTCAGCATGTACGTTAGCACAGGGGGAATGCACAGGAGATCACAGTCTCCTTTAGCCTGCCTGCCAGAACCCCACAGAACAAGGTGAAGGGCAGGACTGATGTTCAGCTGGTCAATACCAGGACAGCTGGACCCTGCTCACAGCCCTAGTTCCTTCTGATTGGCTGATATCCAGGCCTGACTGATCAGGGTTACAATACAGGTCATTAAATACTATGAGTGTTACCCCTGCTTTCAGGGGCTATTCAAAATTTTCTTGATAGGTGTTCAGACCACATAGGGCCAAGGAAGAAGGATTCTTAAGAAAGGAAGCAGTAGTTTCTTCTCCTTCAGTCTGCAGTAACTCTGCATATGGAATAGATAAAATGGAGAAGGAAAAAGATAACACCCAGATTGATTGACTTCTCTTTAAGTGTGAAGGGTCTGCAGAAAACATACTTTTTGCCACTTTGGTTCATACGCTATTCCGAATTTACTGGTCTTCCTGGAATTTTGATGAAGAATTTCTGATTTCCCTTATGTTCCAGATGCTATATATCTAATGTATTTACAGATTACAAAATATTGAGACAGATTACAAAGGAAGTTGTGAACTTCCTACTCTGGAGGAAGTAGGACTTCCTCTGATGTGGAATGGCAAAGGCAGGGGCCTGTAAGCAGGGTGATGGAGTAAGGTATCTATCGGTTTGTGCAGTCTTTTAAATAATTACTTTGAGAAGAGGAAATGAGATCAGGGAAAAAGAAAGTTCCAATATAGCCTGATGAATCAGTGGGTGATAAAGTACATTGGAACTTTGACATCCAGCCTTTTACATTTTCTTTTGAAAAGTTGCCTCTAAGTCATAAACCAGGTATCACATAAAAGGGGAAATCCAACAGTGTTTGTCTTTAAGAGTGACAATAAAGAATAAAGGTTAGGGCCTCCCTGGTGGCGCAAGTGGTTGAGAGTCCGCCTGCCGATGCAGGGGATACGGGTTCGTGCCCCGGTCTGGGAGGATCCCATATGCCGCGGAGCGGCTGGGCCCGTGAGCCATGGCCGCTGAGCCTGCGCGTCCGGAGCCTGCGCGTCCGGAGCCTGTGCTCTGCAACGGGGGAGGCCACAACAGTGAGAGGCCCGCATACCGAAAAAAAAAAAAAAAAAGAATAAAGGTTAAAAGCATAGACTCTGGAGCCAGACTTAGCCTGGGTTTGGATCCCAGCTCTGCCTCTGAGTAGCTGTGGGACTATGGGTAAATTAAGTAAACTCTGGGCCTCTGGTTCATCACTTATAAAGTAAGATAATACAACTTACCTCATAGGTTATTATGGAGGTTAATAACCTGTACTATGACTGGCTTATAGTAAATAATGAACATTAGCTATGATAGTTTTACACACCCTTAATCCTAAACCATATACTCTTACTTGTTCTTCGATCCATAGTCTTTCCTGCTCTCCATGCTTGGCTTCTGACCTTATTGGATCACTTCTTTTTTGGTATTTTCCTTACTGGGCTATTTGATATTTAGGACTAACTGCCTGACTTCCTCCCACTAACTTTCAGGAACACGTTTGTCTAATATTTCAAGCTTCCCATAGCAAAACATGCTACACTTGTGGCACGTAACCTAGTGTCCATGTCATAAACTTGACTTTGACCCTTACATAAAATTCATTGGGTGTTTTTCTACTTGAAGAAATAAATTCCCTTAAATGGTGTGGAAGAGACAGTGCTATGGGTTTCTCAAATTCACTTTCATTTGTCTCTTTCTGAGAAGACAGGAAGGCTAAATATCTCAGCCTCCCTTGCACTTAGGTTGGGTATGTATGACTGGGTCTACATCCTGATATATTGGCGAAGTGACATGCTCCACTGGTTTTAAAACCCCTTGAATGCTTGTCTCAGCTCTCACGTCCCTTACCATGAATGCCTGGGAGGCCTCAAGTTTGGGATGGCAACATCACAGAATGGAAGGAGACTAGATCCCTGAGTCACCTTGTGGAAGAGAGCTATGAAGGAGAGTTGCCTGAACAGCATTGGACTGTGATGTAAGTGATAAATAAATCTTTATTGTGTGCACTCCATGAGATTCGGGTACATTGCTCTGATTAACTCAGATGGCGCAGAATAGGAATATTTGTACAGAATATGAGCCTAGAGTGAACAGTATTATAGTGAAGTTTGAATGTATTTATATCCTAATGTTTCCTATATTCAAGATTACCAAATTCATTATGGAGTTTAGGTAGCTGAGCAGAATGTTGTAGAGAAAAGAATATGGATTGGAATCTCACTGAACCAGATTCAGATTCTGTCTCAAACAGTTATTACCTTGATTTTAATGTGTTCTTTCTCTGAAATCCCAATAATACTTTCTTTCTAGTAGTGCTACAGGGTTAGTCACCTAAAACCTATTAGGTAACTGTCTTCCATCCCTATACCCTTTTCAATACTCCAATATTTCCAATCCAGTGTTTAATTTCTGTGATTCTCCATTCTAAACTGATTTTCATAAATTTGACTTTATAGGAGCAGTAAAAGGTAACAATTGGGTCCAGAGAAATTATCTATATCCTCAATGTATGTCCAAATAAAAGAAAATCACTACAAGGTTTTATGTGTCGAAAATAGTGCTTAGCAGAGAACAATTTTCCCTTTATTTAGTGCATTATTCAGAAAGTTCCCAAGTTGGAGAAAGCTTATACCATGCACCATAGCACAATTTTGAAGATATTGTATTTAACTAAAATGGGAATTTCTGAAATGATTACTATAGAATTTATCTTTCCAACCTCAAATAACATTTTTGACCCATGTAATATTTATGAGTTAATTTTCCTTTTCCCCATCTCACCTTAACAATCAGAAGAATAGTCTCCATTTCAAATTACTGAGGGTGGACCATTGGCAGAATTTACACCAGCAAAGACAGAGATAAGTAGTAACCACCGACTTTTCAACCTGTTTACACACACACAAAGCCACTTGCACACACAATATAAACACAGACTTCAAAGGTACACCTGGAAGAGCTGCCATTGTTACTTGCTGTTTAATATTTAAACAAACTTTAGAATTTATGGCATTTACTTGGTGGCTTTTTAAATTAAAAAAAAAGCCAACGCATAACTCATTAACTTAAAAAACAAATATGGCAAATTTTCACATTAGGCACCCTAGAAAAGAGAGTTAACAATTCAACAGGCATTTCATTGGAAGTTTACAGAATTTGATCCTACATTGCACAGTAATGTCTTTAAAAGATCAATATTGCAATAAACTAAGCTCTCTGTGGTGCAGCTTGCCTTTTATAACATTAGTAAGCTTTTCCTTTCAATTATCAAATAGATGTCCCTGAAAATGGATAGACTAACGATGTGCTCTCTCGGGCTTCTTCGCCTTTCTGATCTTAGCTCACAATTTCTTCTTTTCTTTTCTCTTTCTTCTCACCATCCCTCTAATTTCCCTCAAAGCTCTACCCCAAGACCTCTACTTCCTCACCACCTCTCCCCTAACATGGAGTTACATTTTACAAAGAATTTGGTTCTAAAGTCAATGATCGAGGTGAAAAATCATACTAAAAAAATTTCTTAATTCACTCTGAAAGTACCATATACATGGTCCTTTTTATGCACACTCGAAGCTGCTATAGCATCCAACTCAGCCAGTTTTTCCTCCAGCGTCAGAACAGATTGCTGTTTTCTCAGTTAAACACCTGATGAAGTAGTTGGCTTGCATTTAGGGACCGTGTTGTACAAAAAAAAAATGTATCTTTAAACACTTGAATCACACTCAGTATGGTGAGATGCTCATACTCTGAGAGCGATTCAGGAACTGAGACCCACTGAAGGAACATCAGATTCACATCTCCCTTCCTGCGTTCTTCTGGGGCATATGCTCTAGTGGAACGTGGGACAGAATCACCCACACTATTTACATTCTTCTCTTTCTCTCTTTCTCTTTCTGGCAGAGTAAGTAGAGTTGAGTATGGATGAGAACTTTATATGTATTAGGGAAAAATTCTATTCAAAACTACAACTTTTTCTGAGAAGGGCACCTCGTGTTAAAGGAAATCTCAGGGTCTCTGTTGCTCTTGTGTGTCACAGTGAGGATTGGGGCCCCTTTCAATTTAATGGAGGGAACTGTCTCATGGGTTGTGGACATACAAAGATGGGGGAGACTTGGAGTCCGGGATCTGGAGGCTGGAGAGAGCTGACTTGCTCTCTGTATCATGGTTTTTCAACCTTGGCTCTATTGACATTTTTGGATCAGATAGTTTGTTGTGGGGTGGGGGTGGGGGTGGGGGGAATTTCCCATGCACTGTAGGATGCTTAGGAGCATCTTTATCTTCAACGCACTAGGTGTCTATAGTAACCCCCCTTCCACCAAGTTGTAGAAACCAAAAATGTCTCCAGACATTACCAAATCATCCATGAGGAGCAAAATCACCCTTGACTGAGAAATGTTGCTCTACATAATAGAATGGAAAGAGTTTGAAGTCTTGTGGAGAAGAAGTGAAAATGAAACATGGGGTGGGAATAGAAGCAGCTTTCTAGACAGTGCAAGACTGGGCACTCTATGAGGTGAACTGGCCCCTGAAAAGTTCTTAGTCGTGGGATGGCTGAAGGCTTTTAAAAAATAGATATGTCTAAAATCCCATTTGAAGCTATTTTCTGTTATATGAACACCCTTCCATTTCCCCAAACATTCAATAAGATTTACTGTGAAAACAAACACCATGTGAGAGCAGTTAGCTTGTAGCCCTCAAGGACAAGATTGAGTTCCTTAGCTGGGCTGACAAGGTGTGGAATAGGGACAGCTCACGTGGAAAGATTACTTAATTCAGAGGAAAAGACATCTTAGAATCAAGGTAAGCATTTTCAACATGGATTGTGCAAAAATCTTTGGATTTCCACAAGGAGTGGATTGTGGGTTTGAACCACTCTCATCTGGATCTGAAGGAGCCAGGGCCTCTCAGTGGTGCCATTGGTGGTACTCTAAAGGTGTGTGACCTGTGTGTTCCACATGCCACACAGAGGCACCACCAACTCTGGCAAGGGTTAGTGTGGGAGATAAAGATACTATTCTCCTCTCCTGTGTCTCTCAGGGGATTCGGATTAGAATCCGGGGGCTCCAGAAATGGAACGTGATTGCTTCTCCTTGTGAGGACGGTCTTTACTATGTTATGTAAATCTGCCCCAGAACACTGCTAATTCCTCTTCTCCCTCACGCTTAAAATCTCACAGTCTGTTTTGCTTCTCCACCTAACTTGCTCCTCGATCACCCTTGTCACGATGTCCAATACATTTTTTTCTAAACAATTATTTTTCACTCTTTTAAACTTACATTTACTATTTTTTCTTAGTATATTTACAGAGTTGTGCAACCATTACCACCATCTAATTCCAGAATACTTCATCACCCCAAAAAGAAACTCCATACCCATTAGCAATCACTCCCCATTCTTGCTTCTCCTTAGCCTCAGGCAAGCATGAATCAATCTTCTGTCTCTATGAATTTATCTATTCTAGACAGTTCATAAAAATGGAATCATTCAGTATGTGGCCTTTTCTGTCTGACTTCTTCCACTTAGTATAACTTTTAAGATTCATCGATGCTGTAGCATGTATCAGTATTCTTTTTATGGCTGAATAATATTCCATACAGATATACCGCATTTTGTTTATCCACTCATCACTTGAGAAACATTTGGTTTGTTTCCACTTTTTGGCTATTATGAATAATGCTGTTATGAACATTTGCATACAGGTTTTCTGTATGGGCATATGTTTTCAATTTGGGGAGGCATATACATTAAGAGTAGAATTGCTGGATCATATGGTAACTCTGTGTAACCTTTTGGGAAATTGCCAGACCTTGAAACAATTTTTTTTTTTTTGTGGTACGTGGGCCTCTCACTGTTGTGGTCTCTCCCGTTGCGGAGCACAAGCTCCGGACGCGCAGGCTCAGCGGCCATGGCTCACGGGCCTAGCCACTCCGCGGCATGTGGGATCTTCCCGGACCAGGGCACGAACCCGCATGCCCTGCATCGGCAGGTGGACTCTCAACCACTGTGCCACCAGGGAAGCCCCTAAACAATTTTTGATGTAGCTCTTTGTCACCTTCCCAAGGCTACCTGACTACTTGGGTACAGATTTGGAAGGGTTCCACTGCTCTTACCCCCTCCCCTTTTAGCATCAGGTCCATCTCGCCATATATAAACTGTTTCCCCCCAATATACCGCTCTTTATTACTTCCATGCTATTCTAGTCTCAAGCTGCTCCTCCCTATATAGAAAAGGAGGAGCAGCTTGAGACTTCATGGCCATATCTTTAGGTATTAATTTGATTTATTCTATCTTACTTCAACATATCAATTAACAATACTATTTCTTTTTTTTTAAACATCTGTATTGCAGGATAATCGCTCTACAATGGTGTGTTAGTTTCTGCTTTATAACAAAGTGAATCAGCTATACATATACATATATTCCCATATCTGCTCCCTCTTGTGTCTCCCTCCCACCCTCCCTATCCCACCCCTCTAGGTGGTCACAAAGCACCGAGCTGATCTCCCTGTGCTATGCGGCTGCTTCCCACTAGCTATCAATTTTACATCTGGTAGTGTATATATGTCCATGCCACTCTCTCACTTCATCCCAGCTTACCCTTCCCCCTCCCCGTGTCCTCAAGTCCATTCTCTACATCTGCATCTTTATTCCTGTCCTGCCCCTAGGTTCTTCAGAATCTTTTTTTTTTCTTAGATTCCGTATATATGTGTTAGCATACAGTATTTGTTTTTCTCTTTCTGGCTTACTTCACTCTGTATGACAGACTCTAGGTCCATCCACTTCACTACAAATAACTCAATTTTGTTTCTTTTATGGCTGAGTAATATTCCATTGTATATATGTGTCACATCTTCTTTATCCATTCATCTGTCCATGGACACTTAGGTTGCTTCCATGTCCCGGCTATTGTAAATAGAGCTGCAATGAACATTGTGGTACATGACTATTTTTGAAATATGGTTTTCTCAGGGTATATGCCTAGTAGTGGGATTGCTGGGTTGTATGATAGTTCTATTTTTAGTTTTATAAGGAACCTCCATACTGTTCCCCAGAGTGGCTGTATCAATGTACATTCCCACCAACAGTGCAAGAGGATTCCCTTTTCTCCACACCCTCTCCAGCATTTATTGTTTGTAGATTTTTTGATGATGGCCATTCTGACCAGTGTGAGGTGATATCTCATTGTAGTTTTGATTTGCATTTCTCTAATGATTAGTGATGTTGAGCATCCTTTCATTTATTTGTTGGCAATCTGTATATCTTCTTTGGAGAAATGTCTATTTAGGTCTTCTGCCCATTTTTGGATTGGGTTTTTTTTTTTTGATATTGAGATGCATGAGCTGCTTGTAAATTTTGGAGATTAATCCTTTGTCAGTTGCTTCATTTGCAAATATTTTCTCCCATTCTGAGGGTTGTCTTTTGGTCTTGTTTATGTTTTCCTTTGCTGTGCAAAAGCTTTTAATTTTCATTAGGTCCCATTTGTTTATTTTTGTTTTTATTTCCATTTCTCTAGGAGGTGGGTCAAAAAGGACCTGCTGTGATTTATGTCATAGAGTGTTCTGCCTATGTTTTCCTCTAAGAGTTTGATAGTGTCTGGCCTTACATTTAAGTCTTTAATCCATTTCGAGTTTATTTTTGTGTATGGTGTTAGGGAGTGTTCTAATTTCATTCTTTTACATGTAGCTGTCCAGTTTTCCCAGCACCAATTATTGAAGCCAGCACCACTTATTGAAGAGGCTGTCTTTTCTACATTATATACTCTTGCCTCCTTTATCAAATGTAAGGTGACCATATGTGCAGGGGTTTATCTCTGGGCTTTCTATGATGTTCCATTGATCAATATTTCTGTTTTTGTGCAGTACCACACTGTCTTGATTACTGTAGCTTGTAGTATAGTCTGAAGACCGGGAGCCTGATTCCTCCAGCTCCGTTTTTCTTTCACGAGATTGCTTTGGCTATTCAGGGTTTCATGTTTCCATACAAATTGTGAAATTTTTGTTCTAGTTCTATGAAAAATGCCATTGGTAGTTTGATAGGGATTGTATTGAATCTGTAGTTTGCTTTGGGTAGTATAGTAATTTTCACAGTGTTGATTCTTCTGATCCAAGAACATGGTATATCTCTCTGTTTGTACCCTCTTTAGTTCCTTTCATCATTGTCTTATAGTTTTCTCCAACAGGTCTTTTCTCTCCTTAGGTAGGTTTATTCCTAGGTATTTTATTCTTTTTGTTGCAATGGTAAATGGGAGTGTTTTCTTAATTTCCCTTTCAGATTTTTCATCATGAGTGTATCTGAATGCAAGAGATTTCTGTGCATTAATTTTGTATCCTGCTACTTTACCAAATTCATTGATTAGCTTTAGTAATTTTATGGTAGCCTCTTTAGGATTCTCTATGTATAGTATCTTGTTATCTGCAAACAGTGACAGCTTTACTTCTTCTTTTCTGATTTGGATTCCTTTTATTTATTTTTCTTCTCTGATTGCTGTGGCAAAAACTTCCAAAACTATGTTGAATAATAGTAGTGAGAATGGACGACCTTGTCTTGTTCCTGATCTTACTAGAAATGGTTTCAGTTTTCACCATCGAGAATGATGTTGGCTGTGGGTTTGTCATATATGGCCTTTATTATGTTGAGGTAAGTTCCCTCTCTGCTTACTTTCTGGAGGGTTTTTATAACAAATCGGTGTTGAATTTTGTCAAAACTTTTTCTGCATCTATTGAGATGATCATGTGGTTTTTCAATTTCTTTCAATTTCTTAATATGGTTTATCACATTGATTGAAGATTTTTATTCATAGTCAGTCTCCATTTCAATGCTTGTGATGGGTCTGTTTATATTTTCTGTTTCTTCCTGGTTCAGTCTTGGAAGGTTGTGCTTTTCTAAGAATGTGCCATTTCTTCCAAGGTGTCCATTTTATTGGCATATAGTTGCTTGTAGTAATCTCTCATGATCCTTTGTATTTCTGCAGTGTCAGTTGTTATTTCTCCTTTTTCATTTCTAATGCTAATGACTTGAGTCTTCTTCCTTTTTTTCTTGATGAGTCTGGCTAATGGTTTATCAATGTTGTTTATCTTCTCAAAGAAACAGCTTTTAGTTTTATTGATTTTTGCTATTGTTTCCTTCATTTCTCTGTCATTTATTTCTGATCAGACTTTTATGATTTCTTTCCTTCTGCTTACTTTGGGGTTTTTTGTTCTTTCTCTAATTGCTTTAGATGTAAGGTTAGGTAGTTTATTTGAGATGTTTATTGTTTGCTGAGGTAGGATTGTATTGCAATAAACTTCCCTCTTAGAACTGCTTTTGCTGCATCCCATAGGTTTTGAGTTGTCATGTTTTCATTGTCATTTGTTTCTAGATATTTTTTGATTTCTTCATTGATCTGTTGGTTATTAAGTAGTGTATTGTTTAGCCTCCATGTGTTGTATTTCTTACAGATTTTTTCCTGTAATTGATATCTAGTCTCATAGCATTGTGGTTGGACAAGATACTTGATACAATTTCAATTTTCTTAACTTTACCAAGGCTTGATTTGTGACACAAGGTATGATCTATCCTGGAGAATGTTCCAAGAGCACTTGAGAAGAAAGTTTACTCTGTTGTTTTTGGTTGGAATGTCCTATAAATATTAATAACATCCATCTTGTTTAATGTATCATTTAAAGCTTGTGTTTCCTTTTTTATTTTCAGTTTGGATAATCTGTCTATTGGTGAAAGTGGGGTGTTAAAGTTCCATACTATGATTGTGTTACTGTCTATTTCCCCTTTTATGACTGTTAGCATTTGCCTTATGTATTGTGGTGCTCCTATGTTGGGTGCATAAATATTTACAATTCTTATATCTTCTTCTTGGATTGATCCCTTGATCATGATGTAGTGTCCTTCTTTATCTCTTGTAATAGTCTTTATTTTACAGTCTATTTTATGTGATATGAAAATTGTTACTCCAGCTTTCTTTTGATTTCCATTTGCATGGAATATCTTTTTCCATCCCCTCACTTTCAGTCTGTATGTGTCCCTAGGTCTGAAGTGGGTGTTTTGTAGAAAGCATATATACGGGTCTTGTTTCTATATCCATTCAGCTAGTCTATGCCTTTTGGTTGGAGCATTTAATCCATTTACATTTAAGGTAAGTATTGATATGTATATTCCTATTATCATTTACTTCATTGTTTTGGGTTTGTTATTGTAGATGTTTTTCTTCTCTTGTGTTTCCTGCCTAGAGAAGTTCCTTTAGCATTTGTTGTAAAGCTGGTTTGGTGGTTCTGAATTCTCTTAGTTTTGCTTGTCTGTAAAGGTTTTAATTTCTCCATCGAATCTGAATGAGATCCTTGCTGGGTAGAGTAATCTTGGTTGTAGGATTTTCCCTTTCATCACTTTAAATATGTCCTGCCACTTTCATCTCGCTTGCAGAGTTTCTGCTGAAAGATCAGCTGTTAAAATTATGGGGATTCCCTTGTATGTTATTTGTGTTTTTTCCCTTGCTGTTTTTAATACTTTTTCTTTGTGTTTCATTTTTGATAGTTTGATTAATATGTGTCTTGGCGTGCTTCTCTTTGGATTTATCCTGTATGGGACTCTCTGCACTTCCTGGACTTGATTAACTCTTTCCTTTCCCATGGTAGGGAAGTTTTCAACTATAATCTCTTCAAATAGTTTCTCAGTCCCTTTTTTTTATCTCTTCTTCTTCTGGGACCCCTATAATTTGAATGTTGGTGCATTTAATGTTGTCCCAGAGGTCTCTGAGACTGTCCTCAATTCTTTCCATTCTTTTTTCTTTATTCTGCTCTGTGGTAGTTATTTCCACTATTTTATCTTCCACGTCACTTATATGTTTTTCTGCCTCAGTTATTCTGCTATTGATTCCTTCTAGAGAATTTTTAATTTCATTTATTGTGTTGTTCATCATTGTTTGTTTGCTCTTTAGTTCTTCCAGGTCCTTGGTAAATGTTTCTTGGATTTTCTCCATTCTATTTCCAAGATTTTGGATCAACTTTACTATCATTACTCTGAATTCTTTTTCAGGTAGACTGCCTCTTCCCTCTTCATTTGTTTGGTCTCATGGGTTTTTACCTTGCTTCATCTGCTGTGTTTCTCTATCTTCTCATTTTCCTTAAATTACTGTGTTTGGGGTCTCCTTTTCTCAGGCTGCAGGTTTGTAGTTCCCGTTTTTTTCTGGTGTCTGCCTCCCGTGGGTAAGGTTGGTTCAGTGGGTTGTTTAGGCTTCCTGGTGGAGGGGTCTAGTACCTGTGTTCTGGTGAATGAGGCTGGATCTTGTCTTTTTGGTGGGCAGGACCACGTCCAGTGGTGTGTTTTGGGGTGTCTGTGACCTTATTATGATTTTAGGTAGCCTCTCTGCCAATGAATGGTATTGTGTTTCTGTCTTGCTAGTTCTTTGGCATAAGGTGTCCAGCACTTTAGCTTTCTGGTGGTTGAGTGGAGTTGGGTCTTTGCATTGAGATGGAGATCTCTGGGAGAGCTTTTGCCATTTGTTATTACGTGGAGCTGGGAGGTCTCTGATGAACCATGTCCTGAACTTGGCCCTCCCAGTTCAGAAGCACAGGCCTGATACCCAGCTGGACCACCCTGACCCTGTCATCCACTCGGCAGTACCACAGGAGCCAGTTCAAATGCTCTCTTCTCTACAAATCACTTCTTGAGAGTCAAAATACTAGAGATGAGTTTTGACCAGGGTAGCACTGGATCTGAACTGTGCTTTGGGGAAATTACTCCGACATGGGTATGGAATCACGTGCGGCAACAGGAGCAGTGGCTGTCACCAGGCCACTGGGGGCTGCCATGGGCACATGTGGAGTAGGACTGGGCACTATTTCTAATAGTAAGAAACTTTGAACTCATAGAATTTTATCTATACCTCTTTAGTGGCATTTATCATTTTTCATTCACAGCTATTTGCATACATAATATCTTTACTCCTAGACTCCTTGAAAATAGGAACAATGTCCTAACATAATTGGTTCATCACCACTGTTACAGAATTGATTTTTTTTTCTATTTTTCCCCACAAAGAATTTAAGGTGGCTTAGAAGGACACAAAATATTGGCTAATGATTTAAATAAGAAGAAAATGAGAAAAAAATGAGAGATATAATTGATACTTAAGAATAGTAGGTTATCACAAAATGCTTGCCAAAAAAATCAATTTTCTTTTTTTTTAAGACTTGCCAGTGAGTTCAACCTTAGGCACAAACTGTATTTCCTTCTTTACTCAAAACTCTCTCCCAGTGGTGATGTCCATGCTTCATCCTCCTTCTTTACTCCCTATTTCCTGCCCCCACCCCCCAGTCCCACCAAATCCAGCCATGCTTTATTATGTGGTCCATTAGAAATTGCCATCTTTTTCCACCAGCTGACCTTCCTGACCACAGTGCTGGTTCTAGGCATGGGTAATTATTTCAAGCCAAGCCAAACAGAATCCTTCTCTTGGGGTTTTGGAGTTGGAGCAAGAGGTAAGTCTTTTCTCTATGGCTGGGAAGCCAGGAATTTGCTGAATCACCACAATCCCTGGGTAGAAAAAGCTGATTTTCAAGAGAAGAAATTGAAACCAGCCTCCAGAAAGAATCAGAGGTCAGAAACAGAGAGATAGTTCACATACTATCAGAATTCTGATAGTATTTGAACCCCTGGTTCTTGTTTCTGAGACACCCCTCCTCAAAGCTTCCCTCATCCCCTGCCTTCTAAAGCATATTCATTAGATCGTTTTTTGCTTTTTATTGGAAAGAGTCCAAACACTTGAGTCTGACAATCCAGCATTTTCAGCACCCAGTCAGCCTTATCTTGCTTCTAAATTCTCAGTTGAGAGCTGCCTTCTCCCAGATGCCAGGCTCTTTCTTTCCTCTGTGGTTTTCTTACAGTTATTTCCTTACCTTGAATGACCTCTTGCTTCCTCACTCTGCAATACTAATTCAGACCTTTCTTCAAGGTCCATTTCAAGATCTATCTCCTCCATTAAAACCCTTCTTGATTGATCTTTTCCTTCTCTGAACTACTGTAGCCCTTATTTCCCCAGCTTTTGCCATGTTGTCTGAACATATTTATTTCCCTGCCTTGGTTTGTTCTCTTTCATGTTTTCTGTGTCAGAAGACTGTTGGGTTGGTTTATTATTTATACATTTAACTGCTATTAAGAAATGGTATCTTCCCCTCCATTAGTTAGCCCCTTGATTTGTTTGGGTATGACAGCGTGGGGCAAGGATTGAGGAAGAATTGAACTGATCTACATAAAAATGAGAGCCAAATATGAGGCTCTAGCAAGCAATTCAGAAAAGAAGAAATGAGAGGCAGAGAGGGGAGACTGGGAGAAGATGGGGTTAGCAGTGAAGAGAAGGTGCATAGTCCAACCTCAGTTAAACAACCTCAGTTGCTCAGGAAATTAAACTCATAAAATGCTTGGAGAGCATGTATATTTTATGGAAATTGGTGAAGGGATAGGGTTTTGGGTGTAGATTGTCAAGGGTGGGGGGAACAGAAGGAACACACATGGATGCAAGTGCTATAGACAAAGTGATCATGAAAGGTAGAAGCCCCTGGGGACTTGCAGAAAGCAGGAGAAGGCTTTTGAAATTCAACCAGGTCTGGATCTGGGGGTTCGAGCCAAAGGGCAGAAGGTTCCAGCCAACGTCTGCATTATGAGCATTAATTAATTTAGTGTTAGATACATTAGTCTTGCCTCCCACATTGGTAAGTTTCATGATGTAGGGACCATGCTGTCTTCTGCCTTAGAAGCTATCACACTTTATCAGGTTCAGAGTAATTGTTTCCACATCCTTGTCTCTTCACTTTCCAATGCTTCCTCTATATCAATGTTAGGCTAATAACTCATAAGTTTGCTTTTATCATGTCAGTTTCCTGGTCTAAGAAAAAAAGGAGAAGTCAGAGAAGGAGGAGGAAAAGAGGACGATAGTCTATAATTGGTCTCTGCACCCATGTTAAACTCCTCTGCTGGTGATCAAACACCTCCACTATCTGGCCTCATCTGATTTACCCAAACTCACCTTATCTTACCCAACACGATTCTCTTTTCCAGGAATGTTGAGTTCTCCCTGTCTACTCACATCACATGGGGATCTCATCTCAGTTGTGATTTGTTTTGTTTTGTTTTTAATGCTACTGTTCTCACCTACAACACTTTCCACATTCCTCTCTACCTACTAAATCCTACCTGTCCTCAATATCCAGCACAATACACAGTTCCTCTAGAAAACCTATTATGACTCTCAATCAATTTCCAATTATTGTTCTTCTCAAAACTTTAATTGCATTGATAGTTTAGACCATGCCACATAGCAATGATTATTGCTCTAGTGATCTTAAGATGGTTAATCTACTCATAAGCACCTTATGGATTGAAAGAGTGATTATAATTTTTATACAATGGGTGCTTAGTACTTATTAAGTTTTTAAGGAGTCCCTCCCCTGACTGGATTAACAAAAGGCGGCAGTTTTATTTGATTTCCTATTCTTCCCGCAGTGCCAGAATATTGTCTGGAAAATAGGAGGTACCCAATGAATATTTGTTTAATGGATGAATGAATATCAGTCTGCCAAACTTTAAGGCTCCCAGTAAGGAAGACCAGTCTTTTTACTTTGTCTTTCTCACCTAATGTTTAAAGCCTTTTTATAATTCTTTTGAATCTAATAACTGTACTTCCTTTGTTGGATTTCTCAGCCTTTTAGATAATTTCAAATGCTGCTACCTAGTTCCTTTACTATGGCATCCATCATTCTGAAAGCACCGCACTTACTTCAAATCACGTTTGTGCCAAATTTAATCTATTTATACTGAAAGAGAAAACAGGATCTGCATATGTAATGCCTACTCCTTCACTTCCATGCTCCCTTGGGTGTATCACAATATTGAAAAAGTGGGACTTGGGCATATATATGGTAAAAAAGAATCTCTCTAAAGACATATCATTCATAAAGACATCATTTTCATAAATGGAAAAGTCAATATTGTAAAGATATCAATTATCCCCAAAGTAATATAATATATTAAAATGTTATGCAATTCCAATAAAAATCCAAACAGAGAATTTTATTTGGTGGAAGTTAACAGGTTGAGTCTAAAATTCACTTGGTATAAAATGTTGAGAATAGCCAAGATAATTTTAAAGAAGAACAAAGGAAAGGGACTTGATTTTTAGTCCAGGGATAGACAAATAGACTGAACAGAACAGAGAGCCCAACACACACACACACACACACACACACACACACACACACACACACAGAAGCGGCATTACAAATTAGTGTGAATATCAGTTTGGAAAAAAATGATGTTGGGACAATTGATTGACCATATGAAAAAGAAGTATATTCACTAAATCAAAATTGAAATAAATTCCAGGGGGATGAACAGGTCATATATAAAAAGCAAAAGCTGCAATACTTTCAAGAAAAACACTTTTAAGACTTGAGGTAGGGAAAATTTTTCTAAATAAAACAGATAATGCATAGGCCATGAAGGAAAGAAGATAAATAAATTTGACTGCATTAAAGTTTGAGGCTTCTTTATAGAAAAGACAAAATTAAAAGGAAAGTCATAGACTGGGAGAAAATATTTCAAACCATATATCTGACAAAAAATGGTACAGGAATGTACATTTTTTAAGCTCAATTAGGGAAAGACCAGGAATTCAATGGAAAAAAATAGGCAAAGAGATGAATAGGCAATTAGAGAAAAAAATGGCCATTTAATTTCAATTCTACTAGTATTCAGAGAAATGCAACATCTAATAAAATTGACAATGTACATATCCTATTTTATTGTAATTTTTCTGTTAGGCATATATATATATGTATATGCTCTTGTATGTGTGAACAAGTAGGTATATACAAAGACTCAGTGAAATTATAATTATAAAAAATTGGATAAAAACCCAAATTCTCATTAATAGGAGGATAAATAAGTATATTGTGGTATTTTCCCAAAATCAGTTAATATAAACAAATTAGGGCTACATGAGTTTACATGAATAAACCTCAAAAACATAATTTGAAGGGAAAAAAGCAAATTGTAGAATATGTATAACACAATACCATTTACCTAAAGTTTAAAAACACACAAAATGATATTTTGTATTATTCCAAGACATATGTGGTATAGTATAGTGGACTGGGTTCCCCATACAGCAGTTTCTGAGATAGAGATTATGCGGCAGGAGGCTCTTTTGGGAGTGCCTTTGGGAACATCTCTTTTGGAAAGGAAGTGAAGAATTCAGAAATGGGCAGAGGGAGAGTTTGGGTCATGATGGGGTCTTAACAATGGCTTCAGTCAACCCTTCTGAAAGCTTGTGACGCTAGGATTGCTCTTCAGAATTATCCTGAGTTGGGGTGAGGGTCCTGGCCTTTACACACCTGCAATGACGAGTCACTGGATATGGGAAAGGTGTGTGACCTTGAGGGAGGCAGTTGCCCTCAGCCTCTGTGTAGTCATTAGGAACATTCACATGAATATTCTGATATTCTTCTCCCAGACATATGATAACCTTATACTTCCCCACATCCTTTGAGTTAGGTATGTAATGTGCTTTGTCCAATGGAATGTGAGCAGAAGTTGTATGTGTTGCTTCTGGGTGGAAATGTTTAATAGTGCATATATGATTCTCCAAATTCCCTTCCCCTTGTGAATGTCACTGCGATCTGTGACATTCCAGATCTATGGGGCCCCTTCTACTTACATGCCTGATTGAAGACAATGTGGAGCAGTGCACTCAGCCATCCTGTGATTGACATTAGGCATGAATGAAAAATAAACACTATGTGTTTAAAATCAATAATACATTAGGTTCCCTTTGGTCACTGCACCACAGTAACCTAGGTATCTTGACTGACGCTATCTCTTGATTTCAAATACCACTTTTGCCATCTTTGATCTCTCCTCTTCTTGCCACATATATTTACTTAATAGTTTTCCTTGTTTCCTAGATCAGGGTTTCAGAAAATGAAAATGTTCTGCAGAAAACTAGTTATGTGAGCTGCTCTCTAAAATCATGGTTTTTATGGTCAACTAGGTAAGAAACCACACACTTTATCACTCTCTCAGGGACTCATAATTGCTCATTAGCATATTACATTTCCAAAACAGTCTTTCCATAAAGAAACCTGCTTTAACTAATTTTAATCTTCCATTTCACAAACTCATTTGACTATGGAACCCTAAAAATAAAATCTATCAACATCTGAGCACATTTTTGGAAACTATGCCCTAAGCAATCTTCCCTCTTTCCATTCCAAATTAAACACATCCAGAGGGTCTACTGGGAAATGAAGAGAATGGAGCTGGGATTTATGTACAATGGGTTCAAGAGCTAAAAGCCTTTCTACAAGCATAAAATTTCAATAGGACTGACTTATAAAGCAAAAGCAAAACATTCATTTGGCTTCAAAATCAATCAACACATAGATCAGATATACGGAGTAGGCAGCACAAATATGTACAGGATACGCAGTCCTTAATCACGTAAGGCTGGCAATATGTTTGCAAAATAATATGCAGACATATAGAAAGCAGAACAATATAAGTATGTAATCACTGTCAAATGAGTGGGTATAGACAGAACCTTGAGGAAGTCTAAGATCAGAGAATGAGTGAGGGCCAGACTTAGTGTCTACATTCCATGTATTGGATCCAAGAATCAAGGATTCACTGAGTCATGGAAAACTCAATCTTTGATAGTATTCTGAATCTCTTACCTGAATTGTGATATCAAAGAACCGAAACCTTAGGCACAAACAATCAGAGGATTAGCATTTCTGTATATTTCCAGCATGGTGTCAGAAAACAAAAGAATACTTGCCAGTTTTCCAATCTGGCAAAGTTCAAAAAAATGTCTGCCTGCCTGCCTACCTTATGACGTAGCAAACGATAGCACTGCTTGTTGGCTGAGAAAATGGTCCACTCAGAATGAGGAGGCAGGGCAGACGGCTGCCTGTGCTTTTACGATTTTTTTTTCTTACTGAATATAGAGGAGTTAAGGAATTACTTCTTTTGAAGGAAAATTCCATATTTTAATAAATTAAAGTGGTTGACAACCTGGAATGGATGGAGCAGAATGTTACATAATTTCTAACCTCCTCTTCTTCCCTTTTATGTGTTCTGAATGAAAAGGAAACTATTTTAGCAGACAGGAAGAAAAAACAAAAACTTTAAAAGAAACACCGAACTACCAAAGTCTTGCTTTTGCCTACATACATAAGAGTTCGAGATAGGATTAAAATTCACAGTGTAATGTTTTAGAGACTCAGAATCCAGATATTTTGAGAGTCGATGGCTCAGCAAAAACACAAATTACTTTTAGACCCAATCTATTATTTATTATTTCAGTGTATAAAAAATGCACCCAA
This sequence comes from Mesoplodon densirostris, assembly GCF_025265405.1. Classification (NCBI taxonomy): domain Eukaryota; kingdom Metazoa; phylum Chordata; class Mammalia; order Artiodactyla; family Ziphiidae; genus Mesoplodon; species Mesoplodon densirostris. Next base: position 231,275,229 of record NC_082661.1, read on the forward strand.
TGCATCTTTGGGATGAGGAGTTCAAAGTCATTGTGATTGTTTAGTTGGCTTATCTCTGGCATATGGAAATCTGCATATTTTATGTTGACCTGAATTTGTGTTCTATACGAGATTGTCATGTCATAAAAACAAAAAGTTAATTTTCAAGAATAAAATTTACAGTGTCATCATAAATATATTCATTACTTTTAAGTTACATATCAAATGATATTCTATCAATGAGGGGTTTTCATTATATTATGAGGGGTGGCTAATGAGGTTTGGAGTGGGCATTATTTTGACCACTATAGTTGATAACTCTTATTGCCTTCAAGCCAGAATAAAAAATCCTCCACAGAATTAAAAGTGTGAACTCCATTATTTGTAAATTGAAGTAATTACTGTCTTTAGTGGGGTTACCTGTGCTTCGATTAACTTATCATTTCTAACACTTCCCTTTTTCCTCTCCAATGTTCCTCTAGACCCCAACCCACAATTTCCAAAAGTCTTTGGTCTGCGTAGTAGATGCAGCTTTCCAATTTGAAAAAAACAGCAAGTGGTTATGCTAAGCTCAAAAGTTTCCCATAGCACTTTCATTGGAGATTAGTAACAATTCTTAGAAAGTTCTCATTTTGATTCTGAGACTCTTCTTTCTAAAAACACTTATAATGATGAAAAATCATGTTTCTTATGTTAAAAATTAATGTTAAGTGCTACATTTAATTGAAAATATTACTTTGAAATCAATGTCTTGCTTTATTTCTGAAAATATACTATAAAAGTAGATAAGGAAAATTAAACTGTCTTGATGCCTCCCTACGGAAATATTTAAATCCTGAGTCTGGGTTTTTTTCCTATTTGATTTTTCATTGTCTCTTTCTTGTATAATATTTCATATCTGACAGGATGCAACTATTTTCAAATACAGTAAAAGTAATCAAAGTTTAGCTATGTAATAAATATAGTTTGTTGTTCTCTTTACTAAAGGTGAAAGAGTTTAATACATTTATAAATTCATAAATCAGCAGCCAGTTTGGCAAACTTCTTATATTAAATGAGATGGCATTTAATTATTAAGACAACTAGGCAATGAGTGAGATGCTAATTAAAACCCCAGTAACAGCTACTCTCCATTCCGAACTTATAATTCAGTGTCCATCAAAGGAGTCAAATATAGGTCATCATATCTTCTAACATCTGAATATCTAGGAAGGAAATCTGACTGTTCAATCTAACGTCATTAGATCTAAATCTGGCTATAAAGAATAAACATATAAAACAACTGACCAAACAAATAAACTAAAAAACTCCATAGAGTGAGATTTCAAAAATGACAAGGATATAAGACAAGATACTTAGAAAAGTATATTTCACATTTTTGTGCAAAAAGTGAAAGCAGTGCAGCATTTTCAAATTGGTAAATAGACATTTATGTTGTTGTATCACCAGTTCAACATCTCTGCATGGCATAAATAGGATGAATAAAGCTATATGGCACAGAAAAAGATTCTTTAAAATTGAGTTCCAGTTTTATCTTGCTCATCACATGAATGTGAATGAAAATAATTCAGAAGCTTAATCTGAACAAACTACTTATCGTGGAGCACTTAATGAAATACTGCTTTCAAACAGCATTTAGGATATAAACTCCAGAATGAAGAATCAGAGATCCCATTACCTGGTACAATGAAGTGTTTTTGAAGCTACTTTAATTCTTTCAATCTCTAGTTGATAAAGATGGTTGAACTACCTTCCAGGAGGAGGCTGGGTGAGTTCCCATGAGGCTGTCTACCCAGAAATTTCTAGGACCAAAATTTGCATCATATCAGACACTGCTGCTGCTTTATCTGTCCTGTCTTCAGGAAAGCACAAAGCAATCCCACATGTTTTTGGGAAATGCCCAAGTGCCCAGAGTCTGAGGAAATGGGAATTTAAAGGATCTTGCACATTTTCTCTAAGATTTCAACTCTGTGTTGTGTTTATAAAATAGAACTTGTAGGAGTGAAGAATTTATTAGTCAGGTTCACCTGATTAATTCAAGTAACCCTAAGGTAGTAGGATCATTTACATTTATTGAATTAGCTCTTCAAACACTTTTTTGGTGAAGCCAAACACTATGCTGGCCACTTACTGTTGTCTCCCTGTACTATTGTTTCTATCCCCCATATCTCTGCATCTATGCTTTCAGCAATGTGCTTTGCAGGTCTGTTCATCAAGAGGTAGAGTCCAAATTCCCATCCCTTTAATTGGCCCTCACCTAGTCGAATGTGGCAGAAGCGATGGTGTGCTAGTGCCCAGCCTAGGACTTAAGAAACTTTGCAGGCTTTTCTCTTTTGGGACTACTTCCTCCATCTGGTAAGCAAGCCATGACTATATAGCTAGGGAGACCTCGAGGACCAGAGCTGTCAGCCCAGTTCTCCCTGCTGAGGCCCAGACAGGTGAGAGAGCCCAGCCAAGATCAAGACCCGACCTGAGGCTTCAGACCTGACCGGAAGCTGATCTACAGCTGATCACAGACACATGAAGGAAGGAGCCCAGCTGAGCTCAGCCTAAATCACCATAAGAAAAAGAAACGGCCAGCTGGTACAAATACGTTGTAAATTGATGACACCCCATTGTCCTCAATTAGTGGTGCGACACCTGAGAACTGAGTCAATACATTCAAGACATAAACACATGAAGCCACATCTCTATATGGACTGTTATCTTTTTTTTGTGTGTGTGTGTGTGGTACGCGGGCCTCTCACTGTTGTGGCCTCTCCCAGTGCGGAGCACAGGCTCCGGACACGCAGGCTCAGCGGCCATGGCTCTCGGGCCCAGCCGCTCCACAGCATGTGGGATCTTCCCGGACCGAGACATGAACCCGTGTCCCCTGCATCGGCAGGCAGACTCTGAACCACTGTGCCACCAGGGAAGCCCTGGACTGTTACCTTTAAACTATCTTTGACATTGTGTTTTGCAAAGCCATACACAAATCAGATTGATACACTGACTTTCAGTAACTTTTAAAAATTGTTTACCATATAAAACACATTTATATTTATATTTTATATTTTCTTCCATTGTGTAGAACTATTAAAAAAGTGTTCTTGCTTGATTAATTAGCATGTTCCCTACATTAAAGTTGAAAACCAAAAAAAAAAAAAAAAGGAAAAACCATAAAAGATGAACTCAACAAACCCCACATACTGAAAACCAAACAAAAAGGCCACGTATGTGTACGTAACATTGTGAAAGGTCATCCATTCTCCCGTATCGGGACATTTCAGATCCGTCAAGGATCATTCTATCAAAGCGGAGATATAAAGTCCTCTCCCCACCACCATGCCAAAACTTTCACATTACTATAATTTTATTTCAGCCATTATAGATCAATGTCCAAATTCATCAAGAGCCACAGAGCAGGCAAATGATAGAATTTTAAAGTTAGAATGAACTTCAGAGGTTCCTGAGTGTGGTGTAAAAAAGTAATCGTATATGAAAAATCCTATTCTATTCCTGGTTGTGCCACATAGGCCTTCTTTTAATCAATAGTTTTTGATCAGTAAAATGAGAGTTTCAGTATACATGACTTCTTTGTGTGTAGGGCAGTTAAAACAATTCCTCTCTGAATTCTAAAGGATGGTGAAGAAGAGTTGAATTGCTGAGGGTTCTTGAGAGGATAAGTGGGGAAATAGAGAGAGGGCAGATGTCACTAGATGGATAAAAGAAGCCTAATGGGGGAATTTGGGGAAGTTTCTTTGATATAGCATGTGCGTTTCCCCATAAATCTTGCCAGTACTTTCAGGATGGACCTAGAGATTGTCATACTGAGTGAAGTAAGTCAGAGAAAGAGAGATACTGTATGATATCGCTTATATAAGAATCTAAAAAAAAAAGATACAAATGAACTTATTTACAAAACAGAAACAGACTCACAGAGAACGAACTTATTGCCGGGGGGGGGATGGTGGGGGAAGGGATAGTTAGGGAGTTTGTGATTGACATGTACACACAACTATATTTAAAATGGATAACAAACAAGGACCTACTGTATATCACAGGGAACTCTGTTCACTATTATGTAACAACATAAATGGGAAAAGAATTTGAAAAAGAATCGATACATGTATACGTATAACTGAATCACTTTGTTGTACACCTGAAACTTAACACAGCATTGTTAATCAACTATACACCAATATAAAATAAAAAGTTAAAAAAATAAAATAAAAAAAGAGGAAAAACACAGTAAAAAAATATTGAGGCAGGTTGGGAAAGGGTAGTGAACAGACTGAGAAGTATAACCAAGTGTTATCTAGGGGCTCTAACATATACTAGAAGTGAAGAAAGAAGCTGCCCCCCAAAGCCCAGCCATGTTTGGCTTATGTAAGATTCCCTGCACGTTTAAAAATCTCTGGCTGTAAAGGCTGTCCCTGCTTCACAGCATTTATACTAAACAACAGTTCTCTTTATTCTAAATTCTCTAACTCAGAATTTTTGATGAGCCATTTGGGACCTGGTTAATGTAGATCTCTGTTCTATATACAAAGGATTTGTCACGGAAGTAAATGGCACAAACAAGATCATACAAATGACACTCAAAGTGCTTGAAAGAGCAATTTTCAAATATCCTAAATACTTTAGGAACACAATCTAATCAATTGTCCTCCATAAAACACGTTAAAGTCATGACTGGTGATCTAAAAGGATGTCTCTATATGTTTTTTCTAATTTTGTAGAATAATAGGAAGACATTGTCTTTTTAATGTGTGAGTTACTACAAGATTTAGAGAAATTGGTTAATAATTTGGCAGGCTGATTAGATGAATTAGTAAACTAACCCAAGCTGTTGTGTACATATGTAAGTCCTCTGAGATGGGAATTTTTAATTGATTCCTCAAGGGTTCTTGTTAAATGGCAAGATGGCTGCTTGGCTGTTCAAGCAAATTTAAAAAAAAGAAAAAAAAAAAGGAGTCAGTTAAGTTTCCTACCAGTGGGGACATCACAGCCATGGAACATCAAAGTTCCAGTTGAAACTCAAGGCTGGTTAGTTTCATTTGCTCTCCTCCTGTTCACCTCCCAACTCCTACATCCCCAATGCCATTAATCAGTAATGGCAGGTCCCTCTTGTCAGCTACTCTTGCCCATACTCGAATCTCCTCCAGTTCATTTTTCCTTATCTTCTGCCCCCGTCTTCCACTAGTTCTTTGTGCATCATTCTGTCATGTTCTCATTTCCCCTATGAAGCTCTGAACACATCAAAGTTTAATGTAATGGAGTAGGGTGGAGAGGGGATGGGATGTGATCTTCCTGAGATGGGTTCAAATCCTGCTACTCTGTTTAGTAACTGTGCAGCCTCAGGAAATTTACCCAGCCACAGTCCCTGTATCCTCACTTGTAATCTGAGGGTACTGATAGCTAACTTGCATGGCTGCTGTGGGAATTCAGGATGATATAGATAAAGCTCCCAGAACTTAACACACAATTAGTAGCTTGAAGGATTTTCTCTGCATGTTCCCTTTTACTGAAACCCGTATTGACTCCTAGTGACACTGCTTCCCCTACAACACTCTAGGTGTTGCTCCTGTATTTTGGCTTCTTGAAAAGGACTCAGCCTTATCCTGTCTCCCTGCAGCTTCATCTTGGCAATTTTGGGTAGTTTTCATTGAACTCTCCTTTGAAGGACATTCGGCCCACTTGGACCTCTTGGTTCCCAACAATAAAAAATTTATATAATTATCCTTTTATTTGATCCTCACAAGAAAGCTGGGTGGCAGGGAGAGCCAACATTATCTTGATGAAATATACAGGTTCTTTTCAGTGTTACCTCTGGGGCATTTCTTCTCAGTCTTCAGGATCTTGGAAACTTGGTTCACGGTTTCTCTGTTCCCTCCAACATCTTCCCTCCAGCTGTCATCTTAAGTGACTTTATGATATATACTGATGAGTCCTCTAACAGCCTGCCCTCATACTGACAATCACCTCCATTCTACTTTACCAACCCCCTTTACAGAAACACACTTTGGACCTTTTAATCACTTGGAACTGCTCCTCTGAAAATCTGAATTTTGAAATGACTCTCTCTGCGCATAACCTTGTATTCTTTCTCTTCTCAAACTCTTTGACTCCCAAAGAACATGCTCTTCTGCCTCATCACACACTCCTGCTTCTCAAATCCTTCCTAGTCTTTCAGTCTATTAATGTCCTCCCACTTCATTTCCCCCATAACCAGCCTGAATTTCAAGCATGTGCTCATTCATTCCTTCATTCGATTGTTCCTTTGTGCATTCATTCCACATTTATTAAGTATATTTTGTCTGTCAGGCACTGTGGTAGGACTTGTAAGAGACCATTATCCTAGCCCTGAAATGACTCAAGGTAGACTGGCCAGCCTTCTTCATCACTCTTGGATTCCTTACCCCCTTTTCTTTCCTTTGTTTCCACCTGGCAAAATATCTGTTTTATTTATGTATTTGTTCTTGTTCTTAGACCTTCTGGCTCCAGTCATGGCTGGAGAATGATTTATCTCTTTATGACTCCTTGCCTGAACTGGGTCTTCAGTGCAAATCTAATTCCTCATGTACAAGACAGTCTTGTTTCTCTGCAGCTACCTTTCCAGAACTTAACTCTCTTCTCAAGCCTTTACCTGAATGGTCTCTTACTGTATGTTCTAGCCTGATTTCACTGAGAAAACAAAGGCTATCACTTATGAACTACCTCAATATCCCTCACTCTTCATCTATGCTTTATTCATATTTTTTTAAAGAAAAAGATGAAACAAGATATGATGGAATATGAACAATGCTCTTCTCCCTAGGTACTTTGGTCCCATCTCCTCTGGCTTCCACCTTGATTCCTTAACTTATGTGCTCTTTCAATCTTCCATTCCTCCTCCTCCAAAAGATGGAGGAGATGTACCCTCAGCCTACAAGCATACTAAACAAGCTTTAAGTTTGCCTGTTAGTCAGGCTTCCACCACAAAATTCCATTAAATTCCATTCCATCTTTCCTCATTGCCCTCACTTACCAATCTCTCCTTCACTCTGGGTAGTGTGCCATCTGCTTCCCAAACTAATGAAGTTGCTTGAACATCTAATTGCCAACACCCCAGTGGCCCTTCAGGCCTCTCATTACTGGAAATGATTGACCATGTCTTGTGATTATTCTGACCCAGTCTACCCTCTGGCCAGAACTTGATAAGAAGGAGCTCTGGCAAAAATCCTGGACCATTTTTGTCTTCTTCCTGTCCTGATCCTTCACCTCCCTGGTTCTGCATTTACTTGATGTTTGACTTCTTGCTCCATCTTTGATCTCCAGTCAGCATGTATCACTCGAATCTTATGACAGATTTGCATTGTCTGGCAAATCTTCAGAACATGCCCACAAAGTCTGATACAGTTCCAGACCCTGTAGTCTCACTTGATGGCTCGTTAGCGTACCTGGTTTCCCTGCTGGCTCTGGTCTGAACTCTTCTGAGTGGGCGGGAGTCTTAAAGCCTCTCTTCCCCTGTTTTTCATGATACTCTCCTCTCTTGATGCTTTTTATACTCTTCTAACCACTCTTTCAAGTATCCTGTGAAATCTCTTCTTCCTTTTCATCTCACTCTATACATATTTCTTGGCAGATTTCATCCACTCCCATGGTTAACCATCATCTCTATGTTGCCAACTCCCAAATTTATAATTCCAATTCTGAATTTTTTTCTGAGTTCTGCATATGTAATGCAAACGACACACTGGATAGCTTCTCAAATTTGGACTTCAAATTCAACATATTTAAAAGCAAATTCATCATCTTTTTCTTCTAGCCTGTTATCTCCTCTCGTGTTCCCCATGTTAGCTAATATTACTTTAATGTCTACACCTAACAGCTACTTGAACTTTATGCTTTTGAAATGCCTCCTCTGGTTGGTCTCTTGTATCTGTTTTTGGGTCAGTTTCTTCTGCTGCAGCCTAGATCAGCTCTTGCAATATCTCTTGTGTGGATTTTTCCGATAGCCTGGTAACTGGTTTCCCTCTCATATCTGCTTCCCTTTCCAAGTTATTTTCCACTCTGCATTAGAGTTTATCTTCTAATGGAGAGTTTTGTTTATACCACTCTGCAGCTTTAAAACCTTTTCTAGATTCTCCTGCCTATATGGTAAAGGCTACCCTCTAGCTTGGCACACAAGGTCGTTCATAATCTGACCCTTTCCTTTAATTTTGGTCTCAATGCTCACATGTTTGCCTGTGTTCTATTCTGTGCTCCATTTGTGTTAGACAACTTTTGTTCCTACAACTGAACCCAAGATTTCACATGTGAAGCTCTGTGTATGCTTCCTCTTCCATCCAAGGTGACTTTGCTTTCCTTCCTTCCAACTTAAACCTTAATTCAATGCCATTCTCTGATATAGTGATTTCTGAATAACCTTTCCTAAAGCTTTCTGTTGTGCCCTCACAGCACTTATTTCTCTCCTCCAAATGCTGACTCAGGGACCCAGGCTCCTTCTTTTGGTGGCTCTTCCATCTCCTGGGGCTCAGAATGTTCCACTAGATTTCTGCATCTGGTTAGAAGATGAGGGAGCAAAGTGGAGGATCACATATACGAGGGTTTTATGGCATACATCACTGCTGTTGACAAGCCAGTGGCCAGAACTCAGGCACATGGCTGCAGTTGATTGCAATTGAGGCTGAAAATAGTCATCCTACTGTGCCCAGGAGGAAAAGGGAAATGGCTTGGCGAACCACTAGTGAATGTCTTTCCACACAGGCACGTGGGAGATGATTAGTATATACATACATTTGTAAGGTGAATGAATCAACTTAATTATTACAGAATGGACATTCCCTGAGGTAAGTCTATATCAATGTTCCTGCCTTTCAAATTCCTTATTGGCTTCCAACATTGTAATTCAAGAAAAATAAACATTACACCGTATGACCAGTTATACCCCTGGTCCAGAAATTGATTTTACTGCTTAACCAAATATTTTCATTAATAATATTTATGATATATAACTCTTAACATTATAAAATTTCAGAGGAGACCATAGTCCTAAGAACATTAACAGTGTAATGAAGAGAATCTAATGTTTATTCCACACAACAATTTACAGATCACTGAAAATTACCTTATGAAATTGCCACACTTCAAGGTTATTAATTTCAGAATCTGTCTTTTTTTTTTTTCTCTTGGTACGTGGGCCTGTCACTGTTGTGGCCTCTCCCGTTGTGGAGCACAGGCTCCAGACGCACAGGCTCAGCGGCCATGGCTCACGGGCCCAGCCACTCTGCGGCATGTGGGATCTTCCCAGACCGGGGCATGAACCCGTGTCCCCTGCATCGGCAGGCGGAGTCTCAACCACTGTGCCACCAGGGAAGCCCCAGAATCCTTCTCTTTAACGATGTGTTTGGGAATGGCAGACCCTGTGCAAAGTGTGGTCTTACTGTGTGCAGTAGAAGGAGCCTTGGGGGACTTGAGGTCCGACTGTACTGCTTCCTGGCTGGGTATGACTGATAAGTCAATTTGGCATAAATGTCTTCATCTTTAAAATGATGGGCTTTTTTATTTTTTTAACATCTTTAATGGAGTATAATTGCTTTACAATGGTGTGTTAGTTTCTGCTTTATAACAAAGTGAACCAGCTATACATGTATATCTATCCCCATATCTCTTCCCTCTTGCATCTTCCTCCCACCCTCACTATCCCACCCCTCTAGGTGGGCACAGGACCAAGCTGATCTCCCTGTGCTACACAGCTGCTTCCCACTAGCTATCAATTTTACATTTGGTTGTATATATAAGTCCAGGCCACACTATTACTTCATCCCAGCTTACCCTTCCCCCTCCCTGTGTCCTCAAGTTCATTCTCTACATCTGCATCTTTATTCTTGTCCTGCCCCTAGGTTCTTCAGAATCTTTTTTTTTTATATTCCATACATATGTGTTAGCATACAGTATTTGTTTTTCTCTTTCTGACTTACTTCACTCTGTATGACAGACTCTAGGTCGATCCACCTCACTACAAATAACTCAATTTTGTTTCTTTTATGGCTGAGTAATATTCCATTGTATATATGTGCCACATCTTCTTTATCCATTCATCTGTCCATGGACACTTAGGTTGCTTCCATGTCCTGGCTATTGTAAATAGAGCTGCAACGAACATTGTGGTACGTGACTATTTTTGACTTATGGTTTTTTCAGGGTATATGGCCAGTAGTACAATTGCTGGGTCGTATGGTAGTTGTATTTTTAGTTTTATAAGGGGCCTCCATACTGTTCTCCATAGTGGCAGTATCAAATTAAATTCCCACCAACAGTGCAAGAGGGTTCCCTTTTCTCCACACCCTCTTCAGCATTTATCGTTTGCAGATTTTTTGATGATGGCCATTCTGACCGATGTGAGGTCATACCTCATTGTAGTTTTCATTTGCATTTCTCTAATGATTAGTGATGTTGAGCACCCTTTCATGTGTTTGTTGGCCATCTGTATAGCTTCTTGGAGAAATGTCTATTTAGGTCTTCTGCCCATTTTTGGATTGGGTTTTTTGTTTTTTTGATATTGAGCTGCATGAGCTGCTTGTAAATTTTGGAGATTAATCCTTTGTCAGTTGCTTCATTTGCAAATATTTTCTCCCATTCTGATGGTTGCCTTTTCGTCTTGGTTATGGTTTCCTTTGCTGTGCAAAAGCTTTTAAGTTTCATTAGGTCCCATGTGTTTGTTTTTGTTTTTATTTCCATTTCTCTAGAACGTGGGTCAAAAAGGATCTTGCTGTGACTTATGTCACAGAGTGTTCTGCCTATGTTTTCCTCTAAGAGTTTGATAGTGTCTGGCCTTACATTTAGGTCTTTAATCCATTTTGAGTTTATTTTTGTGTATGGTGTTAGGGAGTGTTCTAATTTCATTCTTTTACATGTAGCATTCCAGTTTTCCAAGCACCACTTATTGAAGCCAGCACAACTTATTGAAGAGTCTGTCTTTTCTACATTGTATATTTGTCTCCTTTATCAAAGATACGGTGAGTACATATGCGCGGGTTTATCTCTGGGTTTTCTATCCTGTTCCATTGATCTATATTTCTGTTTTTGTGCCAGTACCATACTGTCTTGATTATTGTAGCTTTGTAGTATAGTCTGAAGACCAGGAGCCTGATTCCTCCAGCTCCGTTTTTCTTTCCCAGGATTGCTTTGGCTATTCGGGGTTTTTAGTGTTTCCATACAAATTGTGAAATTTTTTGTTATGGTTCTGTAAAAAATGCCATTGGTAGTTTGAGAAGGATTCAACTGAATGTGTAGATTGCTTTGGGTAGTAGAGTCATTTTCACAATGTTGATTCTTCCAATCCAATAACATGGTATATCTCTCTATCTGTTTGTATCCTCTTTACTTTCTTTAATCAGTGTCTTATAGTTTTCTGCATACAGGTCTTTTATCTCCTTAGGTAGGTTTATTCCTAGGTATTTTATTCTTTTTGTTGCAATGGTAAATGGGAGGGTTTCCTTAATTTCTCTTTCAGATTTTTCATCATTAGTGTATAAGAATGCAACAGATTTCTGTGCATTAATTTTGTATCCTGCTACTTTACCAAATTCATTGATTAGCTCTTGTAGTTTTCTGGTAGCCTCTTTAGGATTCTCCAGGTATAGCATCATGTCATCTGCAAACAGTGACAGCTTTACTTCTTCTTTTCCAATTTGGATTCCTTTTATTTCTTTTCCTTCTCTGATTGCTGTGGTTAAAACTCCCCAAACTATGTTGAATAATAGTGGCGAGAGTGGATGACCTTGTCTTGTTCCTGATCTTACTAGAAATGGTTTCAGTTTTTCACCATCAAGGACGTTGTTGGCTGTGGGTTTGTCATATATGTCCTTTATTATGTTGAGGTAAGTTTCCTCTCTGTCTACTTTCTGGAAGGTTTTTTTTTTTTATATCATAACTGGGTGTTTAATTTTATAGAAAGCTTTTTCTGCATCTATTGAGATTATCATATGAGTTTTCTTCAAGTTGTTAATATGGTTTATCACATTGATTGATTTGAATATATTCAAGAATCCTTGCACACCTGGGATAAAGCCTAGTTGGTCATGATGTATGATCTTTTTAAGTGCTGTTGGATTCTGTTTGCTAGTATTTTGTTGAGGATTTTTGCATCTATGTTCATCTGTGATACTGGCCTGTAGTTTTCTTTCTTTGTGACATCTTTGTCTGGTTTTGGTATCAGGGTGATAGTGGCCTTGAAGAATGAGTTTGGGAGTGTTCCTCCCTCTGCTATATTTTGGAAGTGTTTGAGAAGGATGGGTGTTAGCTCTTCTCTAAATATTTGATAGAATTCGCCTATGAAGCCATCTGGTCCTGGGCTTTTGTTTGTTGGAAGATTTTAAATCACAGTTTCAATTTCAGTGCTTGTGATTGGTCTGCTTATATTTTCTATTTCTTCCTGGTTCAGTCTCTGAACATTGTGCTTTTCTATGAATTTGTCCATTTTTTCCAGGTTGTCCATTTTACTGGCATATATTGCCTGTAGTAATCTCTCATGATCCTTTCTTTTTCTGCAGTGTCAGTTGTTATTTCCTCATTTTTTGTTTCTAATTCTATGGAATTGAGTCTTCTCCCTTTTTTTCTTGATCAGTCAGGCTAATGGTTTATCAATTTTGTTTATCTTCTCAAAGAACCATCTTTTAGTTTTATTGATCTTTGCTATTGTTTCCTTCATTTCTTTTTCATTTATTTCTGATCTGATCTTTATGATTACTTTCTTTGTGCTAACTTTGGGGTTTTATTGTTCTTCTTTCTCTAATTGCTTTAGGTGTAAGTTTAGGTTGTTTATTTCAGATATTTCTTGTTTCTTGAGATAAGATTGTATTGCTATAAACTTCCCTCTTAGAACTGTTTTTGCTGCATCCCATAGGTTTTGGGTTATCGTGTTTCCATTGTCATTTATTTCCAGGTATTTTTTGATTTCCTCTTTGATTTCTTCGGTGATCTCTTGGTTATTAAGTATTGTTTAGCTTCCATGTGTTTCTACCTTTTACAGATTTTGTCCTGAAATTGATATCTAGGTTCATAGTATTGTGGTTGGAAAAGATACTTGATATTATTTCAATTTTCTTAAATTTACCAAGGCTTGATTTGTGACCTAAGATATGATCTATCCTGGAGAATGTTCCAAGAGCACATGAGAAGAAAGTTTATTCTGTTGTTTTTGGATGGAATGTCCTATAAATATAATTATGTCCATCTTGTGTAATGTATCATTTAAAGCATGTGTTTCCTTATTTATTTTCATTTTGGATGATCTGTCCATTGATGAATGTGGGGTGTTACATTCCCCTACTATGATTGTGTTACTGTCGATTTCCTCTCTTATGACTGTTAGCATTTGCCTTATGTACTGAGGTGCTCCTATGTTGGGTGCATAAATATTTACAATTCTTATATCTTCTTCTTGGATTGATTCCTTGATCATGATGTAGTGTCCTTCTTTGTCTCTTGTATTAGTCTTTACTTTTAAGTCTATTTTGTCTGATATGAAACTTGTTACCCCAGCTTTCTTTTGATTTCCATTTGCATGGAATATCTGTTTCCATCCCCTCACTTTCAGTCTGTAGGTGTCCCTAGGTCTGAAATGGGTGTTTTGTAGACAGCATATATACAGGTCTTGTTTCTGTATCCATTCAGCCAGTCTATGTCTTTTGGTAGGAGCATTTAATCCATTTACATTTAAGGTAAGTATCGATATGTAAGTTCCTATTACCATTTACTTCATTGTTTTGGGTTTGTTATTTCAGGTTTTTTTCTTCTCTTCTGTTTCCTGCCTAGAGAAGTTCCTTTAGCATTTGTTGTAAAGCTGGTTTGGTGGTGCTGAACTCTTTCAGCTTTTCCTTGTCTGTAAAGGTTTTACTTTCTTCGTCGAACCTGAATCAGATCCTTGCTGGGTAGAGTAATCTTGGTTGTAGGTTTTTCTCCTTCATCACTTAAAATATGTCCTGCCAGTCCCTTCTGGCTTGCAGAGTTTCTGCTGAAAGATCAGCTATTAAACTTATGGGGTTTCCCTTTTATGTTATTTGTTGTTTTTCCGTCGCTGCTTTTAATATTTTTTCTTTGTGTTTAAGTTTTGATAGTTTGATTAATATGTGTCTTGGCGTGTTTCTCCATGGGTTTATCCTGTATGGCACTGTCTGTACTTCCTGGACTTAACTATTTCCCTCCCCATATTAGGAAAGTTTTCTACTATAATCTCTTCAAATATTTTCTCAGTCCCTTTCTTTTTCTCTTCTTCTGAGACCCGTATAATTTGAATGTTGGTGTGTTAAATGTTGTCCCAGAGGTCTCTGAGACTGTCCTCATTTCTTTTCATTCAATTTTCCTTATTCTGCTCTGCAGTAGTTATTTCCACTATTTTATCTTCCAGGTCACTTATGTGTTCTTCTGCCTCAGTTATTCTTCTATTGATCCCTTCCAGAGAATTTTTAATTTCCGTTATTGTCTTGTTCATCCTAGTTTGTTTGCTCTTTAGTTCTTCTAGGTCATTGTTAATCATTTCTTGTATTTTCTCCATTCTATTTCCATGATTTTGGATAATCTTTTCTGATTACTCTGAATATTTTTTCAGGTAGACTGCCTATTCCCTCTTCATTTGTTTGGTCTGGTGGGTTTTTACCTTGCTGCCTTATCTGCTGTGTGTTCCTCTGTCTTCTCATTTTGCTTAACTTACTGTGTTTGGGGTCTCCTATTCTCAGGCTGTAGGTTTGTAGTTCCTGTTGATTTTGGTGTCTGCCTCCAGTGGGTAAGGTTGGTTCAGTGGGTTGTTAGGCTTCCTGGTGGAGGGAACTGGTGCCTGTGTTGTGGTGGATGAAGCTGGATATTTTCTTTCTCATGGCCATGTCTGTGTCTGGTGGTGTGTTTTGGGGTGTCTGTGACCTTATTATTATTTTAGGCAGCCTCTTTGCTAATGAGTGGGGTTGTGTTCCTGTCTTGCTTGTTGTTTGTCATAGGGTGTGTAGCACTGTAGGTTGCTGGTCGTTGAGTGGAGCTGAATCTTAGCATTGAGATGGAGATCTCTGGGAGAGCTTTTGCCAGTTGATATTACATGGAGCTGGGAGGTCTCTGGTGGACCAATGTCCTGAACTCAGCTCTCCCATCTTAGAGACACAGGCCTGACACCTGGCCAGAACACCAAAACCCTGTCAGGCACATGACTCAGAAGAAAGGGGAGCAAAAAAGAAAGAAAGAAAGAAAACAATAAATGAAAGTCATTAAAATAATAATTATTATTATTGAAAATAAAATAATTAAAAAGTAATAAAAAAGAAAAAAGGGGCTTCCCTGGTGGCACAATGGTTGAGAGTCTGCCTGCCGATACAGGGGACATGGGTTCGTGCCCTGGTCTGGGAAGATCCCACATGCCGCAGAGTGGCTGGGCCCATGAGCCATGGCGGCTGAGCCTGCTCGTCCGGAACCTGTGTTCCACAGCGGGAGAGGCCACAACAGTGAGAGGCCCACGTACCACAAAAAAAAAAAAAAAAAAGAAAGAAAGAAGAGAGCAACGAAACCAAACAACAAATCTACCAATGATAACAAGGCCTAAAAACTATACTAAAAAAAGAAAAAAAAAAAAACAAAAAAAGAAAAATGGACAGACAGATCCCTAGGACACATGGTAAAAGCAAAGCTATACAGACAAAGTCACACAAAGAAGCACACACATACACATTCACAAAAATAGAAAAAAGACAAATATATATATATCTATGTATAAAAAAAAGGAAGAGAGCAACCAAATGAATAAACAAATCTACAAATGAGAATAAACTCTAAATACTAAACTAAGATAAACATAAAACCAAAACAAATTAGATGCAGAAAGCAAACCCCAAGTCTACCGTTGCTCCCAAAGTCCACCGCCTCAATTTTGGGCTGATTCGTTGTCTATTCAGGTATTCCACAGATGTAGGGTACATCAAGTTGACTGTGGAGATTTAATCCACTGCTCCTGAGGCTACTGGGAGAGATTTCCCTTTTTCTTCTTTGTTTGCACAACTCCTGGGGTTCAGGTTTGGATTGGTCATGCCTCTGTGTGTAGGTCATCTGAGGGCATCTGTTCCCACCCAGACAGGATGGGGTTCAAGGAGCAACTGATTCGGGGGCTCTGGCTCACTCAGGCGAGGGGGAGGGAGGGGTACAGAGGGTGGGGCAAGCCTGCGGCAGCAGAGACCAGTGTGATGTTGCACCAGCCTGAGGCGTGCCGTGCATTCTCCCGGGGAAGTTGTCCCTGGGCCATGGGACCCTGGCATTGGTGGGCTGCACAGGCTCCTGGGAGGGGAGGTGTGGATAGTGACCTGTGCTTGCTCACAGGCTTCTTGGTGGTGGCAGCAGCAGCCTTAGCATCTCATGCCTGTCTCTGGGGTCTGCACTTATAGCCGTTGTTCGTGCCCATCTCTGTGGAGCTCGTTTAGGTGGTGCTCTGAATCCCCTCTACTCGCACACCCTGAAACAATGGTCTCTTGCCTCTTAAGCAGTTCCAGAATCTTTCCCAGACTCCCTCCTGGCTAGCTGTGGTTCACTAGCCCCCTTCAGGCTGTGTTCACGCCGCCAACCCTAGTCCTCTCGGATCTGACCTCCGAAGCCTGAGCCTCAGCTCCCAGCACCGCCCACACCGGCGGGTGAGCAGACAAGCCTCTTGGGCTGGTGAGTGCTGGTCGGCGCCGATCCTCTCTGCGGGAATCTCTCCGCATTGCCCTCCACATCCCTGTGGCTGCGCTCTCCTCCATGGCTCCGAAGCTTCCCCCCTCCGCCACCCGCAGTCTCCGCCCGCGAAGGGGCTTCTAGTGTGTGGAAACTTTTCCTTCTTCACGGCTCTCTCCCACTGGTGCAGGTCCCGTCCCTACCCTTTTGTCTCTGTTTATTCTTTTTTCTTTTGCCTTACCCAGGTACGTGGGGAGTTTCTTGCCTTTTGGGAAGTCTGAGGTCTTCTGCCAGCGTTCAGTAGGTGTTCTGTAGGAGTTGTTCCACATGTAGATGTATTTCTGATGTATTTGTGGGGAGGAAGGTGATCTCCGTGTCTTACTCCTCTGCCATCTTGAAGGTCTCCCCAGAACGATGGGTTTTTAATGGATAATCTTTTAGGTTTCTTGTAACTTTAACATTCACTTGTAGAGTCTGTTTGAAAGTGCTGGTTAATAAGAGATAGGGTGGTTAATAGACTAATAGAATGGCAGTCAATGGAGAGTTTACTATTTAAGTTAATTGTTAAATAAAATTGTGTTTGGGGGCTTCCCTGGTGGCGCTGTGGTTGGGAGTCCGCCTGCCAATGCAGGGGACACGGGTTCGTGCCCCGGTCCGGGAAGATCCCACATGCCACGGAGCGGCTTGGCCTGTGAGCCATGGCCGCTGAGCCTGCGCGTCTGGAGCCTGTGCTCTGCAGTGGGAGAGGCCACAACGGTGAGGGGCAGGCGTACCACAAAAAAAAAAAAAAAATTGTGTTTGGTGTTAGAAATGTAGTAATCATCCTTAAAAGCAAGGGGAAAGTACTATGTAAAATTATGTAAGGTCCGCTTTATTGCTATACGTATAATCAGACTGCAGCACTACAATTATTGGGCCATGGGCCAGGCCTGTTCCTCTCTCCAGTGCTCATGCAACATCACATACCTGCCAGGCTGCTAAATGGTCTACCACTGAGAGTAACCAATGGCTTTCGTTATCTTGATAGTATCATATCTTAAGATGATATTATTGAAGCTGAAATAACTGCTTAGTGGCAAAGTGTGATTTGGAATGGTTTGCCAAGAATTTGTTCAAGGACCATGTAAATAGGATTAGCACCCAAGAAAATGCATCCATTCTTGGTGTGGTGTAGGTTGTTCTAACCTACCCCATAGCTTAGATGTTTTCCTACCATCCTATCCAGTGTTAGGAAATGTAATGGCTTTAATTTCTTTTTTGCTTCTGATAACACTCATGAAATAATAAAAGATTTTACATTGTTCCAGAAATTTATGCCAGTGAAGTCAATAGTGTAGATCAGTTATTACAATGTCTCTGTAGTGGTCTTGAAAATATAATGACAGAAACACTCTCAGACATAGAGAACAGACTTGTGGTTGCCAAGGGGGAGGGGGAGCAGGGGAGGGTTGGACCGGGAGTTTGGGGTTAGCAGATGCAAACTATTATACATAGGATGGATAAACCACAAAGTCCTACTGTATAGCATAGGGAACTATATTCATTATCCTGTAATAAACTGTAATGGAAGAAAAAAAAAAAGAAAATGTAACGAGACTTGGCCTGAACACCTATGATCCAGAACCTAATCTGCCACTCATTAGGTGTGCCATGGTGGTCAGATCTTTTAAGCCTCCTGTTCCTGACTTATTATTTATGACATGGGAATAGTATATTCATTTATTTATTGAGCATCTGCTATGTGCTTAGCACTCTCTTGGGACTGGGGAAATAGTGGAAAACAAAATAAATTCCCACTTGTGTTGAGCTTACATTCAAGTACAGAAAGACAGATAGAAACCAGTGCTGCTGGGGAGGGAGATACTGTTTTATTTGGAGAGTGAAGGAAGGGTTCTGAATAGGTGACATTTAAGTGAAACTTAGAAGAAGTGAGGGAGAAAGCCATGTGTCTGTCAGGGCAAAGTGTGTTTCAGGAAGAAGGGAGGGCACCTATAAGAAGCCTGAGAAGAAACTAGTTTTTTGTTTTCACCTTCATTATAGGGCTGCTATGAGGATCAAGTGAAATAATATATGTGATCTGTATATTATTATGTATTATAGTCATCTTCACTGCTGTTGTAGTTAGTATTTGTATAGCTTATTGTTGCAAAATGAAGTTTTATGTTTCATTAAAAGAGAAATTCTCTGACAGAAAACTTAAAGGACCTGTAGAAACTGCCATAATCTTGAGGTTCATAGTGAAAACACACTTTACCTTCAAAGAATTTGTGAACTACTAGAAGAAATCTGTGGGAAAAAAAGCAGAATATAAGAGGAAATAAGGCAAGGCAAGGGTTAGGTTGATGTCAGCAGTCTGGTGAATCATCTCTGAAATCTGAGAATTCAACGATTCTTGCAACATTGAGATTGATTTCTCTGCTAAGGGATCCTTCTCTCTACATCATTTCCCTCTTTTCCTCTCCTTCTCTTTCCTTTCTTTCTTGTTTATCCTGCCTCTTGCACACAAATTTTGAGGTGGTTCACAAGGAGAACACAAACAATAAATAGCGGTTAAGAAAGAGGAACTTACAGCATCACATGAGTATAATTAAGAACACATTTCTTAATGTTCAATTAACACTATTATAGGTATTTTCATGACAAGTTAAGCAGCAGGCACATTTTATAATTTTCTCAGATAAACAAGAGTGCAGAGAAGTTGCCTCCTTGCTTCTGCTTCTCTAATGTTGGGGAACAGTTGTCTTGAGTACAGAAACACCCTCAACACCTATTTTTTTCTATATGTACATGAACAAATGTTCAAAGTACTTTGTGATGTGAGACAGGGTATTACAGACATATAAACAAATAACTTGGGAAACAAAAAAACAGAACTGAAAGAATGTTTATCAAGACACACAATGAGAGAGAAATGCTATAGGGAGATGACTTAGCATTAGTTGAAATACCCATTCCTGGGGTAAGTCACATAGTATTTAGTCATGCCTGTTTATAATACTACCATCATGCATTTTAAATATCATTGAAAATTATAAATATATTCCCAAGCTTTTACACTAACCCACGCCATGATCTGAAAAGCAGAACCTCTTTTGTAATTATTTGTAGACAATAAGTTCTATATCCTTTCATTGACTCATTTACTTAGTCATCTTAGGTTCAACATTTACTATGCTTTCCACGTACCTGCTGTATAACTTGAGGTCATGGTTTTATTCTGCCTGGGAAAAGAAGCAATTTCTGGAGGTATAGAACACTGGGCTTTTAATTGCTTTAGTTGGCAAAGAGAAAAGCATTTCTGCCTGAGTTCTCCCAGGTCTCTTTTCTCAAGTTTATGCCAAATGATACTCCCATCCCCCGTGAAATCACTCCAGGGAGATTCAGGATTGTTAAACTTGAGGACACGGGGAGGGGGAAGGGTAAACTGGGACTAAGTGAGAGAGTGGCATGGACATATATACACTACCGAATGTAAAATAGATAGCTAGTGGGAAGCAGCCGCATAGCACAGGGAGATCAGCTGGGTGCTTTGTGACTGCCTAGAGGGGTGGGATAGGGAGGGTGGGAGGGAGATGCAAGAGGGAGAGGATATGAGGATATATGTATACATATAGCTGATTCACTTTGTTATAAAGCAGAAACTAACACACCTTTGTAAAGCAATTATACTCCAATAAAGATGTTAAAAAACAAATTTAAATGTGCTTAAGGCAAACCTGGAGTGCTCGATACAAGGATAGAGATCCTGATTCAGCATGTCTGGGGTGCTGCCCACAATCTGTGTTTTCCATAAGGACTCAGGTGCCTCAGATGGTCTGTGGACCACACTGTGAGAAACACTGTTTAAACAAATTTACTCAAAGGTAAAGAAGTCTTTAAAGGAACTGAATGTTGTAATGAGAGACAAGTGGCTGGCAGGTGATTCTGCTTGAGCAGAAGGCAGGGAGTCCTGTGACACTGGCCAGGGCAAGAGAAAGGATCTTAACATAAAATTTTTATAAAATAAAATTATGAGTAAATCTGGTTAGATGGAGCTATGGTGGGTATCAGAAAAATGCACATCGGTCAATTAGAATTAGAAAAGCATTGAAGGAAAAGGGAGGATTTTTCCCAGGAAGATATGGGTCCCAAAGGAGGAACAATTCCTAAACAGCTATTCCAGTTACTATAGCTATACAACAAACTACCCCCAAACTTTATTACCTAACCAAAAAACAAACAGCCCAATTAAAAAATGGGCAGAAGACTTAAAGAGACATTTTTTTTCAAAGAAGACACACACATGGCCAACAGGCACTTGAAAAGATGCTCAACATCGTTAATTATTAGAGAAATGCAAATGAAAACTACAGTGAGGTATCACATCACACTGTAAGAATGGCCGTCATTAAAAAATCTACCAATAACAAATGCTGAGAGGGTGTGGAGGAAAGGTAACCCTCATAATTGTTGGTAGTAATGTAAATTGGTGCAGCCACTATGGAAAACAGTATGGAGGTTCCTCAAAAAATTAAAAATAGAGTTACCATAGGATCTGGCAATCCCACTCCTGGGCGTATATCCAGAGAAAACTATAATTCGAAAAGATGCATGCACCCCTATGTTCATAGCAGCGCTATTTACAATAACCAAGACATGGAGACAACCTAGATGTCCACTGACAGATGAATGGATAAAAAAGATGTGAGATATATATATATATATATATATATATATATATATATATATATGGAATGGAATACTACTCAGCCATAAAAAAGAATAAAGTAATGCTATTTGCAGCAACATGGATGGACCTAGAGAGTAAAAAACTAAGTGAAGTCAGAGAAAGACAAATACCATATCATATCACTTATATGTGGAATCTAAAATATGACACAAATGAACTTATCTATGAAAGAGAGACAAACTCACAGACATAGAGGACAGACTTGTGGTTGCCAAGGGGGCAGGAGGATGGGGGAGGGATGGCTTGGGAGTTTGGGATTAGCAGCTGTAAACTATTATATATAGAGTGGACAAACAACAAAGTCCTACTGTATAGCACAGGGAATTATATTCAATATCCTGTGATAAACCATAATGAAAAGAATATGGAAAAGAATGTATATATATGTATAACTGAATCACTTTGCTGTACAGCAGAAATTAACACAATGTAAATCACTATACTTCAATTAAATAAAAATTTTTTTAAAGTCAGTGTTTAAAACAGCATCCATTTTATTATGCTCATGGATTAGGAATTTGGATAGGGCACATGGGGGCCAGCTAGTCTCTGCTGTAGGGCATCTGGCACTTCAAGTGGCAAAACTCAAAGGCTAGGGGTAACTCAATGGATGGGCCTGGAATTATCAGCAGGCTCTTTCACTCTTGTGTCTGGCATCTGGACTGCACTGATTGGAAGATCAGGGCTGACAATTGGAGCTTCCACACATGGCCTGTCCATGTAGCTTGGCTTCCTTGCAATATGGTGACCTCAGCATATTTGGACTTCTTACACAGTGGCTCAGAGCTCCAAGCATGACTGTTCCAATAAACAAGGTGGAAGTTGCATCATCATATGATTATGGCCCAGCCTCAGAAGGCACACAGTGTCACTTATGCCAAACTCTACTGGTTGAAGCAGTCACAATCCCACCCAGATTCAAGGAGAGAATGAAACTCCTACAAGGTAGTGACAAAGTCATATGGTAAAAAGAGCACACGGCATGAGGAATATTGATGTACCATCTTTGGCAAATAAAATCTGTTGGGATCTAGGTAGTTGGGTGGCTGGAGGAATAGGAACAAAATAGATAAATCAATAGTAGTAAGTGTTTTCAATGCAATACCACATAGTAGTGAAACCAGTGAACTACAGTACACACATTAACGTGGATGAAGCTTAGAAACACTGTCTTTAAAAGTGAAAGTTCCAGAATATTTACAGTATGCTACCATTTTTACCAAGTTAAAAATAGTTAAAAATATGTAACACATTTTTCTTGTTTAGGTTTACCTACATATGTGATATGACCCTAAAGAAAAAGCAAGCCAGTGAGAAAAAGGAAAGGAAACTTTGAAAGAGTGGTGATTTCTGGGGAGTTCTGGGTGTTGAGATGAAGGAATGGAGCAGAATATACAGGGGAATTTCTAGGTTCCAATGCTGCTCTACTTTTAAGGGGGGGATGGATGTTTATCCCACCCTCTACTCATTTATTGCTATTTTGTCCATGCTGACTGAGTGATTAGTTTACTTGTTCATTCAACAAATATATCTATATATTGAGAGCCTTGTATGTGTCTGGCATGTATGAGGCAGTGAGAATAGAAGGATGAATAAGGTACTCGTGGGTCCCACCTTTTCAGAAGGGGTTTATTGTGAACAAGTACACAGTGGAGGAAACAAACAAACAGGGAATGACGTAGAGTGAGATAAGTCCTCCAATAGGAGACCAGAAACCGTGAGTGGCACATGACCCAGACTTGAAGTCAAGAGAGATCTCTGTAAGTAGAAAACATCTCCACAGAGATCTGAAAGATGAATAGAAAGCAGGAAGAGCATGTACTCTTGGAGGGTTTGTATTACTGAATGAACTTGGAAGACAAAGCAGGAAGTAGCCAGAGGTAAGCTTAGATAGTTAAATAGGGTCTAGCTCCTGAAAGGCATTGGAAACTCTTTGCATTCATAGGGACTCTTGGTTGCAAGGGCCTGGAGCACATCTCAACCAACCCAAGTGAGAAGATGATTTTTATCATAAATACACTGTACCATCTACAGAGCCCAAGGACACGGGAGGGTCTCATTTACAGGGACATCCGAAACCAGGAATGCAAATGCCATGAGCTATCTCTTGTGCTGTTCATCTTGGTGTACCACCTTTCTCTCTGCTGATACCTCTGCTTCTGAAAGTCACATAATAGAAAACATGACCACTGACTCCCTCAGTCCAGGTCCTAAAATCCAGGGGAAGAAACCTATCAACTGTGGCTGGAGTAATAACACAGCTCTCTTGGAAGTCATGTAGAAAGATGGGAACAATTGCTCTAGAAAGGATCCTCCAATGTCCACGTCTCTCTGTTAAGGATGGTACTTTTTCCCTAAAAGTAATAGAGTTTTAATAGGATGACAATATAACCTGATCTGCATATTAGAAAGATGAATTTGTCCAGAGTTTGGAGAATAGTCTGGAGTGATGGTGATAAGGTCACAGAGAGAAAGATGAGTTGGAAGCTTGCTGCAGGGGAGAAAGAATGTGTTGTGAGGCACTGAAGACTTGGTAAATTTCTGTTTATTTTCCACTAGACTTGAGTGTTTCAGACGGTGTCATTAGAACAATTTTCTGAAAAGTCTAGCATCCAAGGAGGGGTGGGAAATATCTTTGTAACCAATAAAATCGCCTTCTCTAGGAAAGTAATAAGGTCCCTTCCTTGTCTTGATTCCTGCAGAACAAATAGAATTATCAGAGATGTTTTGAGGCCTCTTTAATGTCTGCATTCATCCTTTTCGTTTTATTTTCACTGCCACAGTCAGCGGGTAGGTCCAGGTTTGGGAACCCCCACTTTTAGAAAAAAATATAAAAAGTTATAAACACAAAATTAGAAGTGGAAGTAATTTTTATTTAGACTGCGATAAGGAATCAGAGCTGACAAATACCACAAACATTACGAAATCCATTAAAAAATGAAACAATTTTATTAATTTCCTGCTTGATATACCTCAACACATTTTCCCCCCTGAATCATGTATTTTTTGGCTACATAATTGTTGATTATCACTTTATAAGCTAAGGATTATGGAACATTTTCTATAGAGAGACTAGATAGATAAGTCTTTTCTCCAACTTGGTGGATTGAAATTAAAAAAAAATATTAATAGTTTAAAATTTTCTTTTGTCATCACAGATCATTATTGGTAATGTCACATAAATTGTTCTCAATTGTAAATTGTTCTCAAATTTATGAAAGAAACTGTCAATTTTTTTTCCACAAATGATTTGCTTTAGACTTTCTGTGAGGTGGGGCTAAAGGTTTGTGTTATATAAACCTAGGAATTTTGATAAATCCCACTTTGTACAGCTCTGATTTAAAAAGAAACAAAGTATTGTGTGTTTATAATTATAATACAGTTAAACAGTTATAATGCTTATGCTGCATTGTTGAATAAATTCCCTACAGGAGAGAACATCTATTTTGATTAGTTACCAATGAGAATCAAATCATCCACTTCTAACTTTACACATCTGATGGTTAGAAGAATTTTCTACAGACCGGTTCTGGCTGCATATATTTCAAATTTGTTTCTCTTCCATCCCTTACACCTTTGAGGCCTGAGGGCCTTGGGGGATGTTATAATACAATTTGTGGTTCTCTTCCTTCCTGTAGAGTTGGCACTCGGGCATGGAGTATTTCTGAAACTGTTTCTGCACAAGGAAAGACGCTAATAACTTAAAAATACAGGGAAGTGAATGAAAACCATACCTCACTAAACCCAAACTAAATTTTTCTTCCATTCAAATTCCCCCTAGTCTCATTCCCCAAATGCCCACAATCTCTCTAGAGTACAAGAGAAAAGTGACAAGGAAGGAAAGTATGGGTGTGTCATGGACTGAATGTTTGTGTCCCTCCAAAATTCCTGTGCTGGAACCCTAAACCGGATTGTGATGGTGTCAGGAGGTGGGGCTCATGGGAGGAAATTAGTGTTAGATTACGGCATGAAGGTGGTGACCTTATGATCAGATTAATTTGTGTCCTTATAAGAAGAGGAAGATCTCTCTCTGTCTCTCTCTCTCTGTCTCTTTCTCTCTCTCTCCACCTGAGCACACAGGAAGGGCGCCATGAGTGCATAGTGTCTCAAAGAACCTTCTCCAAGCCAGGAAGAGGGCTCTCACCAGACCTTACCATGCTGGCACCCTGATCTCAGACTTCCAGCCTCCAGAACTGTGAGAAAATAGATATCTGTTGTTGAAGCCCCTCAATCTATAGTATTTTGCTATGGAAGCCCAAACTGACTAATAGCTAGAAAGAGACAGTAGTCTTCATCAATTAATACCTTATTTTTGAGAAGTTGACAACACCACATGATTATGCAAAGCTATTGCTATCTTCACATCATTTCTGAGGCCCTGGATGAGGCTCATGCAAGGAAGGGACCAAAAATGAAGCTTCATTAGCTTCATGGTAAATTCATCTCTGGCCACAACCCTAATTCTAGCCCTTAATACTTAATGCTCAAATCATTGCATTAACCTTCCAGTGAATTTCTCTGGATCAAGTCTCCCCTCTCAACCAGCTTGCATAACCACTGCAAGAGCAATACTCTTTCCCAGACACCGCTTTCACCATGACCTTTTCTGCTGAAAGCCACTGGACACCTATAAAGCCTAAATCCCTTAGTCTGAGGTTCAAGGTCTCTACAATCTGGCTGTAATTTTTGTTTACAAATTTTTATTCTGTGTTTTCCTACACAATGGGAAAAACAAATGAACAATTATTAGCGGTCTACTTAGTTATAGGCTTTCCCCCAAATGTTAATATTTTAAAGTCTTGTAACAATCTTGCATGATTTACAAATGAGAGAGCAGAGTTCAGAGACAGCAGCTAGGATTGGAGGTGGATCTGTCTGGCTTCAGTTCTCCTGCTCTTTCTATTGTACAACGTGCTACTGGCTTAGTCCTTCACCCTCAGTGTGAATTTAGATGTGGTTAAAGCCTCCATTTAAATCTCATTCTCTGGGGAAATCTTTTCCAGTTTACTGCCTCCTCTATGGCCCTTCCCTACTCTGAACTGCCACAGTATTTGGTATCTTTATTATTCAGTGGGCATGCATTCTACTTGGCCTTGTATTTTTAACTTATTTCACTCTTATGTATCCCAACTCTAACTTGGTTGTAAGCCCTTTAGAGGAAGAGAGAATGATTTGATGAATGAATTGATGCTGTTGTGTATAAATTGCTAACACCTGGCAAGGCTCCCTACACCATTTAATCTATCATTTTAGAACGAGTATGTTTTTTTGTTAGTGGGACCCCAAGATTAAGGTAAAATAAAGGGCAAGAGCCAGCCACACTGCCTCTTGTTGTTTCTCTATCCCATTATTAGATTATTAGGGCAGGGAGAGTTGCCACTGGGGTTTGGTGTTAGATTCTTCTCAGAAGTACAGCTGCTGGTTGACGAGACCTCAGAGAATATTAAAACAGCATGAGCACCAGTTGGCATTAGCTGACACAAGGATGTTATTCCCTAAAGCACCAGTCTCAGGGGTGACCGACATACCCATCAGCTTTCACAATCATGAGAGAACACAAAAGAACTTGGTTTCCTGGGGATTCTGAGCACTTTGAAGAAGGAGTTGAAATTTCCTGAATCACCCTGACATGTCCAACGTTCTCTAGTAGAGTTATAAGTTTACCTTTCTATCATATTTACTGTTAGTCTTTATTTTTCATAAGGGGTACTAAATTCAATTCTTAAGTTTTACTTCCTATTTTCAACTTTCTTTTATTACAGAACATCTGAAATATATACAAAAAGGAGAGAGACTAATATAACGAAACACCATGTAATCATCACAAAGCTTCTAAAATTAACATTCCATGGTCAATCGTGTTTCATTTTTCTGTTAGTTCTGGATTATTTTGAAGCAAATCCCAGAAATATATTATTTCAGCCTATACTTCTTTAAAAAATATGACAGGGCTTCCCTGGTGGTGCAGTGGTTGAGAGTCCGCCTGCCGATGCAGGGGACACGGGTTTGTGCCCTGGTCCGGGAAGATCCCACATGCCACGGAGCGGCTGGGCCCATGAGCCATGGCCGCTGAGCCTGCGCATCTGGAGCCTGTGCTCCTCAATGGGAGAGGCCACAAGAGTGAGAGACCCGCAAAAAAACAAAAAACAAAGTAAGCCTTTGACAAAAGAAGCTTAATATGGGAAAATTTAGTGATAACACTTTTAATATGACAAATTTTAAAAAAATTATGACATTTGAGTTATATTTATTTATTTAATTTTCCAAAAAATAATTATGCAAAATATCTCTTTCATCTAAAAACCTTGAATGTACAAATCCTGAGTAATGTCAAAGAAGACAAATATTCATCTTGTTTATCCTATTCATATACTGTAAGCTAGCTAGTAGGAGTAAGTAAAATATCCAATAGTAATAAATATGGATCCAGTGTCTTAGCTGGAAAACACTTTCAACTCTGTTTACCTAATTCATGTTCTACTAGTTCAGTTCCTTAGCAACACATCTGTGGAATTTGACTCCAGAATGGTTCCTGGGTCACTGAGATTTCCCCAAGTGCAATCTCTGAACTTTGGATCCGATTAGAACAACCGAGTCATATATAATGGGGAAGACTATGTTGATATCAGAAGTGACATTTCTTCCCCCAACACCTCTCTCTCTCTCTCTTTTTTTTTTTTTGTGGTACGTGGGCCTCTCACTCTTGTGGCCTCTCCCATTGTGGAGCACAGGTTCTGGATGTGCAGGCCCAGCGGCCTTGGCTCACGGGCTCAGCCGCTCCGCGGCATGTGGGATCTTCCTGGACCGGGGCACTAACCCGTGTCCCCTGCATCAGCAGGCGGACTCTCAACCACTGCACCACCAGGGAAGCCCTCCATCACCTCTCTCTTGATGTCAATTTTCCTCTCATCACTTAAGAGACTGAAGGCTCCTCACAAACTTGGAATGCACGGCAGATGAAGAAAGTAAAACAGACAGTTGAAAAGACATTTAAAGAACCTATAATGAAACATTCAATTTCTTTATCTTTTTAGTTTATGATGTCTCATTGTCTCTTAGAAAGGATTCATGCTCTCCTCCTGGTTGCTATGATGAGCCAGATGTGGAACTTTTCATTTTCCTGGATTGTATACACTTCAGCTGTCATCTCTAGTGAATGTCAGCTTACAAGACAGCTCCGTTCAGGCTTTTTCTTATTTTTAATTTTTGTAATAGTAAGAAAAAATGACTGATATGAAGAGAGCACTGGATTTCTAAACCCCACTGAGGGGAGATCCTCTGCAGAGGGGTAAGTGATGAGGGAACTAGAAGTGCTAGGCTGGGAGAAGGTGTAGGATCTTCTCTGAATCTGAGAAGGGGGGCAAGCTGGTGGTTTGGGAGTGTGAAGAGTAGTAGAAATCTCTGCATTCTTTCCTCCCTCTTGTGCCCCTAAGGAGGTAGGACCATAGGTGTTGGGCTTCCATTCTCAGCAACCCCTCACCACCACCACATCTCAGCTCTGGAGCCACCATGTGGTTTGAGCAACGAGCAGCCTACCCGACATGATGACCAGCATAGGCTAAAAGAACAGTGGACGTCTCCAAACATTCTCAGCCAAGTGAGACTTCCATGATCTACACTGAACCTGAATGAAAGGGGGTGATGGAGCCCCACTAATAACCACAACTGATTTTCCTACAGCCTATTGGTTAGATTAAATAATATTCAGAAAAATAACAAATGTGGCATTTCTTAAACTTGAGATGTGGAGTAAAACTGATGACAGCTGCATTTTATACTTTGCCTAATTCTTTAATTTACGAATCCTCATAAGTATTAAGGAAACTTTCTTTCAATGGGATTATAATGTTCATGAGTTTGAAGGTTCTTTTGGGTCATACGTTATGAACTGAATTGCATTCCCCCCACTGTAAAAAAGAATCATAGATTTAAGCCTCAAAGCCCCCAATGTAATGGTATTTGGAAATAGGGCCTTTAAAGAGATAAAGTTAAATGAGGTCATAAGGGTGGGGCCCTAATCCAATATGACAGATGTCCTCATAAAAGAGAGAGAGATCCCAGCAGTGTGTACACAGAGGAAAGGCCGTGTGAGGGCCACAGCATGAAGGCAGCCATCTACAATCCAAGGAGAGAGGCCTCAGGAGAAACCCACCCTGCCATGACCTCTGTCTCAGGCTTCCAGCCTCCAGAACCGTGAGAAAATAAATCTCTGTTGTTTAAGCCACCCAGTCTGTGATATTTGTTATGGCAGCCCCAGCAAACTATATGCCATAGTTAATACTTTGCTGTAGAGGTCTTTATTCTCAGAGAAAATCTACACTATGGTACTCTAGTAGAAATTCTCCAACTGTGTGGAGTTGATTTATTCTCTATTGGTTAAAATGATTCACTTTCTGAAAAGAATGTCACAAAGAGATACTGGGATGCCATTGACCAAACACACAGAAAGAGGTTGCTGCTCAAAGAGGGACTAAAAATAATGGGGGGAGTAAGCATATATGCAGGACGGGGAGGCTCTATCACTGCAAGTTAAAACAGGAAATACTTTCCCAAGAGACTGTGGTGATGCGAGCATCACATTAACTTTTGTTAATATGGAGGTGCTGAATCCATGCTAGTTAACCAGGGAGACTATATTACATTATAAACATTACTTTCTTACTGCCATATTTGCCTGTTTGCTGCCATTAGAATTCTGCTTAAAATCTTTGAAGACTGAGAGTCAATCTGCTTCTGATTTTCTAGGCCTCTAAAATTGCTAGTTAAATTTCATATGTGCTGTCAAAAAAAAAAGAAGGGAGAGAAGACAGGAAAGATACAAAGACAAGGAATACACTCTGCTAAACTGCAAGTACCTAGAAGTCAGGGTTATATCATTGTCTCCTTGAGATCATCAAACACTGTAATTTGCACATGGTGGGCATTTATGAGTGGTTTATTGAATTGCCTCTCCGAGACACAGAAAAGCACACAGCTAATACGACTGTAGAATAAAGATGAAATTTTGCATATGCCATGTGAAATCAATTTTATCACTTTATAATTATACATTATATAGGAGTAAAAATATGTAAGTAAGTTTTAGCTGGGCTAATCTACTGACAAAAATGTAGGCATTTCTGAATTTCTAGATATTTCCAAATATCTATGGTATTAAATATTGTGAAGAACTAATGAATCGATTATCCCAATTGGTCACTTTTTACTTGGTTCACTTTTTTTCAGCTTTATTGAGATGCAATCAACAAATCAAATTGTAAGACAGTTAAAGTATACAGTGTGAAGATTTTATATATATATGCATATACATATATATGTACATATGTGTGTGTATATATATATATATATATATGCACACACACACATTGTAAAAGGAGTTCTCCCACAGAGCTAATTAACATATCCATCACCTCACTTATTTACTTTTTTCTTGGTTTACCTTTTTCATAAATATTTCATATCAAAAAATTTCTCCTTGTTTAAGAACAAATAGTAGTGAAGATTAATAGTGTCTAAGTTTCCTAAATATATCATTCTGGTAATGTGACCATTTGATTTACAGTTTGTCATAAATTAGTATATATCATTATAATAATAGTATATATCATATATTAACATGAAAAGCAAACCATTATTTTTTTTCTGGGTCTGGTAGGCTCTCTTTTAAATTTTTAAAAAAAATTTTTATACAATTTTTAACGGTTACTTTCAATTTACAGTTATTACAAAATATTGGCTCTATTCCCCATGTTGTACAATACATCCTTGAGCCTATCTCACCCCCAATAGATTGTACTTCTGACTCCTCCACCTCTATATTACCCCGCCCTCGACACTGGTAACCACTACCAGAAGTCAGTGAGAATTGAACAAAAGTACACAGTTCTATGTCTGTCGTAAAACCAAACACACAGTAAATTTCCCTCCCTCAATCTATCATGTCACCTCTCTGCCACATACTACAAAGTATACACCATGTTTTAAGGTACAATTGGAACTCAGGGGAGGGAGAGAAGGACCTGGTGGAATATGGGAGTGACGTTACCGTTGCTGCAGTACAAGCCCAGTGTGTGTGTGTGTGTGTGTGTGTGTGTGTGTGTGTGTGTGTGTGTTGGTTGAATTTTAGATATGCTCTCTGCAAGCTCAGCAACCCAATCATGATAACAGCAATAACATCAGAAAGCATTTACTTAGTGTAGACAAAACATAATCTTGTGCTAGGAGGTTTAATTCATTATGTTTAATCCTATCAGAATCTCAGGGCAAAAACAAAGTCTAGCCTGATTTCTACCTAGAGGAAAAAGTCTAGTAGTGGGGACTTTCTTAACCAAATGATGTAAGAAATGCTGGAGTGGAACTGTCACCCTGCCAATGTCATGTATCAATTTAACCAGTACCTAAAACGGTGGTCAGAAAACTGGGCATTGGCTCTAAATGTGCCAGGAAAAGAAGGTACTGGGCACTCAAGACAGCAGGAACCAACTTTGAAAAGAATCTGGGCACAATACAGCACAACACGAGCCTCAGAGTTTACCAGAGCCCTGGTACATTTCTCTTTCTCTCTGAAAAAGGAAAACAAAAACAAACATCCCACTGACATGGTGCTTAGTTTTTACTGAGCCCTTTCTATCAGCTGTTGGACTAGGTATTATCTTTGTAACAGGCCCCTCCAGACATTCTAGTTTATAGGATTGTTGGTGAGTGTAAATTTCATGTTCTATTCTAGAAAATCTCAATTAAGGTTTTTATAAATTGGGTGGTCTTATTCAAAAGGCTACTGAATTTTATATTAAAAAAATCAATATTATATTTAAACTAAATTTGAGATATTTATTATATTTATATACAGCTAGTTTATTTTCATTTTGTAATTTGCACAAGCTCTGAAGGATAGTAAATTTTGGCTCCCAATCAACTCTCTCATTTTTAAGACAGGAAGTAAAATGAGATGATTATTTGCCTTTGGAGGAAAAAAGGAAGTCTTTGCCATGATTATATCTGCGAATTACTGGTTTTCTAAATCCCACAGAAATAGCAGCATCCAGTTTTAAACTGTTAAATAATATAAGGACACCCTAAATCATGAATTGCTTTTAAGAGAGAATGTAATCTATGACATAATTAAAACCAATAATTTTATTATTGTCTATTAGAGAAAAGTCCACCTCCCTCTTAACGTTCAACGTGAACAAGTCTGAACATTTTTTTTTTTTTTTTTTTTTTTTTTTTTAGCGTTACGCGGGCCTCTCACTGTTGTGGCCTCTCCCGTTGCAGAGCACAGGCTCTGGACACGCAGGCTCAGCAGCCATGGCTCACGGGCCCAGCCACTCCGCGGCATGTGGGATCCTCCTGGACCAGGGCACGAACCCGTGTCCCCTGCATCGGCAGGCGGACTCTCAACCACTGCGCCACCAGGGAAGCCCTGAACATTTTTTATGTGAAACTTATTTTTACGTGAAGCCATAAAGTCCCAAACACAAGTATGGCGAAAGACTAAAGAGAGAAGTAATGGAGATTTTGGTTTCTTCTGCATGTGAGGTGAGCATATCTACTTGTCCTAGACTGAAGTAGCGTGGTGCAGTCACCCCCAGTTTGTAAAATGTCTCTTTTTCTTGGAAGAGCTGGTTTTAGGGCACTTGTCCCTTTAAGGGGTTGCAGCTTCAGTTAATGGCATGGGTGTGATTTTACCCACAGGAAGCTCCGTTTTTTAATCTCTCTCCTTTGTCTCTGAGTGTCTTTCTTATTCCTGGAAGGCTGCCTGGAAAGAAGGGCATTGTAGGAACCCCAGCAGCCTGGACTTCCACAGTTCTGTTTCATGAAGAAGGTCAAGGTCATTTACATTTTGGCTGTAAAATGGAAAAGCTGACCTCCAAACCAAGAGGAAGCACCAGCTTTACAATTTGTCCAGGAAACTCTAATCTTAATATTTCAAAGATGTACATGCTTGATAACCTTTTTTTTTTTTTTTTGCGGTACGCGCGCCTCTCACGGTTGTGGCCTCTCCTATTGCGGAGCACAGGCTCCGGACGCACAGGCTCCGGACGCGCAGGCTCAGCGGCCATGGCTCACGGGCCCAGCCGCTCCACGGCATGTGGGATCTTCCCGGACTGGGGCACAAACCCGTGTCCCCTGCACCGGCAGGCGGCCTCTCAACCACTGCGCCACCAGGGAAGCCCTTGATAACCTTTTAAACATCAACTAGGTCGAGGAGTATGTTCTGTGGTGACTACTTTGCATAGTTCTACAATGTAACGTACTTTGAAAATTACGGAATCAATGGAAAGAAAAGACTAGAATCATTTGAGTAGAATTGGATACTACACCTCAGAAATCAAAACTCATTTTGGTGAGCAGTGGAAGGTAAACCTGACACATATGACCTAATTTACCTAATAAAGTCTTAAACATGCAGCTAGACTATTAGTTAAAATAAACTTTCACATAAGTAGAGTAACTTAGGAACACTCTAAATATCGGTGTTTTTGGCTTAGCCTGTTGCCTCTGCAATTTACTTGCTACTCCAACTGTACGTGCTGGAGAACGTATAAATTATGTTATGGCTTTTTCCTGGGGAAACCAAGTCATCTTCTGAGTCATGACATGACTCCGATGAAATTGGTCCAATAGTTTCAAGCCACAGAGCACTTTCTCTGTTATACATAGTCATGGTTCATTTATTGCGGAGATTCCCAAACACCTTTGGTCGTGACCTACTCCAAATCGCCTAACCTGCACAGAAGACTGGAATCAATGGAGAGGATACTCATAGCCGTAGGGCTGGGGCAGCAGCTTCCCCAGCCTCCTTCCCACGTGCCTGAGAACGAAGAGCCTTCCCATCCTGTACACTTACAGTCCACCTCTAGGCACATCAGTTGATCTATTTAGAGCTAATTTACTGACTCATCTGCACAGTCCAGATACCTATCACCTACAGTCAGTCATCACATGTTGAGTTGAACGGGACCTAAGAAAACCTTTGGAGTGACCATTCAATTCACAGATAAGACGACCTAGGAAGAAAGCATCAGCGTGATAGAGTGGGGAAGGGAGGGATTTTGGAAGCAGAACTAGGTCTTAATCTTGGGGTTTCTGTTTAGTATGTCTGTGATCTTAGCCAGGCTACTAAACCACTTGAAGTGTCATCTGCAAAACAGGAATAATTATACTTACCTTGCTATAATATTTTAAGATTAGAAACAACGCATGTGTGCCACACACCACATACCTAGCATGGTGTGTGGCACATAATTAATTGCTAATTTGCTAAGTGACTTTCCCAGTTTATAGAGCAAGAGAGAAAGCCTGAATTAAAATTCTAGACCTAGCTCCCAGCTCAGTGCATTGTTCATACATTGTGCTGTCTTGGATATTTCAAAATATTTTGACCTCTTATGTTAAGGATGAATATTTGTGTTCCCCCCACCAAATTCATATTCTGAAAACTTAACCCCCAAAGTGATGGTTTTAGAGGTGGGGCCTTTAGGAGGTAATTAGGTTTAGGTGAAGTCATGAGGGTGGAGCCCCTGTGATGAAATTAGTGTCCTTACAAGAGGAAGAAGAGATCGGAGTCCTCTTCATCATGTGAAGGAGCAGTGAGAAGGCAGCCATCTGCAAAACCAGGAAGAAGGCCCTCACCAGACACCAAATGGGCTGGTACCTTGATCTTGGACTTCTCAGCCTCCAGAACTGTGAAAAATAGATGTCTGTTGTTTAAGTCACCCAGTCAATGGTGTTCTGTTATACTAGCCTGAGTTGGCTAATACATTTTACTTCTACATACTTGAGTTTCCTGATGGTGTTGTCGCTCACCAATTTAGTGGTTATCAACTCCCACTTTATTGTAGAAAGTAAACCCGAGGGAAAAGAGATCTTTTGGTAAGAATCCCCAAAGCAACCAATATTTGGAGAGCACTTACAGTTTTCAGAGACTTAGAGCCTCTGAATAACCTTGAGGAATTGCAACCATCCATGTTTTTGCCACCCTTGATATATAGATGAGGCAGCCTCAGTCAAAGAAGCTAAGGATGGCCAAGGCTTACCACCCCTGCATAACAAATAGAGACTGTCCCCAGTCTTGTATTTCCACTGCTCTAAGTGTTTCACTGCTGGATTTTGCAGATGACTCTAGATGAAGATGCTGATGGTTCAGACACCTAACTCTACACAGCGGATCAGGATGTAAGTGATTAGAGAAGCAGGAATAAGACACACAATGGTGGTGAAGGCAGTTATGATGGAGGCATGATAGAAGCAGGCACAGGAGGAAACTGTAGGGCAGGAAGCTAAGAAATGCATGAGCTGAAGTCTTCTCCAGACGTTTTCAAGACATCCAGGTTAATTGTAATTTGCTAAAAAGAATTCTGTGATTTGAGGCCTCTGCAAAGTGGCAAGCTGCCACCTAATAGTATCACAGCCTGCCTTAGACACAGACTAAGTTTTTCTAGTGTTTTGATAAGATGAAAGAGTATTTTACCAAGTATTACTTAGTTCTTCATTAAACTAAAAAGTTGAAGTGATGGATCAAAAAAAAGTTGAAATGATCAAGTTCAACAAATATTAGTGATATTTGTGATAATCTGAATTGATATAGGCCAAAATCATTGGGAGAACTGAATTATCACATAAAGTTGCTAAGTTTATTTACCTTGTTTTGAAGACAGAGGAGGTATAAAAATTTAAGGGATTAAGATTAATATCAAAAACGATTACAGAAACGAATCCACATATATTTAGTTTTGTGGGGCCTAAGAAAACATAGGCTGAATTTACTGAAATAGATGTGCTGTTAAAAATAGAGGACTGATCCAGTGAAATCTGCCTTCAACTCCTTCTCCCTTTGGCAAATCACTTATTCTTTTCAGATGAATTTTTCTCATTTATGAAAGATTGCACTAGCCTTTGGCTTAGCATTTCATTTTAAACTTACTTAATAGAATGACCTAGGTACTAAATGGTAAACATAATTTCAATTTATTGGACATGTTATATATATATATCAGATATTCTGCTGGACTCTACCTGTGCACGTGTGTATTATCTGTAATCTACACTACAGCCAGGCAAAGTGAGTAGTATAAGTCTCATTTCATATGAGGGGGAACTCTCAGGCTCAGTTCATTTGATGATTGGATTAGATTAGAATCCAGCCTTGTCTGCTTGTAAATCCTATGCTACTTCTTCACCATATACATTCTGATATATAGGGGTGTACAGATGTTTGATGTTCAAGCCAATGTAAATATACAGTACGACTCACTCATTTATTCTACAAATATTGACTGAAATTTTATTATGTTCCAGGTACTGTGATAAGAGTTGAGTTTACACTGAGGAACACAACCAACAAGTGGTCCCTACCCTCTTGGGGTTTTACCATTCTGTAGAGGAGTTTGGTGCTAACTATTCTAGTAAGGAGAAAAACACAAATGATTGTTCGTGATAGGTGCTATTTCAGGTCTCTACATGCTTACTTTAAGAAAAGAAAAAATTATAATTATGAAAAATAAGACTATAATGCAGCCCTTTTGATTCTTGCATTTTATCTCTAGAGGTTGAAAAGAAATTTCTCATGGAGATATTCTTTCAGCCCCTTCTTCAAAAGATAGAGAATAAGTCATTCCACCCCAGGGAAACATATACACTGATATGTCCTTCTGAATACCCACCATAGGTAGTCTCCCTAACTCTGCTCCCTGAGACAGGGTCTTTGACTACATCTAGAAAGAAAAATAATTGAGAATGTTTCCATTTTTGCAAAGAAGTCACTTAAAAAATACTAATAGCATGAGAGGCACAGGTACACAATTTCCAGGAATTGACTTTTTTTTTTTTTTGCTTAACATTGTTATTACTTAGCAGAGAATTAAACAGCCCTGAGTATTTATTTACTTTGGGAAATGTGTACTAATTAAGGGTAAGATCTATGTATCTAATTAATAATTAAAATTTATGGTCCCCCCAATAGGTTTTCTTTTATTTCAAAATAAAATTTAGCAGACTCTACTATTCATTGTCTTAGGTACAGACTAATGAGATTTGTGGTCTCTATAATCTGTCTTGATCTCAATCTGTCTGTCAACCTCTCTGCCCTATTCATGCTGAATTTGGCCAAATCTTGAACGTAATAGTTACTGCAGTTTCTCCCCATTCATTACTAACACCAACCTGGCTTTGATGCACCTGTTTCTATTTTAAATGAATCTCAAAGTGGAAGATAATCATGTCCAATTTCCACTCATCCTGAGAGTGAAAATCTTTCAGTCAAGTGGAGAACTTCACTGTGGAATTTTCAGTTTCCTTTATTTTTTCATTATAGTGTATTGTTTACTATTTTATTATTATTTTAAAATTTTTTTAACATCTTTATTGGAGTATAATTGCTTTACAATGGTGTGTTAGTTTCTGCTTTATAACAAAGTGAATCAGTTATACATATACATATGTTCCCCTATCTCTTCCCTCTTGCATCTCCTTCCCTCCCACCCTCCCTATCCCACCCCTCTAGGTGGTCACAAAGCACCGAGCTGATCTCCCTGTGCTATGCGGCTGCTTCCCACTAGCTATCTATTTCATACTTGGTAGTGTATATATGGCCATGCCACTCTCTCACTTTGTCACAACTTACCCTTCCCCCTCTCCATATCCTCAAGTCCATTCTCTAGTAGGTCTGTGTCTATTCCCATCTTAGCCCTAGGTTCTTCATGACCTTTTTTTTTTCTTAGATTCCATATATATGTGTTAGCATATGGTATGTGTTTTTCTCTTTCTGACTTACTTCACTCTGTATGACAGAATCTAGGTCCATCCACCTCACTACAAATAACTCAATTTCTTTTCTTTTTATGGCTGAGTAATATTCCATTGTATCTATGTGCCACATCTTCCTTATCCATTCATCTGATGATGGACACTTAGGTTGCTTCCATGTCCTGGCTATTGTAAATAGAGCTGCAATGAACATTTTGGTACATGCTTCTTTTTGAATTATGGTTTTCTCAGGGTATATGCCCAGTAGTGGGATTGCTTGGTCATATGGTAGTTCTATTTGTAGTTTTTTAAGGAAGCTCCATACTGTTCTCCATAGAGGCTGTATCAATTCACATTCCCACCAGCAATGCAAGAGTGTTGCCTTTTCTCCACACCCTCTCCAGCATTTATTATTTCTAGATTTCTTGATGATGGCCATTCTGACTGGTGTGAGATGATATCTCATTGTAGTTTTGATTTGCATTTCTCTAATGATTAATGATATTGAGCATTCTTTCATGTGTTTGTTGGCACTCTGTATATCTTCTTTGGAGAAATGTCTATTTAGGTCTTCTGTCCATTTTTGGATTGGGTTGTTTGTTTTTTTGTTATTGAGCTGCATGAGCTGCTTGTAAATTTTGGAGATTGATCCTTTGTCAGTTGCGTCATTTGCAAATATTTTCTCCCATTCTGAGGGTTGTCTTTTGGTCTTGTTTATGGTTTCCTTTGCTGTGCTAAAGATTTTACGTTTCATTAGGTCCCATTTATTTATTTTTGTTTTTATTTCCATTTTCTAGGAGGTGGGTCAAAAAGGATCTTGCTCTGGCATTCCTGTACACTAATGATGAAAAATCTGAAAGTGAAATTAAGAAAACACTCCCATTTACTGGAGCAATAAAAAGAATAAAGTATCTAGGAATAAACCTACCTAAGGATACAAAAGACCTGTATGCAGAAAATTATAAGACACTGATGAAAGAAATTAAAGATGATACAAATAGATGGAGAGATGTACCATGTTCTTGGATTGGAAGAATCAACATTGTGAAAATGAATCTACTACTCAAAGCAATCTATAGATTCAATGCAATCCCTATCAAACTACCACTGGCATTTTTCACAGAACTAGAACAAAATTTTCACAATTTGTATGGAAACACAAAAGACCCTGAATAGCCAAAGCAACCTTGAGAATGAAAAATGGAGCAGGAGGAATCAGGCTCCCTGACTTCAGACTATACTATGAAGCTACAGTAATCAAGACAGTATGGTACTGGCACAAAAACAGAAATATAGATCAATGGAACAGGATAGAAAGCCCAGAGATAAAACCATGCACATATGGTCACCTTATCTTTGATAAAGGAGGCAAGAATATACAGTGGAGGAAAGACAGCCTCTTCAATAAGTGGTGCTTGGAAAAACTGGACAGGTACATGTAAAAGTATGAGATTAGAACACTCCCTAACACCATATACAAAAATAAACTCAAAATGGATTAAAGACCTAAATGTAAGTCCAGAAACTATCAAACTCTTAGAGGAAAACGTAGGCAGAACACTCTATGACATAAATCAGTTTCCTTTAAATGGGGCTTAGTCTAAGTAGACTTGCCCAGATGTGCCTGAAAGATAGTGTCAAAAGGAAAAGATCAAAATAAAGACACTAATGAAGCGAAGAAGAGCTGCCTATTGTTCTTGACTCTTAGATCCTTTCTTTAAAATCAAATGCTTGCCTGACAAGGATTCAAGTGCTTGCCTTTCTTGACAAAGGCTAACTCAATGTATTGACATAGGAAGCCTCACATTCAGACTGTGCTAAAGGGAAAGGTCATTTAAATAAAACTTTCAATAGCCCAAATTCCTGACTTGTAGGTTGGAGGTTATTATGCCAACTTTCTCCAAGCATGAGAAGTGACTTTGGAGTGTAGTGACAATTGTCATTACATTAAAATAGGGGACTCACTCTGTGTGTATTTCCAGGATGGAGAGTTAGTTCCTCCTTCCTTTCTTCCCATGTAGGCAGAGAAGAAAGTCCTCCTCCCAAACATCCCTGACTTCAAAGGAAATGTTATATTCCTGTCTCCTCCTAGTGTGAGGACAGGAGTGGAATTAGAGAATTTAGGCAGACAAGCTCTCTCCTTTCTAGAAAAAAAAATAGGCAATATATAGAAATAGGTATATATATATAACATATATAGAAACTTCTCTAGATTTCTATATGTGGATTGCTATAGAAATCTTATCTACATGTTTATATATAGAAACGTATAAGAAACATATAGAGAAACGTATCCCAAAACATATGTATATATTTTGAAATTTTGGAAAAATATGGCAGCAATCCAATTTTCATTGTAGAGGAAAGAATGCTTAACTCTGAGTTAGAAAACCTGGATATCTCCTAGTCAGAGGACCTTGAGAAACACAAGAAATCTCTAAATCCAGATTAGTTTCCTCATTGGTACACTAACGGCTGTCCTACTTACCAGATTATTGTGAGCATGAAATAAAGTAATATATGTGAAAGTGATTGAAAGACTGTGATGCCCTATGCAATGGTCAGGTATTAAGTATGACACCTGCTTTTACTTGCCTGCACTGGTCACCATCTTAGGTTATGTGCCTTAAGGCCATGTGAGGAGCTCTACAAAATTTATATTGGAAGCCAAAGGAAAATGTGATTTGATCTATAAAAATATTTGTTTTGTCTATAACATTTGGATCTAAAGAGCAAAAAAAAAAGAAGAATGTTTTCAAATGAAGTAGAAAAAAAATGGTTAGCATGATGCCCTAGTCAAGGGAGTAATTACATATTTCAAGGTGAGAAGTGCAAGTCGCAGGAGATGACTATTCACTGGTGCCAGGACAGCTGTGGGCTTAATCTCAGCAGCCCAGCCAACTGGTATCAGCTCTGCTGTTACTCATCACCTCCTCCTCCCTCTGCTGTTCTGTGAAAGCCATGGAGATTCTTGGCATGTACCTGCAGCAAACTGGAGTTCGGATCTTCTCTTATCAATATATTGGCAAACTGAAATAATTTCAATTAAATTGAACACTGAAGCAGAGTAATTTAATTGATCTGCACAGATATGGGTTCACTCCCTAAACATCAGGATCAGTACCAATTTTCATGCCTGTGTTGGTGCACACTACACTCGATTCACTAGTAAACATACAAGTGTATCCTGGAATAACCATCATGCTTTCAGTGTGTTTGGCTTTGCTCTGAACCATTCGCCTTAGTTTGCTTTTTTTCCTTTTTTGGCCAAAGACACCCACGTGTGTTTGCTGGCACTTCTATGTTTCTATAATCAGTCTGCACAAGTGTGCACAGCCTGCAGGCTACACTCATCCCTGATGTTTCCCAGTTTCACACAGACACCATCTACAAAGGCAGGTTCCATGGAATTTATTCAAGGCTTAGTTCAGAATGGCCACGCCCCACTGGCCCTCTTAGGTTCTCCTCTGCAAACATGGATGCTGGTTGGTGCTATGTTTACATGCTGATGTGTTTGCTAAAATTCTGGAGGTTATGTTTTCTCAACCATGGTTTCTGGGTTTTATACTATGTG
The DNA here is from genome assembly GCF_025265405.1 of Mesoplodon densirostris. Lineage (NCBI taxonomy): Eukaryota > Metazoa > Chordata > Mammalia > Artiodactyla > Ziphiidae > Mesoplodon > Mesoplodon densirostris. The sequence goes on from NC_082661.1 coordinate 231,316,904, forward strand.
TATGTTTAGGGCTTGGAGTAGAGAAGAATTACTGGTATTTTTATAGTTCTGAACTACTTCCTTCAAAATCCAATTGCCTATTAATATTACTCAGGCACTATGTATCCTAGCTTGTTGCATTCTCTGTTCTAAATATTTTGATATCTCTTGTCTGAAAGGAGGTAGTTAAAACATTTCTGTAATAGGTAAGTGTACAGAGATCATGAGAATAAATTTGTGACATTTTCTTGCCAAATGAGTACCAAGATGTGGCAGATTAAAAGTTTAATTGTGATTGAATGGAGTCATTTTAAAATTAGCAGAACAGCAGCAAGTTATAAAATTATGGTAGCATTTTGGCACATGTTCTGGTATTCATATATTCACAAGTCTACCTTTCACTTGCTGAAATGGCAAATGGTGACTATACCTATGATATATTAATCATTTTTATGTTTCCTGGAACCATAAATTCAGGTTCAAGTATGCTTGGTTAAGTCTTACATCTTGGGGAGAAATAATTTATATTTTCAAAAATTCCCAGGTCAGAAATTTTACAAAACATTTACAAAATGAATCTCTCTCTATTTCATCTGTGATTAAAATGCAGTGGAAATTTTCAGAAAGGTTACATTCTACCTTAATGTTCATGGGTAGAATTTCTGGAATGCTGGTGCATTCCTTAAGAAGTATTTCTTACAAACACATTTAACATGTATACATTTAGAAGAATTTTGCTTAGCGGCAGTATCTGATATTAAGAGAAAAAATATTCATAGCTGTGAAAAAAATCTACCTTGGTACAATATTTGCATTCTTGAAAATTTGCATATTTCCAAGAAATGTAATATTTCTAGAAATGCAATATTTTCGTGTTGACTTAATAGTAATCTCAGAAATATATTTTCATACAGAGTTATCTTTCAAACAACATATCAGTCACTGTTTGGAATGTGATAAACCTCTTTTCCATTGCACATTTCACTTCCAAAAGTCTGCAGTGAATATGAAGTGCTTTTGTTTTGAGAAAACGTATTTAATTGTATAAATCTGATAAAATTTCAAGAAATCACTAACACAAGATTAGCTAGATAAATCAGTGCAATCTCATACAATGAATTAATATCCATCCATTAAAACGCATAAGATAATATCGATGACATGAGAAAATACAAATAATATATGATAAAGGCCTATTGCAAAATTTTAAAAAATAAATTTTGAAAGAAAACAACGTATGGATAGAGAAAAATGCACAGTGAAATATTAACTGTGGTTGTCTTTGTGTGGTAGGTATGTGGATGCTTTTGTTCTTTATGAAACTTTTCCACATTTTCCAAATTTCTCTGAGAATTGTATACTATTTCATAAGCAGGAAATACATATACTTTAAAATTAGGGTGTAGTGCTTCTATAGATCTTTTAAAATTCTATGTTTAACGGGCATGACACGGAGAGTACATGAGATCTTTGTATAGGGATCAGAGCAAGCAAATGGACAGAAATGTAAAACAAGACATCGCATTTGGTGAATGGCAGGTAGATCTATTGAGCTGAAGAGATAGGGCCAGAGAATAGAAGAGCTCTAAACCAAGCTAAGAAATGTAGACTCTCTACAGGGTGACCATGAACACTGGTTTACCTGAGAGCCCCATTGTAGTCCTACTGTAGGAGCATAATTATTAATAACATCCCCTTTTATTATCAAAATTGTCTGGGTTTGGATGATAAATTATGTGGTCATCTTATGTAACTACTGGGAAGGCTTATATACCACTGAAGGCTTATTACTGGGAAACTGACACAATCGGATTTACATTTTGGAAAGAGATTCTTGGCTGCACTGTGAAAATGAATTTGGCGGGGGCGGTGTGCAGGAGTGTGGGCGGGTAGATCAACTAGGATACAATTGCAAAGATAATGCGAACTAAGTTGTAAGGTTAGGGTGGAAAGAAAATTCATATGGAAGAGCAGGTTTAGACATTCATATAAGAGATATTTAAAGTAGAGGTTTTTATTTTTTAATGTCATTTGTAGGAAGTTCTAGAGCAGCACTGTCTGATAGAACTTTCTGCTTTGATAAAAATGTTCTGTATTTGTGCTGTCCACTATGGTACCCACTAGCCACATGTGGGTAGTGACAACTTGAAATTGAGTTTTAAATAATATTAAATTTTAACTAATGTAAAATTGAATTTGAATAGCTCCACATCTCAGAGTTTCTATTCTGGACAAAGTACCTCTAGATTTTTTTCTCTAAACTCTGAGAGAAAGATCTGGCCTGGAGTTGTAGCTTTGTTAGGGATCAGTTAGGTATAGGTCTTGTCAATGCATTTGGCCAGCAGAGCTTGCATATTGAGAAAAGAAAAGGGTACCATCTTTAAGAGACTGGCAGTGAAGATAAGCCTGCAAAGGGTCTGGGGAGACTCAGGAGAGGGCGTTGATTTGGTAGTCAAAGAAATTGAGAGTGCCAAGAAGGGAACGATTAACCATAATCAGAGATCTTATGCTATAGGACATTCAAGTAAAATGGAGACATTTTGGAAGGATTGAAGTTAGGAGATTTTAGACGTAGGGAGACATTTGGAGGTTAACTGAAGAGTCTAGGTCTCATAGAATTGACTGGCATCTGAATTAGGATAATGCTGTTGAAACTCCACCCTCAAAGATAGTACACAGGGAGAGAGTTCAGAAATAAAAGCAGTGGCATTTGACACCTAATTCAATGAGCTGGGAGTCAAGGGGGTGGGATTCAGAACTGGCTAAGAGGAGATATTGTTAGTAAAAAGGCAAAGTTATGCTTTCTTCTGAAACAGAAGCTGTAGTTTCTGTAAAAGTTGAAACATGAAAACTCAGCTGCATTCCACCCTCTACCCCTATGCCCCAATTCTTAAGGAATTGTACAGCATATTTCTTGATGCAGCTACTTTCATAAGAACTGATGGCTTGTGCCAGTCAGGAAGGAAACCTGTTTCATGAGTGCAGGGAATTGCTTTTGCTTTTTTTTTTTCCTTCTTTGATATATCAGACAAGAACCTGGAGGTTTGTTTACAGTTTCAGTAGGGCCACTGCAGCAAGGGCCCACAGATGAAAGAAAGGTGGAATCCAAGAAAGGCAGACAGAATCAAAACATGCTCTCCCCATCCCATCACCAAATAAAAAAAAAAAATAAGTATTGAAGAAAAACCCAAAAGTTTAATTTAGGACTGGAAAGATGCATATAACTCTGTGTTCATCTGTAAATTGCTTTTAGGGGGGCAACATGATGTGTTGGAGTAAACAATTGAACAGGTTGTCCAACCAGTAGACTTGGGTTCTAATGCTTAATTAACTCTATGACCACAGCCTGTACACCATTTAAGTCTTCTGGGTAACAGTTACTCATTAAACTAGATTAGTGTTCAAGTTTATGTTTTTCAACTTCAAAATTCTATCAGTGTAAAGAAAAGTCAGTGTAAAAAATTATATCTAATGTGCTAAAATAAATCTGGATGCATGAAACCGTGCTAAATTTTGTTTACCAGTGTCACAAAATTTCATGCACTGCTTCAATGGATACGCTTTAAATAACTTTCATTGGGCCTCCCTGGTGGCGCAAGTGGTTGAGAGTCCGCCTGCCGATGCAGGGGATACGGGTTCGTGCCCCGGTCTGGGAGGATCCCATATGCCGCGGAGCGGCTGGGCCCGTGAACCATGGCCGCTGAGCCTGCGCGTCCGGAGCCTGCGCGTCCGGAGCCTGTGCTCCGCAGCGGGGGAGGCCACAACAGTGAGAGGCCCGCATACTGCAAAAAAAAAAAAAAAAAAAAAAAAAAAAAATAACTTTCATGGTTGTGTTGGCTCTCCATGTAGAAATCAGTGTTAAAATAGACAGCACATAGGTAAAGTGAGTTTTGAAAAGTTAACAAAATATAAAATACATAAGGAGTTATTTTCAAATTAGAAAAAGACAAATAATCTAGGCTGAGAACCTATATGAAAAGTTTCAGTTTAAAGAAACTGCTGAAGGCTTCTTAATGGTGCCTGGAGGGACAGACAGTGGTGGGTTAAAGAACACAATATTTTTCATGTTTTGTTTCAATATTTTTTAAAAGAAATGAAGAAAGGAATGAAGAAAGAAGGAAAGAAAAGAATAAAAGGAAGGAAGGAAGGGAAATGAAGGAAAGAAAGGAGGAAGAAAGTAAGAAAGGAAGGGAGAGATAGAGAAAGAAAGAAAGAAAGAAAAAAAGAGAAAGAAAGAAAGAAAGAAAGAAAGGAGAAAATGAAATTGGTTGTTTATTGTTGCAAGAAAAGTTTATGTGGTAGAACATAACTAGAATGTCAGTCCTTAATCTTCCCGTAACTGTGTGGCCTTGGGCAAGTAATTACATCTCTGGGCCCCCATTTCCTTGTTGGTAAAATGAGGGGTTGGGGTCAGAACCTTTTAAAAGTTCCTTCCAACTCTATACTGTTACAACATTGACACTGTAACTCACGTGGCCCAGGACTGTTGATTTGTGCAGTTCAGAAAAGAGCAAAATGTAGTATTAGGAAAAAAGTCATCTATATATTTATTTCATTTTCATGCATATATTCAGTTGCAGGAAACTCTTTTTAGCTGACTGAGGTGGGGAAAAAAGCAGTCTTAGCAGTTAATAATCCCCATTATTCCAGCTAAGATGGGGAGTAGCTAGAATCATTAAATCTGCCCAGGGGAAGAGTCCTGAGGATTCACTTCTATTCTCTCTGCCACCCCCTCCCCAACATCATCAATCCTAGGAAGATGTGCTCATCTCTACTGAAAAAAAGATAAGGAAAAGCCTCCATTAGAGAGAAGGAATGGGGGGAGAGCTCAAAAATATCTTGGGACACTGGACCTGTTGACATTCATGTATTTTCTGCAATTACTAAGTGTTTAACAAAGATTTATTATAATTAGCCTCTTTGCACTCATGTAGTTTGGTTATGCTTTTGAAGCACTGAGGCTACTCTGCAATAACATGAAAAATATCTTAAAATTATCTTTCTTTTTGGAGCAGGGTTGATCAAGAAATTCACTGTCAGAACCTTTAGGCTTAGTGAAGCGCTATCTGCGATTCTGAAATTAGGACTGTCCGACATGTTTGAGATTTCCAGAAATCATTTAAGTTTGGACTGCCCTTAAAGACAGAGTGAGGGTAACAGGAGTTCACTCTGCTTCGTTTCCCAGGGTGCACATTACTTCTTTGTCTCATGTAAACACAGCTAAAATGATAGAGTGTGATGACTCCGCTTAGAATTGTTGTATGTTTTTCTTTTATTATAGAGATTGGTAAAACCCTTTAAGTGATACAAGGGGCCAGAAGAAAAGCAATGCTTTATTTTAATATTAAATCTTGTGGGACCTTAAATATCAGGTTTCAGGAAAAAGGGGTTGTTGTTTGTGTTGTAATGTTCTTGACCTTTGGGTGTTAGACCCAGTTCACTCGTAACTGCTCTTTATCCTTCTTGCATCTTGATTGGTGAGGTTATAGTATAGAACTTTCCCTTTATTGGCACAGAAACATTTCAGCATCTCTGACTACTTGGCACCATGGCTATTCAGTATAGGCATTTCTGTGAAATCAGTGAAACAATCCATTATCCACATTTTCTGACTACTTAATTCCTTACTGACATTTATTCCTTTACTAAAAGAACTTTTGTAAATGTCACTGGAAAGCAAATGATCGTACTCAGTCCTCATCCTCAAGGACCACTGTTTCATTTGGTCTTGGCTGACCGACTCTTCCCTCTTGAAATGTTCCTTCTCTGATATGTCCAACATCATTACTCTGGTTCTTCCTAATTAATTTTTGTTGTCAGTTTCTTTCCAGTTTCCTTCCTCTTCAACCTTGTCAACTTTCTCTTGCCCTATTTTTCTGGAATGTGAGCTCTTTCATATGGATTCACCTACCATTTCTAGTCTGATAACTCAAAGTTGAAATCTCTTGCTCTGAATTGTTCTCAGAGTTTCACTCTTGAGTCTCCAGTTGCTTCTTCCATATTTAGTGCTAAGTGAAGTTAACTGTGTTTCCAATGAGATAACTGCATTGAAAAGTTACTAGTAGCTTGTTAGCTGTGTAGGCAGAAACTCACTGTGGAGCAGCTCTTTACTTTCTTAAGTTATACAAATATAAGCCTAATATTTAATCTTATGGTGGTTCTGAATGATAGCAAAGATATCTACATCAGAGGTGTCAGGTGCTCTATTCAAGAAGATAAAAATACTCTCTGGTCTCAATATGGATACAACAGATAAGATTTCATGACAAGAAATTTGCAAATTCAGAATAGATAAGTACCTTTAAAACCACAACTTCTTAAAACAGATGCAAGAAAATAAAGCCTGAATAGTTCCATTTTAAAAAATGGAATCCCTCTGTTAAAATCTTCTCAGAAAGAAATATCCAGGCCCAGCCAATGCTCTGGATATTTAAGGAGGAAATATTACCAGTGGCCAATTACCAGGCCATTACAAAAAAAAGGATCAAGAAGAGGTTGATGTCTTTCATGAACATACAAGAAAAAATCCCAAACACAGTATTAGCGAAGAGAATTCCACACTATGTTGAGAGGATGATATTTCACCAGGGTTGCAAATTTGGCCCGTGGGAGGGTCAAATTCTACCTTCAGTATGCTCATTTCTTGCCTGAGGGCTTTTCTGGAGCTGCAGAAGACCCTCTGTCTCTATTCATGGAGATCATAGATACCAGAGAATTAACACTTTCCAGGAATGGTCTTCAACAAATGATTGATTGGTGGGGAAGGCTAGTTTATAAATATTCCAATTCTCTCATTCCTTAAGTGGGATAAGTCTAAGACATGTGTCCACACCATTTCCTAGAGTTTCTTGGTCAGCGTGAGCTCTAGTCACTGACCACAGCTACAGGCTTGATAACCCACCTTGTTGGCTTCCTTTCCTTCCCTGTCTCATTTCTCCACTCTCCTTTCAGAATTTTCTTCAACTCTCTAATTATACTTGCAAAGAAATCCTTGTCTCAGACCTGCTTCTGGGGGAACCCAAGCTAAGACAATAACCAAGTTAGATTATTTCAAGAATGAAAAGTAGTTTTAACATTCAAAAATCAGTTCGTTTAATCCATTACTTTCACAGAATTAAGGAGAAAAAATATCATAGCATTAACTCAATAGATACAGTAAAAGTCTTTTCTAAAAACGAATACTTCTTTATGGTAATTTTTTTTTTAACAAACTAGGAATAGAAGGGAATTCCTCAGGCTGACAAATAGTATGTACAAACTCTTATAGGAAATATAATACTGAGTCATGAAATATTGAAATTTATTTCCTTAAGATAGGAGACAAAGATATTTGCTAAGACTACTTCTATTCAACATTGCACTAGAGGTCCTAGACAGCGAAATAAGGCAAAAAAAAAAATAAGGCTTGACAATAAAGAAACAACTGTCATTATTCACAGACAAAATAATTGTTGCTGTAGAAAATCCAGAAGAATGTGCACATAAATTACTGGAATTTAATGTGAAGCTTGCAAAATCATTAACTCTAAATCGAGTTAATGTAAAAATAAATTTCATTTCTATATACTAGCAACAAATAATTTCTAGCAACAAATAATTTAAAAATAAAATTAAAAAGCACAATACCATGGACAATGGCATCAAAAGCCACAAATACTTGGAAATACATCTAACCAGTCACAAAGAAAGAAAACTACAGGCCAATGATGAATATAGATGCAAAAATCCTCAACAAAATACTAGCAAACAGAATGCAGCAGCACATTAAAAGGATCATACAGCACGATCAAGTGGGATTTATCCCAGGAATGCAAGGATTCTTCAAAATATGCAAGTCAATCAATGTGATAAACTATATTAAGAAACTGAAGGAGGAAAACAATATGATCATCTCAATAGATGCAAAAAAAGCTTTTGACAAAATTCAACACCAACTTATGACAAAAACCCTACAGAAAGTAGGCATAGAGGGAACTTTCCTAAACATAATAAAGGACATGACAAACCCACAGCAAGCATCATACTCAATGGTGAAAACTGAAACCAATTCCTCTAAGCTCAGGAACAAGACAAGGTTGTCCACTCTCACCACTATTATTCAACATAGTTTTGGAAGTTTTAGCCACAGCAATCACAGAAGAAAAAGAAATAAAAGGAATCCAAGTCGGAAAAGAAGAAGTAAAGCTGTCATTGTTTGCAGATGACATGACACTAGACATAGAGAACGCTAAAGATGCTACCAGAAAACTACTAGAGCTAATCAATGAATTTGGTAAAGTAGCAGGATACAAAATTAATGCACAGAAATCTCTTGCATTCAGATACACTCATGATGAAAAATCTGAAAGGGAAATTAAGAAAACACTCCCATTTACAATTGCAACAAAAAGAATAAAATACCTAGGAATAAACCTACCTAGGGAGAAAAAAGACCTGTATGCAGAAAACAATAAGACACTGATGAAAGAAATTAAAATGATAAAAAGAGATGGAGAGATATACCATGTTCTTGGATTGGAAGAATCAACATTGTGAAAATGACTCTACTACCCAAAGCAATATACAGATTCAATGCAATCCCTATCAAACTACCAATGGCATTTTTCACAGAGCTAGAACAAAAAATTTCACAATTTGTATGGAAACACAAAAGACCCTGAATAGCCAAAGCAATCCTGAGAAAGGAAAACAGAGCTGGAGGAATCAGGCTCCGGTCTTCAGACTAAACTACAAATCTACAGTAATCAAGACAGTATGATACTGGCACAAAAACAGAAATATAGATCAATGGAACAGGATAGAAAGCTCAGAGATAAACCCATGCACATATGGTCACCTTATTTTTGATAAAGGAGGCAAGAATATACACTGGAGAAAGGACAGCCTCTTCAATAAGTGGTGCTGGGAAAACTGGACTGCTACATGTAAAAGAATGAAATTAGAACACTCTGTAACACCATACAAAAAAATAAACTCAAAATGGATTAAAAACCTAAATGTAAGGCCAGACACTATCAAACTCTTAGAGGAAAACATAGGCAGAACACTCTGTGACATAAATCACAGCAAGATCTTTTTGACCCACCTCCTAGAGAAATGGAAATAAAAACAAAAATAAACAAATGGGACCTAATGAAAATTAAAAGCTTTTACACAGCAAAGGAAAACATGAAGAAGACGAAAAGGCAACCATCAGAATGGGAGAAAATATTTGCAAATGAAGCAACTGACAAAGGATTTTAATCTCCAAAATTTACAAGCAGCTCATGCAGCTCAGTATCAAAGAACCCAATCCAAAAATGGGCAGAAGATCTAAATAGACATTTCTCCAAAGAAGCTATACAGATTGCCAACCAGCACATGACAGGATGCTCAACATCACTAATCATCAGAGAAATGCAAATCAAAACTACGATGAGGTATCACCTCACATCGTTCAGAATGGCCATCATTAAAAAGTCTACAAACAATAAATGCTTGAGAGGATGTGGAGAAAAGGGAACCCTCTTGCACTCTTGTTGGCAATGTAAATTGATACAGCCACTATGGAGAACAATATGGAGGTTCCTTAAAAAACTTAAAATAGAACTATCATACAATGCAGTAATCCCACTATTGGGCATACACCCTGAGAAAACCATAATTCAAAAAGTCATGTATCACAATATTCATTGCAGCTCTATTTACAATAGCCAGGACATGGAAGCAACCTAAGTGTCCATCGACAGATGAATGGATAAAGAAGATGTGGCACATATATACAACAGAATATTACCCAGTCATAAAAAGAAATGAAATTGAGTTATTTGTAGCGATGTGGTTGGACCTAGAGACTGTCATATAGAGTGAAGTAAGTCAGAAAGAGCAAAACAAATACCGTATGCTAATACATATATATGGAGTCTAAAAAATAATGGTTCTGAAGAGCCTAGGGGCAGGACAGGAATAAAGATGCAGCCGTAGAGAATGGACTTGAGGACACAGGGAAAGGGAAGGGTAAGCTGGGATGAAGTGAGAGAGTGGCATGGACATATATACACTACCAAATGTAAAATAGATAGCTAGTGGGAAGCAGCTGCATAGCACAGGGAGATCAGCTCGGTGCTTTGTGACCACCTAGAGGGGTGGGATAGGGAGGATGGGAGGGAGACTCTAGAGGGAGGAGATATGGGGATACATGTATATGTATAGCTGATTCACTTTTTTATAAAGCAGAAATTAACACACCATTGTAAAGCAATTATACTCTAATAAAGTTGTTTAAAAAATCAAACCAAAGATGAGGAAAATCTCTACATGAAACTATATATAAGACATTCCTGACATAAGGTAAAGAACTAAATAAATGGAGAGATTTTCCATGTTTATTAAACGGAAGACTCAATATTGTAAAGATGCCAATCCTTTACAAATTGATGTGTAGATATAACGCAAGTGCAATGCAATACCAATCAAAAAGTAAAAAAACCAAAAAGCTTTCTTTTTGTCCTGAACAATGTGAGAAGTTGATTTTCTATTTATGTGGAAATGTAAACGGTCAAGGATAACCAGGATAGTCTTAAAAGAAGTATGTAGGACTTACGTGATCAGGTATCAAGACTTACTACAAAGCTACAGTAATTAAAATAGGTATCGATGCAATGATAGATTAAAAAGTAAGGAACAGAATAAAATATCCAAAGCTTACCACAAATATAAGGTAACCTGATTTATATTCAAGGTGCTCCTTGTGGGCGCCGGGGGGAGGGAAAGCAGAGCAGAGATGGGGAAGAAAATCGTTTTCACAAATGATCCAAGACTGATGGATATCCAAATGGAAAAAAAGTAAATATTTATCCTTACCTACTTACTATTGATGGAGGAAAAAAAAGCATGAATAGTTCTATTCAAGGAATGCAATCTAACTTAAGACCCCTCCAGAAAGAAATACCCAGGCCCAGTGAATGCTCCAGATATTTAAGGAAGAAATACTACCTATAGCCAATTTCTGCCACTACAAAATAAAGAATCAACATGCTAAACTTACTTATGAACAAAAGGTAAAAATCCCAAACTCCATATTAGACATGAGAACGCCACAATACATCAACCATAGAAAGCATAATACCACACACCCCAAAATCCCAAATAGTTTGTAAACCTAAATGAGAAAGGTAATCTGATAAAGCTCCTAGAGTATAACATAGAGAATATTTTAATGACTAAGATGTTCTTTTTTTAAAAAAAAAATTTACTTATTTGGTTGTGTCCTGTCTTAGTTTCAGCACACAGGATCTTAGTTGTGGCATGCGGGCTTCTCTCTAGTTGTTGTACACGGGCTCAGTAGTTGCAGCAAGCAGCTCTCTAGTTGTGTGGTGCACGGGCTCTAGAGTGCGTGGGCTTAGTTGCTCCACGGCATGTGGGATCTTAGTTCCCCCACCAGGAATTGAACCTGCATCCCCTGAATTGGAAGGCGGATTCTTATCCACTGAACCACCAGGGAAGTCCCCTAGATTTTCTTAAGTAGGTAAAGCTTCCCCCATCCCACCGCCCCCAGCTTTACTGAGATATAATCGGCATTATAACATTGTGTAAATTTAAGGTGTTGAATTGACACACTTATGTATTGCAATATGATTACCACAGTAGCATTAGCTGAAGCCTCCATCACTTCACATAATTACCATTTCTTGTTTGTGTTAACAATATTCAAGATTTACTCTTTTAGCAACTTTCAAGTATATAATACAGTTTAATTAAGTATAATCACCACACTGTTCATTACATCCCCCGAAGTTATTCATCTTGTACTTGGAGGTTTGTACCCTTTGACCTCTGTTCCATTTCCTCCAGCCCCCAGTCCCTGGTAACCACCACTCTACTCTCTGTCTGTATGAGCTTCTGTTTGTGGATAGCTGTCTAAGTGTTTTTCTTTGTAAGGGGACAGAAGGTGGTGTCTTCTTGTGTTGCCATTTTGGTTGACAAAGTTTCCTTAAATAGGACCTAAAGAGCTTTAACCATAAAAGAATAGCTTGATAAATTAAACTGTATTAAAACGAAGACTTTTATTTACTAAAAGATATCCTTGGGAGAGTGAACACTTATTGTTAAATTATACACTTTAACATAAAAATCATGAAGAATGCTATAGAAAACATGCATGTTCCCATGACCCAGCTTAAGAATAAACCTTTATTGGATATATTACATATATATCCTCTGTGTCTCCCATTTACCATTCTCCAATCTAATTACTCTCGCTCCCTTCCCATCCCCTGGAGTCAACCACTCTTCTGAATGTTGTGTTCATCTTTTCCTTGCAGGTCTGTATAATTTTAGAAGACACGGATGTCCAAATAAAACGTATTATTAATACTTTATTAGCTAGGGTCCCAGCAGGAAAGTGATGGCACACTCCGTAGGGTAAATGGGAGAGAGTTTATAAAGAGACTTTGCAGAGGTGTGATTGAGTATGGGAAGCCTGAAAGGAGAAGTACTACTCTGGTACTAGTGGCTTTGGTGTTCTATTACCATCCCTATGTTTCAAGAGCTAAGAAAATATACTCAAAGAAAAAATATGTTGAGAGTAAGGCTGCCTGGCAGAAGCCTAGCCCTTTGGCAAGGCAGGCTGCCGACCAGGAGAACTTGTAGGGAGGGAGCCAAGAGAATGGACTCCTCTGATCTCACATTTCTGCTTCCTGATGCTCCTTACTGGCAGAACCCAGCTGGAATCTATAATGCAGGGGGCCCAAGGATGCAGAAGACGGACAGAGGGAAGTCAGCCTCCCAGGGCACAAAGAAGTGCAGAGGAAGGGGAGTGCAGATGGGTGCAGGTGAGCTGCACTCCCCCGCCAAATAGTCAACATTCATGCTGTTATGCATATCATACCCTTGTGATAAATTTATCATGCTTTCTGTATGTCCTTTAGCCACTTGCTTTTCTTTCTAGTTGTCTAGACCTTGTTATGAACTTAGTGTTTTTCAAAAATATTTTATTTATTTTGGCTGTGCCAGGTCTTAGTTGCGGGATGCAGGATCTTCACTGCAGCATGTGGGATCTTTAGCTGTGGCATGTGGGATACTTAGTTGCAGCACGCAGACTCTTAGTTGCGGCATGTGGATTCTCAGTAGTGGCATGCATGTGGGATCTAGTTCCCCGACCAGGGATCAAACCCAGGCCCCCTGCCTTGGGAGTGTGAAGTCTAACCCACTGGACCATCAGGGAAGTCTCTGAATTTAGTATTTTTACTAATATACATTTTTTATTTTGTTTATTTATTTATTTGAAGTATTGATATATATATATATATATATATATATATATATATATATCTTCTTTTTCAGGTCACTACAAGATATTGAATATAGATATTGAATATAGTTCCCTGTGCTAAACAGTAAGACCTTGTTGTTTATTTTATATGCAATAGTGTGAATATCTGTTAATCCAAAATTCCTAATTTATCCTCCCCCCCACCTTTCTGCTTTGGTAACCATAAGTTTGTTTTCTATGTCTGTGAGTCTGGTTCTGTTTTGTAAATAAGTTCATTTGTATAACTTTTTTTAGATTCCACATATAAGTGATATCATATGACATTTGTCTTTTCTCTGTCTGACTTCACTTAGTATGGTAATCTCTAGGTCCATCCATGTTGCTGCAAATGGCATTATTTCATTCTTTTTTATGGCTGAGTAATATTCCGTTGTGTATATATACCACATCTTCTTTATCCATTCATCTGTTCATGGACATTTAGGTTGCTTCAATGTCTTGGCTACTGTTATTTCCTTTTGAAACAAATATTGATTCAAGAGGCACATTCTGCTCTCCATGGTCTAGTCTCTGTTAAAGTTTGTAGTTGCAAACAACAGAACCCACTTGCACTATTTTAAACATAATAAGAAATTTATAAAATAATAAATTTTATGTCATAGATTTTCTGTGATGTCCAGAGAGTCAAGCTTGGTGGCCTTTCACTCAGAAACAAGCTCCAAATTGCAGTATTGCCCAACTTCACTCTATACAGGCTCTGAAGTTTGTAAGGGACACTAGAACTGGGACCACTGTCACTGAAGCCAATGAAGGCTATCTCTTTCTGCCCTGCCAGCATCAATTTAACACTACACTCTTTCATTCACTCCACCTTCTCCACATTTGTCTTGTGTGAGGTGAATTGGCGAGGCCCAGGTCCTGAACCCATACTCTACCTTTGAGGGAAGTTGGGAAAACAATTTCTAGCTTCTACTTTGGGGAGGGGAAAACTCTTCAACATATGAAGGGTGCTCAAAAGTTCTGGGACAGCTATGGAAATATGAGAAATGTCCATCCATCCCCCTACCAGCCATCACTTTCACAATAATTCCTGTCTCAATACTTTGTATTGTTGTATATAACAAAAGGACTTCAGGTCCCAGGTGCAACTGTATAAATATGGTCCCTCTTCTGAGAGGCCTTGCTTTGCATGAAGCACCTGGACTACTCGGTACCTTTTTGTCTCTGAGTTACTTTAGTACTAATTAGTGGTACCATTCAATGAGCCATTGATTTTGCCCTTTAAATGATATTTATGATTTTGTTAAAATAGTCTGAAATGACATTTTGTTGTTGGCCATGTATTTTATTATTTGGTCTTATCTCTCCATTAAAGTTTTAGGGATCCTTGGGGAGGATGATAATCTTTTTCTTTTCATGGGAACTAGCATATTGCTAGGAGCATAGGAAGTGCAAAGTAAATACTTGCTTTTTGATTGTTTTATGGTTTGAGCTTTGAGGGATAGAGATCATAGTCAAGTAGTTTTTAATATGTTCATGTGCATTCTGCTGTCCAGATCAGGATACAAAGTAGAGTACACAAACCCAATTCCTAGTTCCCCAGTAGTATACTTATTGTTCATTAATACATTTTTGAGTTTTCTTCCTCTCCTAGATTGTATAGAGGTTAGAAATGGGAAATAATGTGGTATTTATAAAAGTCCAGAAGGGAAATGAAATTTGGATAATACAGTGTTTATTTTTTAATACAAATTTAACAATATAACAAGCAAGACCTTTTTGGGTGGAGAGAATGTACATTGAGTAAGAAATATGAAGTTGGGTAAGTAGGATATATCAAAGACCTTTTATAGTAAGAATCTATTAGTAGCTCTCTCTGGAATTCCTAAAATATAGTCTTCAGAATAAATAATCAACTGACAAACAAATCTCTGAGATGCTTGAGCCAATAGGCACAGAAATAAGGTAAAGGAATGATATGCTTGTGCTTGTGTTGACTCTTCCCTTGTGATGTGACTTACCTCCAGTTGATGTGGGTGTGCTGCTGAATATTTGCCTTTGAAAACCATACATAGAGAGATGAGGCAGCATGTCAAGCCCCAGACAAGCCTCCTGAAATCCATGCCATGAACCCATACTTGCACAATTAGAATACTGTTGAGGCACTCAGGAAAAAATGCTAATAAAACATATGGAAATCTTGGCAAAGTATAGGACCATAGGCTTGATATAAGTCTGGGAAGAACAAAATCATATCCCAGCTTGCAGAGAGGAAGCAAGGTAGCCAGGTAATCATTTTGATTGACAAAGGAGATCTAAAATCCATCATACTTTTTTGTTACCTAGGCAGTGTGGAGATCCAATAGATCCAATGATCATGAGTAGAAAATGGAATCAATCAAAAGTTCAGGGTTCTCCCAGGTTCACTGGCAGATAAGATGTCTGTGTGTCTTTGTGTGTGTGTGTATAAATATACATATACATACATGCAGTCACCCTCTGTATCTGTGGGTTTTGCATCTGAATCTGCAGATTCTGAAACCATGATATGGACTGTTGAGTACACTACACGATTTTGTTTGAGGGACTTGAACCTCTGTGGATTTTGTTATTCACTGAGGTCCTGGAACCAATCCCTCCCGAATACTGAGGGACGACTGCATATATTAAGACTCCAGCGTAACATGAGGTTTTTCAAGTCTTCTGATCTGTCTTATCAGCATGTATTAAGCACTTATTAGGTGTAGAAGAGTGGTATAAGTGATATTAAAGAAGAGGTGCTAGCTCTGCTCTGAAGTTGGAAGAGAACTGTGCATTACTGTAATAAAAGTTCCACTGTGTCAGTGACTGTTTTTTGCTGTGTTTCCAGCACCTAGAACAGTGCCTGGTGCTTCAAGAAATAAGCAGTAAGTAAATGAATAAACTATTTCTTGAATAGGTTCATCATTTCCTCTTGCAAGTGGTATTTAACTTAAAGTAGGCAAGTCAGACAGCAAGACTTTGCTAGTGAATGAATATTCTTACGGAAACATGAGGCATTGAGACTAGGCAGGTGTGAAGAATGTATGGCCATAGCAGGCTCACATGGATGCTGTTTGCTAACCTGAAGGATGGCAAGCAAAAACAGAGTGAGCAGAAGAGCTGTAAAGATCCCAGAAGGTAAAATGTAGTATGAGTCAGTATAAGTCTGGAATTCCAAGTGATAATAGGAAGAATACCTTTACTTGCATGAGTTACACGTATCACTATTTATGAATAATGGTAACGGGCAGAGTATGGTTTTGAATGGTGGAGTTGCAAATAGCTGAGGGCTCTTCAAATAGGGCTACAGCTGCCAACCATAGAAGATCCTTTATGTGTGTATGGTGTGGAGAGAACAGTTGGTCAGGCAAAGGTTTTTTCAGCCACACCTGTTCGTTCAGATAACAATTGTCATGAGCAGTGTTATCTCTAAATATAAAGATAAATACATATTTTATATATCTATAACTATCGCACAACTTGTAAGTTAGGTGAAAGATCAGTTGATTTTTTTCTATTAAAAGAAGAATACAATCTATTATAAATACTGGGTAGAAACTGGCAAATCTAACTTAGGTAGAAGGATCTCGAATTTGAGATGATTCTTTCAGAGTCATTAGCATGGTTTCATTTATGAGTACAATACTGGTAGAACCTTGTTATGAAATGACTCAAATCACATCTTCTGAAGTACAACAACCACGTAAAGTCTGAAACAATGCAATCGGCCCATTAATCATGCACTCACTCAATAATGCATTCACTCGCTCAATCAACCAATGCATATCAAGTGCTTCTTTAAACTGGAGGGATTATGGGTGATACAAAAAAGAATAATTCATAAACTTTGTCCATAATTACCCTAAGAAAACTAGTTCTATCTTGTGAGATTGGTACTCTAAAAGAATTCTTTTAGTTTTTTGGTGGCAATATTGATATCTATTATGAAATATTTTCACCCTAGATTTTTTGAGAAACATCTATGGTACCCTCAAAATAGTTTTTAGAACATCTATTGGATTTTAAACAAAAATAAAATGAAAGGTCGGGAATTAGTGTCAGTGTACTATTTGGATAAAAAACCTGATTATGTGCTTTCATAAAAATTATGATTTTTAAAAATGTGTAGCTACAGGGTGAAAACATTTAGAACTGCCTGTCTCTCAACCCAGACTTAATCCAGGCTATTAACTATGATTAAAATTCAAGATACTTAATTATTATGATTTAGGATATGTCTACACCCTCTAAAGAATGCTTAAGTGGAGTATGTTTTTCTGGTTAAAGTCAGAGAAGAGGTAAAGTTTCCCTGTTGTGAGATTTTCTTCCTATATCAGAAATTATAATTTAGAAATTAATTAATTAATTAATTAATTTTATTTTTAATTGAAGTGTAGTTGATTTACAATGTTGTGTTAGTTTCAGGTGTATAGCAAAGTGATTCAGTTATACATATATATCTTTTTTCAAAAATTTTTTTCAGATTCTTTTCCCTTATGGGTTGTTACAAAATACTGAGTACAGTTCCCTGTGCTATACAGTAGGTCCTTGTTGGTTACCTATTTTATATATAGTAGTGTGTTTATGTTAATCCCAAACTCCTAATTTATCCCTCTCCCCACTTCCCCCTTTGGTAACCATAAGTTTGTTTTCTATGTCTGTGGGTCTACTTCTGTTTTGTACATATGTGCAAATCAAAACTACACTGAAGTATCACCTCACACTGGTGAGAATGGCCATCATCAAAAAGTCTACAAATAATAAATGCTGGAAAGGGTGTGGAGAAAAGGGAACCCTCCTACACTGTTGGTGGGAATGTAAATTGGTACAGCCACTATGGAGAACAGTATGGAAGTTCTTTATAAAACTAAAAATAGAGCTACTATATGATCCTGCAATCCCACTCCTGGGCATATATCCAGAGAAAACCATAATTCAAAAAGATACATGCACCCCAATGTTTATTACATCACTATTTACAGTAGCCAAGATATGGAAGCAACCTAAGTGTCCATCGACAGATGAATGGATAAAGAAAATGTGGTATATTTATACAATGGAATATTAGCCATAAAAAAGAATGAAATAATGCCATTTGCAGCAACATGGATGGACCTAGAGATTATCATACTGAGTGAAGTAAGTCAGAGAAAGACAAATACCATATGATATCAATTACATGTGGAATCTAAAAAAATGATACATAGAAATTATTTTAAACAAATTAAATTATTTCTTTTCCAACTCTAGAAGGTGGGAATGTCAGTTATCCATTGCTGCATAACAGAATCATCCCAAAACTTTGTGACTGAAAATAATAATCATTTTACTTGCTTACAGTTTTCTAGGTCAGCTGGGTGACTCTCCTATTCTGAGACAGCTTTGTACATCTCAGCTGGCAGCTCTCCTGGGGATGCATGCTCTAGGACAGTTTCACTTGCATATCTGTCAGCTGGAAGGTTGGTAGTCTAGAGCCTTTCAGCAGGGATGGCTCATTTTTGTGTCACATGGTCTCACCAGTAGGCTAACCTGGTCTTCTTCACATGGTGGCAGAAAGTTCCCCGGAAGCAAGAGAGGGCAAGGCCCAAAGTACAAGCCTTTTCCAAATCTTTGCTCACATCGTGTTTGCTGGTGGTCTTTTGAACAAACCAAGTAAGAACAAAAAACAAAAACCCAAACAACCCAAGATCCAAGGAATAGAGTAAAGATTTTCCCACTTATTGTGAGGAACAGAAAAATCACACTGTACAGGGATGTTCTTACAGAAATGGGAGGAAGTTGTATCCATTTACTTGTAATCTAACATAGAGTATTCTACAATAAAAAGCTTCACTCTCCTCTGTCAAACATAATATGTAAATGTTAAATAATCTATAGATTGATTCAGGTTCTTGAACTGAAGAAAAAGTAAGCAAATATTATCAATCTAGGAGCTGTTATTTTAAAAAAAGAATGTTTAATTATAATTCAAGATTAAGAAACATACCTCATCAAGAAAAAAAACAATAAAACATTTAAAAATTAATTTGAGTGGAATCACCAGGGCAAGTTGATTAGGATAAAGAAACCTAAATTCTACTAACACAAAATTGTAAATCAAATATACTTCAGTTTAAAAAAATGATAAAAAGAAAGAACAGTTAAACTCTACCTTAGCCTTAAGGCTAAGCCCTTTCAGCCCCACTAACCAGGACACTCACTATCTTTTAGTTGGTGTAATGCAGACAGGTCTCCATTGTTTTTTCTTTTCTCTGCTTATTCTCTTTGTTCCACTCTCTATGGGCTATGCTTTCATCCACACTCATTACATTATGATCATTCCCAATCTAAATCCCCAGATTTGACCTGTCTCTTGGGTGACAGACCTATTTAATTAATTGACTCCTTGATTATTTCTAGAAGACTATCCCTACAGGCATTGCGAACTCAGCATGTCCAAATCTGCACTTATTGCCTTCTGCCCAAATCTCTTTCTCCTACTGCAGTCTCTAACTTAGTGAGTGGTAATGCCAAAATTCATTCCATGTCCAACCAAAGCATGGAGAATTAGCTCAGGCTCTTCCTCCCCTCCCATCATTGCCTCCTTCTTATCAATCAACAGGTCAGTGGTTTTTGCCCCTTTAATATTTCTGGATTTCACCTCCTCCAGTTCT
Organism: Mesoplodon densirostris; assembly: GCF_025265405.1. NCBI lineage: Eukaryota > Metazoa > Chordata > Mammalia > Artiodactyla > Ziphiidae > Mesoplodon > Mesoplodon densirostris. The sequence goes on from NC_082661.1 coordinate 231,336,809, forward strand.
ACTGCATCTGTCTCATTAAGACTCCTCAGCTCATCTCTCTGCTTTTAAGTTTTTCCCAAACCCTCCAATCCATCTAGAGCAATTGCTTTAAGACATGAACCTCATCGTATCATTCTAAAGATTCCATCAAAAAAATCCTCATGACCTACAGGATATGATCCACTTCCTTATCCTGGCATACAAATCTTTTCAGGATCTGACCCTTCTGCTCCATCACAGGAAACCTCTTTCTTTCTTTTTTTTTTTTTAACATAGTTATTGGAGTATAGTTGCTTTACAATGTTGTGTTAGTTTCTGCTGTATAACAAAGTGAATCAGCTATACGTATACATATATCCCCATATCCCCTCCCTCTTGAGCCTCCCTCCCACCCTCCCTATCCCACCCCTCTAGGGCATCACAAAGCACCGAGCTGATCTCCCTGTGCTATGCGGCTGCTTCCCACTAGCTATCTATTTTACATTCGGTAGTGTATATATGTCCATGCTACTCTCTCACTTCATCTCAGCTTAACCTTCCCCCTCCCTGTGTCCTCAAGTCTATTCTCTACGTTGGCATCTTTATTCCTGTCCTGCCCCTAGGTTCATCAGAACCAGTTATTTATTTATTTTTTAGATTCCATATATATATGTGTTAGCATACGGTATTTGTTTTTCTCTGACATACTTCACTCTGTATGACAGAATCTAGGTCCATCCACCTCACTACAAATAACTCAATTTCATTTCTTTTTATGGCTGAGTAATATTCCATTGTATATATGTGCCACATATTCTTTATCCATTCATCTGTCGATGGAGATTCCTTTAAAAACTAAAAATAGAACTACCATATGACCCAGCAATCCCACTATCTGGCATATACCCTGAGAAAACCATAATTCAAAAAGAGTCATGTACCACAATGTTCATGCAGCTCTGTTTACAATAGAAACCACTTTCTTGAATTAATCATCACATCTCTCACTTCTCTGTCCAAACTGATCCCCTGTCTTTATTATTCTTCCTGATCCCTTTTCTTCTCTACCTGATTAACTCTTACTCATTCTTTAGGAATTCAAAGGCCATGTTCCTTGGGAAGTATTCATAAGTGAACACCAGGCTTGGATGGGTAGTCCATTGCTTTCCCTTAGAGTACACAACTATCATCAATCATATCTCATAATTTTTAATTGGTGATTTAATTAGGTCATCTCTGTTATTGATTTCTGTGATGTTAGCAAATTAACCCAGTCCCTGACACAAAGTAAGTTCTCAGAACTTGAATGATTACTAAGATTGAATGTATGGAGTTAAATGAATGAGTGAGTGGATGAAGGATGTGAGAGCAGTATAATTAGGTTAGGCTGGCTATATCTCCATCCAACACACTCATATTGAGAAGTAATTTAGGTAAGCCTGGGTATTGGAAGGAATGCACCTGGAGTTTAAGACTCAGTTCAGGATAAGAGTGGGGTCAGGTTAAGAATGGGAACAGCTCTGCTTCTGAAAATTTATGGATCATTTATTTATTAATTACTTTGTAATTATTAAAAATTTACCTCAATACAATTGAAGGGATTCATTTTCTTTATTATTTGTTGCTAAATGGTAATCTCTGGATTCTCTCTAAACTCTGATCATCTTTGACCCTTGATATCACTGCTTATTTTTCTAGAGAATTCAAACTAGTTTTAATATTTGCCTAATTGAAGCAAATTAGGAATGTAAATTTAATGTAAATAATTATGTTTTTCAGAACCCAATTTAAATCATTTTGGAATATTTGTTGTTTTGGATTATTCAGATCAATGCTTCTAGCATCGAACCATAGATAATGGAATTGAAGATGATTAGTAAATTGAACCTGATTCTTTGCATTTATAAGCAGTTGGGTGGTAGCAATCGATTTTCCTTGACTCTCATTTTGGAATATTCTGCTTTGAAGGAGAGATTGTTCTATAAATGGAATTCTTTTGATTTTCATCTTTATGTTACATTAAAAGGGGTGTTAAGAAGATAGTTCTATCATTGGTGTACATGTGTGTATAAAAGTGGTCTTATACTAATTTAAGAATACCTACTCAGTGTAAAAAAGAGCTAGATCATTAACTTTTTCTCCTACTATCTTTCTTTCCCAGACACAATGGACTCCTAGTCAACTTCCTCATTCTTTCTAGCAGCGTATCATTCACCTTGAACCACTAACTGTTTCATTTTCCCCTTTATGTTCAGGAAATTATTTTTCCTTCTATTTCATAAGAAAGTGAAGCTATTATACCAAACGCTTTGAATTTCCAGCCATGAAATTGATAAGCTTGTCAGCAAATATACCCTTTCTTGTCTTTCTTTTCCCTCTCACAAACCAGGAGGAGTTCAACCTCTCTAAGGCCTGACTTGGCATCTTTGTCTACTATCCCATCAGCATTTAAACACACTCAAGACTGCCCCATTTTCCAGCCTCACATTCCAGCCCAGTCTTTGCACTCTCTGTCTCTCTTGCTCCAGAGCCAAATTTCTTGAAAGCGTTGTATATCTTCATTGTCTCCATTTCCTTCCTCTTGACCCACTTCCTACAACTCATTTCCTTCTGGATTCTGACCCATCTCTCTACGTAAACTTGTCAAGTTTATGACTGGATTTGTCTCTAAATCCAGTGGACATGTTGAAATTTTAATTTTATTGTCTTGAACGTTCAACACTGCTAACCATCCCCTGTCAGCAGAATAAGTAGATTAAGTACATGCTTGAAGTTCTTTCCCAATGAAGGAAACATTGAAGAAATTTAGCCTCACTGAACTTACCTAAATTCTTCCGCCAGAGAAATTTAGAAAGAAGACATTTTAAGTTCAATACATGTGTTGAATCATGCTTTATGAATGGATAAATATATTACATATAAGGATTTAATTTTAACATGCATATATAAATATATATTTAAGTTTTAATTTCCTATTGGAGACAGAATACTACAATCTTTTAATGTCTCTAAAAGCCTTAATCCAGCTCCTGGAACTCTCTTTGATTACTTCTGTCATACCACCAACTCCCAGCTTCTTAGGAACATCTCTGATTGCTGTCACTTCCTCTGCAGGGACTTTATTTTTTAATTTAACTTTATTGTTTTTTCTTTTTTTAACATCTTTATTGGAGCATAATTGCTTTACAATGGTGTTGTAATTGTACAATGTAATTGCTTTACAAGTTTCTGCTGTATAACAAAGTGAATCAGCTATACGTATACATAAATCCCTATATCCTCTCCCTCTTGCATCTCCCTCTCACCCTCCCTATCCCACCTCTCTAGGTGGACACAAAGCACCAAGCTGATCTCCCCATGTGATGTGGCAGCTTCCCACTAGCTATCTATTTTACATCTGGTAGTGTATATAGGTCCCTGCCACTCTCTCACTTCGTCCTGGCTTCCCCTGCCCCCACCCCATGTCCTCAAGTCTATTCCTCTGAAGGGACTTTAAATGCTGGTGTTCTTTGAGGTTTTGTCCTGACCCCTCTTCTCTAACTCTGGTCACACTCTCTGGATGAGCATCCACTTCTAGGCTTCAGTTTTGTTTCTGTTGGCCATCCATGCCTCCCATATCTACACCTGGAGGTTAGACCTCTTTCCTGAATTCTTTATCAGTATACTCAACCAGCCATTAGTATACTCAACTGGAAGCCACTGCTCGGATAGATATCCTGGAGATGATTCAAGATAAATGTGCCCCCAAATTATTTCAATATAGCTCTCTACAACTCTCCCCTCTCCTCTCAGTTCTCATTCTTTTAGTGAATGACACGAAAGTCCAAACTGGAAACCCAGGATGCCGACCTCACTCCTCCTACGCCTTCATTGTCACAACCAACCAATCAGGAAGTCCTAGGATTCTGCTTCCTTTTATGCCTTGATTATGCTCATGTCTCACCCTAGCCCCTAACACACTGTTCCAGACCACCAGCATTTCTCCTCCAAATTACAACAGTAATTTTCTTATCAGTCCTCTCCTCCAGTCTATTCTCCAGTTTAGAACCAGAGTGATTTTTTTAAAGCAATATGATCCCATTTCTCCTTGTTTAAAATCAGTACTTTTAAGATGACTTAAAAACCCTCCAGACAATGTTATCTCCAAACAATGGAACATTATTCAGCTCTTAAAAGAAATCAGCTACCAAGCCATGAAAAGACATGGGAGAACCTTGCATTTTTAGCATATTACTAAGTGAAAGAAAGCAGTCTGAAAGGGCTACATACTGGATGATTTCAACTACATGACATTATGGAAAAGGCAAAACTATGGAGACAAGAGAAGATCAGTGGTTGTCAGGGGTTAGGGAGGAGGCAGGGATGAACAGGCAGAGCACAGAGGATTTTTAGGGCAGTGAAACTATAATGGCGGATACATGTCATTATACATCTGTTAAAATCCATAAAAATATAACAACAAAAGTGAACCTTAATAGAAAATTTGGGAGATAATGTAGGTTCATTGACTGTAACAAATCTACCCCTCTGGTTCAGGATGTTGACAGTGGGGTAGGCCTTGTATGTGTGAGAACAGGGGTATATGGGAATACTATACTTTCTGCTTAATTTTGTAGTGAACCTAAAACTGCTTTAAAAAATAAAATGTATTTTAAACAAATGAAAAAACACAACCCTCCATGGTCTGGCTTTTCTATACCTCTTTAAAATAATATTTTCTTCATTCTACCCTTGCTCTCTCTCTCTCTCTCTCTCTCTCTCTGTGTGTGTGTGTGTGTGTGTGTGTGTTTTAATATGGAACTTTGTTTCTTTGAACTAGCCATGCTCTTTTTATCTCTGAGCCTTTGCCTATCTTTCCTGATTTTCCTTCTTCACTTGTTGTCTTCTTGTCATCCTCTATCACTTATCATACTTCACTGTTATTGCATTTTCACTTGTCTGTCTTCTCTGCCAGACTCTAAGTTCTGAATCTATCTTACTCTTGTATCTACAATGTTGGGCGTATAAAACACTAAATAAATGAATGGGTGATATATGGCTGGAACAGTTTTCCCTCATTCTTACTTAGATCAACCTTGGTTTTGTTTTCAATTGTTCTGAGCTCTTTATAAGAAAGCACTCTAAAAACATAATAATCACAGGCCTAGATCGCCAGATTTAATAAGGACAAAAAAAGTATAAGACTCTCAGATAAATTTGAATTTCAGGCAAATAATGGATTGTATTTTAACATTAAGTATGTCCCCAGATATGTAATATTTTTATAATATTTAATTTAATATCTATATAATATTTGGGGACATTTATATTAAAAGTCTATTCATTGTCTGGAATTCAAATTTAAGAGCTTCCTGTATTTCATCTGACTATCCCTCTCAGGCTCCAAGAACTGTTTCCTGGTTACTGGAATCATTTATTTACACACGGATAATAGCATTGGATAACTGCCTCCATATTGAGTTCTCTTCAGTAAATTTCTACTGAGGACTCCCCCTTTCTCTTTTTATTTTTCAGTGCTTTCAACAGAGCATTTCTATCTCTGCCATGGAGAACATTTTTGCCATTTACTAGGAGGAAAAAGTTTTACCTATAAGCTATTGTGCTATCTTTTGAAATGTGTTATTGACATGTCATTCACATACCATAATTCACCCATTTAAAGTGTACAATTTAGTATATTCACAGAGTTGTGCAACTGTCACCATAATCTAATTTTAGAACGTTGTCATCATCTCCCAAAAGAAACATTGTACCTATTAACAGTCACTCTCTATCTATCATCCGCTCCCAGCCTTAGGCAATCACTAATCTACTTTCTGTCTCTCTGGATTTGGAAATTTTAACTAAATCAGATCATACAATACTTGGTCTTTTGTGACTGGCCTCTTTCCCTTAGCAAAATATTTTCAAGGTCCATCCATGTTGTAGCATGTATCATACTTCATTCCTTTTTATCACTGAATATTATTCCATTGTGTGGGTATATCACATTTTGTTTATCCATTCATCAGTTGATAGACATTTGGGTTATTTCACTGTCTTTTGTAAGAATAACATTCCAAAATTGAGTTTTTGTCAATTTTTTTGTTTACTGTCTATGGTCAAGTTTTAGGGAAAAAGCAGAGAATATATTCTGCTTGTTTTAAAAGTTGAAGGATTTTACTTTGCTTTAGAAATTTCAGTGGATTCCTTGATCTATCTTGTTTTTAATCTAATCTTTTCTTTTTACATTGGAATTGTTTAAGTTAACACAAGAGGTATATTGGATGATGCAATAAGCAACTGCAGATTTTGTCAAGCTGTACATGACGTCTCAGAAACTTCAAAGTTGAGAATTCATGATGTAACAGGTCTGTCTGATGCGATATTTTCCATGACTAC